>NC_056730.1:633485713-633640713 GCF_019279795.1 Protopterus annectens | reverse complement strand
GGACCACAGTGGCCCTGACAATGTTATGCAGGTGAAATAGTCCATAACAGGCTAGCAATGCTAATATCCCCACATGGAACATGGCTGCAAAGTCATAGCACAAAGCGTGGTACAATACAATATATGTCAGAATGGTAGGTAAGCTGTAGCCATACCTACTGAGTTGTGTGAACAGTTTCTTGTCACTGATATGGTGGGGGGAGACAGATATTTGTATTAAGAACTATGGTAACCTTACTGTAAGAGTTGCTCAGACCTGTTTCCATATTTATGTCTTTCAGGAAAGATGTCCCAAGGCCATTTACCAGTGTATTCAGCAGCGGAAAATGAGCTCATACTGAACCACCTGATACAGCACTACCAGGTTCTGTTTGGCAGGACAGCCCATGAGCAGCAGGAGTGTATGTAGTCCACAGGGTCAATGATGTTGGCCTGCATAACCACAGTTATGAGGAGGTCCGGCATCATTGCAGTGACCTGCTTCACAATGCCTGTCAACGTGCTGCTGCAGTCCTGGGGATCACCTCGTAATGAGGGGGGTCATGCCATCCATCTCCCCTGACACGTGTTGAGGAGCTCCTCACTAGCCTCATGGTATCTGCCCGCCCGCATATCCAACAACTAGCAGAGACCATTGTGGAGTTGGGTGCTACCCACACACTGGCTGAGGAGTATGAAGGTAAGGCCACAGAGCACATCAGTAGACCACTGTTGCATATGCATCTGCATCTGTACAGGTAGATCATGCATATGTGAGATGTCATATATATAGTCTGTTGTTGCATAGTAGTAATAAACATACGTGCATAAGCTGTAGTATTTTGGACTTTTACTGTTGATGTACTGTAATGCTGCAGCCACCCTGTAGCAAGCCACAGCTGTGGCCACTGACATTACATCTCTCACACTCTTATGTAGGTCCCTTTGGTATACCATGAAGGGAGCAGCCTGTAGCTGGTGAGTATGGTTTATATTCATGCTTGCCAATACACTGGGCATGTAGTGTCTATGGTATATTCCATGCACACATCTAACACACCTATCCATAATGCATGTTGTACATGTTCACATATTATTGCTGTTAAATGCACTGCATCACAGTGGTGACCTTGATGGGGTATCTGAAGGGTATGACAGACACTTGCAAGATAACTAACATCCTGTCATTGCAAAATGTGTCCACAGGGTTGAACATAATGGTGGGACACATGGCCTACTGTAAGGACATGTGTGAAACATCACCCTTGTACAATGCTACAACAGTGTATATACCAGAATTACAATGGCATCTGTTACAGATCTTCACTATGGCATAACATAATACTGTGGTCCACAACCCTTAACACCTGCAATGTGGTCCCAACATGAGCACTGAGTGTGTAATATGGAACCGTAGGTTAGGGCAGCAAATATGGGGAAAACATACCTTCACAAACACTGGAAGTATATGTGTGCACACACTCCAGAGAAAATTTAGTGGAGGCAGCTGCTGAGGTACTGCCTGCATGCATTTCTCATGGAAATGCACTGTTCAGTAAGTACATGTTCACAATGTCACACCATGTAGTGGTCAGCTGTCCAAGACATTTGGACATCAAATGTGCACACTTACCTGCAACAGAGACAGGCATGGCTTGCACATATCTTACATGACATGGCGTAGGTCCCATACCCAACAGGTAGCACCCATGAGCTGCACATGCAGCCATACTACACCATTGCATATGCCATGGCAAACAGTACAGACAGTCATGTATGTGGCAAGGTTGTATGGGACAGGAATAATATAGGACATAAACAGATGGACACCTAAGACAAATGCTGTTAATGTAGCAAACTGGTCATGCGGGCTGCCCACTAACATGCAACACTGTGGGGGTAGCAGGAAAGTCCAGCAAGTACTGACTGGCTGTGCGGTACCCATGTCAGCAATCACCTGGACTCTGCAAGCACATTGCCTATGGGAGAGGGTAAACAGATGTGACAGTTGTACCACAGGAAACATCAGCCAGGCTTCTCCTCAGGTAGTGTATGCATAACAGAAGAGGTCCCCAAAAGTCATGCATTGCAATGTGTGCTGGTGTACCATGACCACACTGGAAACCTAGAGGCAGTATTATGTAAGATGCAGGTGCTGCACAGCCAATGCCTCACCCCATTTCAGGCCCACCATCCCCATCTGTACTGTGCCGGTGCCAGTGTACATCTGTATGTTTGCCAGTCATTAGCTGGGACTAGGCTGTTACATGTGGTGTTCAGTGTTTGGGACACTGCAAACTGAAACACATGTGTAGGCCATAGTTGTCAAGCATCTGCAAAAAGACTGAAGGTGGGGATGATGTGTCACCATGACACACCAGTGCACTGCAGAAGGGATCCTAAGGATGCTAAGAATGGCTGTATCTGTACACAGTCAGGTTCCGGAACTGTGGCAGATGTAACGCTAACTCCACAGCATTAGTGATGGCAGTATGTGAACTCCAAGGGATGTGTATGAGTAGACCTTGCAATCATGCAGAGTTGGGGAAATGTGCAGGGCAGACTGACCATATACTGGTAAATGCAGATGGCCCATGCCCTTTCATTTTGGAAGTCAGTGAATGTGAAATTATAGAACAAAAATAAAAATACCTGAGAGGTGTAGCTGTTTAACCGAAAGAGTGAT
This sequence comes from Protopterus annectens, assembly GCF_019279795.1. Lineage (NCBI taxonomy): Eukaryota > Metazoa > Chordata > Ceratodontiformes > Protopteridae > Protopterus > Protopterus annectens. The sequence goes on along the minus strand of NC_056730.1, from coordinate 633,638,048 downwards.
CTATTGTGCTTTATGTTCCTTTTGCCCATGTTTTTATGTGGGGAAGATGGAACGTAAGCTTAAAAATAGGATCAGCGAGCACCTTAGGAATATAAGGGATGCTACTGAAGTGAATGCACTTGCTAGACACATTAGTGAGTACAACAATCACCATTTCAAATTTGTAGTACTTGAAGTCCAAAAAAGACATAATAGGGGGGCAGCCTGGCCATATTTACTTGAAAAAGCCGAGTTGCTATGGCAATTACGACTTGATGCCACTCATTGGCCAGGCTTAAATGATAGTCTTTCCATAAGCAGTCTCCTTAAATTGAGGGCTCTTGAGAGGTGAAATATTTCCCTTTAGATATGGATATGGTACAAAAATGTTTTTTTTTTTTTTAAATGGCCATCATACCTGTTATATGTATCTGTACATGAAATTTATTCATTTGTTCCTAATGGAATTTTAACTGTATGCATATTTTACTTATATGTTTTTATATACATACATATTTTTTCAAAAGCATCTTAAAAGTATTTTTATATATACACATATTTACATATTTATTCTTGTGTTTATAACACATAGTTTAAGGTGATGACATTTGCACAATCAGTTTTTATATGTATTTTTATATATTTTTATATTTTGATATTTATACTGTTTCGTGTGAAACATTTATGTGCAGTGTTTCAGACTTCTGTTCCAGAAGACAGTTTCAGACTTGGGAGTAGTTTTCACTAATCCAGGAACTGATGTCATGTAAGATTTCCTATTTAAAACAGTTTACTTCCTTAATTTCCTTGCATCTGATGAAGTTCCTGCTTTTATTTTTGGAACAAAAGCGCTTATACCTTCTTGTTTGTCTGAATAAAGAAAGCATCCTTGTACTGAATTTTACTGAACTGGACGTGTTGGCTTGATTTAAAGTGCACATTGGAATATTTCAGGGCTCACTGGCTCTTATTATCTGCATACTGCTTGTGCAACGATTTCCTTGGTGGTTTGTGCATTTTTTTGTCGTTTACATGTATGCAGATTTGTATTTGTGTATATATCTATATAGATATATAAATATATATATACATATATGTTTAACATATGTCCAGAACATGGAGTGGAGTCCTACCTCAGCACCAATAGTCCCAACCTCTTAGTGGAAGGGGATGTCATGTATGTATTGCAGGTATATATGTAGACTGTTGCTAGTGTAGCAGGGGTTGTCTTAACAGACATGTTGTGTGTGGGAGCTCACATCTGCTTTTGACATGTACACCATTGGCTACTGACAGACATCCTAAGACATCATAGTACAGTACCACTACTAGCACAGTAATGATCCTGTGGACTACAGCAGATATATGACCAATATATGTGGACAGTCTGGCATTCTGTGGTCAGTCCAGAGGTGTACACAGATATCATTCATGTGAGACATGTAGACCACACCTGACAATGTAGATGTTAACGGCCATGTACATGAGTATATCACATAAATACTGGACTACATATGCCCACACAGTGTATGCATTCACACACACTAGTCTGTCCTGACACATAATACCTGGTAGTGCAGAGGTCACATAGCCACATACTACCCAGTAGTTAGTGACATACATCTGTACAGAATCCCACTGTTTTCTCAGAAATACACAACAGTTACGGTGGCCTGGCAGCAGTATGTCTTGCAAATAACTGGACATAACACACTGGGTAATTACACTAGGCTGTTAGGCATGTCACAAAGCACTGTGCAAACTACAGGCAGACTGCCACAACACTGGACTACATTTTGTATGGGGGAATACACATGCACCTGCAAATATAGCAGGATCTACACACATGTCACAGCACAGAGTAACAGACACCTGTGAGAAAGTGCATACCCACAACCAATGTGAACACAGCCACATATGGTACGCAAACTTAATATGACACTATATGGACTGTCTGATAAACACCATCCTCATGTGTGCCACTCACACACTAACCATACATAAACTGGGTCATGACACAGTGTGGTCCGATGCTTGTCTGTGGTATGGGACACATGTGTGTCTGGCCCTACAGACATGTGAGCCAATAGGGTACCATACACTGGAGCAGCATGTAACATCAGATAGAACAGAACCAAGAACAATGGCATCTACCACAGTCTGTGCACACCCCAAGGTATGTATGTGCAATACACATACTGTCGACAATCACCATAAGTACACAGACCCCAGTACTGTATACACAACCACAGAATCCCCAGGTTATGTCCTCAGAAATAACACCTACTATACATAACATGTCTAGCAGTCTGATATCTGACTGGCTTGTTATCAAGTATGATGTCAATAAATAATGGTGTAGAGAACATATGCACCTCTTACTGCATGACATATGTACAAAGGTTGACAGACTTGTGGCTGGAGCCACAAACATTGGGCCAATATCAGCATGTTGCTGTGATAACCTCATACATTTACTGTCGTACCAGGGTTTGTTGTGACATATGTCCTATGAGGGATATGAAGTCAATAACTCTCATGGCTGTCACCATGTACTGACTGCAATCCTCAGAATATGCATCTGCAGTTCTAAGATAGGTGCTCTGTGAGTAACACAAGAAACATAGGGCTCCACACACTGCCCAGTCTGCAGATAACCCTACAGGTGGGAGTTCCTCAAACACATAACACTGTCATGACAGGTATTAAATCATGTAGACCAGCCATATCCACACACACCCTTTTAAACCTACATTACTCCAAATGCAGAAGAGCAACACTTATATTCTGTAGTCATGTCTGGCACATCCCCCTCCTGTCTGTTGGCCTGTCTCCACAGTGTATGTTATTAGAGGTAAATCCCAACACCATCTGTGATGCTGTTTGCCAAACACCAAATTGAGGCCCTGCTCACAGTGAATCAAAAGGCCCAACACCCACATGATGTTACTAGATACTGGAGTGTGTTTCTTTGCAATTGGTTATGGGAATGTTACCACAGCTGTTCCACATGCAGTCAGCTAGAGGGGAACTGCAATTCATGCAGAGGCCGTAAGCTGATCATCAGCATCACTTACAAAACACAAGCTGCTGCCTTAGCAAAACAGGTGTACATCTCCACATCTACCAGAGAGGGAGTGAGAGAGACAGAGACAAAGTAAGTCAGGGAGGGGGTGGGAGAGTAAAACCTAAGCATGTTTGTGTCACACACCTACCAGTATGGGTTTCAACCCCCTGACTGACTATGTATTGCTATCACATGGCTATGCAGTTATTGCATGTACCACATAGCTTACATGCTGGTGGCCTGTCCAAAGGTATAGCTGATGGTGAGTGACATCTGCAACATTGATATAGAAGTGATAAGGTAGGTGTAGTACACATGACTGTCCACATGAACAGGTGTCAATGTCAACACAGCCACACTCTGTCAGGGACTCACACACATGCAGCACAGGGGTTATCAGGATGATATATGGGAAAAGGGTATGTGAAGGTGTCTGACATCAGATGGCTTGCTTCAGTAGTCCAATGGGAGTTGTAGTGAGTGTGAATGGGGTCAAAAACATCATACTCCACACACACAGACACAAGGTGCCAGTACTGGCATGCATGGGTGCATTGCTTCACAGGTGTGTAGTGGTTGACTGTGCAAGAAGGCTCTACAAGGCTAGATGAAGGGTATACCTTGGCATCACGCCACATGAAAATGGTCTGCAGTGTGGCTCAGGGGTGTAGAGTCTGGATCGGCCCAGACAGGTGGGTATTGTATTCACCAACCAGTCATCTGTGTTTTTATTGTGTGTGGCCAGTGCTGTGCAATGCTTGCCATGTATGTGTTCTATAGTCCATGACATGGATGGTGTCTGGGATGTGCACATGTCCCACATGCATGTTCAGTGACATGTGGAACTGTACCTGGGTGTCTGGCCCATGTTGTGCACACAGATTGTTATCATCAGATGTGCCAGTCCTGGCCTCATGTGGTGGGAACTGGTAATGGACACCAGGCTGACCCTGCACCTACATTGATAACATGATACAAGTATTCCCTGGTGTCAGTGGCATCTGTTCATACAGGGCATGTGTTTAAGGCATGGTATGTCCTTTGTGGATCACAACTGATGGCACTACAGTTGTTGCAGGCATCCAGTGAGGAACATAGTGAAGGCACACTGTCTGCAATTATATGCCTATTGTAGTGATGGGACAGGGTGCCATGCCCTCTCTATTCCATTGCAACCACACCATGGTTACTATCTGTGGGCAGTATGCAGGGTACTACCAACAAAGTGGTTGTTGCCTAGGCAAGTGTGTTTGTGTATGAGACATGGGTTGAGAGTGTTCTCTGGGTAATACAAGGGTTGCTTAAATTGTTCGCCAGGCCTTGATGTCATATGTAGGGGGTATGGATTGGCAACCCCAGCCTCTCGGTTATTTGACATCTGTTATCCTTGTAAGGTGGACATTGTGATATATAATAGGCCCACCATATAAGAAATTTGCAAAACCAACTCCACAATGAGTACAGTTGTTACACACTCACTGGCACCTCCACACAGGATACGAATAACAAACACAGACGCACCAAGTCTCACAGTTGCTGTGTCTGGGATTGGAACTCTTACCTAACTAGTTTATCACACTACAGCATTACACAGTTATAGGACACACCACAGAGATTCCTGGATTACTTTTTCCCCAAAGGTGTATTTAAAGGGAATGACATCAGCAGGCTGGCCAAACAAGGGCAGTGGAGGTTATAGTGACTGTGAATGGCCTCAAAAGAATTGCTCCCAACACAGACACAAACACCCACACTTACCATGTCTGGGAACAGAACTGCTACTTAATTAGCTTATCACACTGCAGCGTTATGCAGTTATAGGATGCACCATGGAGATTACTAAACTATGCCTTCCCCAAAGGTGTATTTCAAAGGGAATGACATTAGCAGGCTTGCCAAAGAAGGGCAATGGAGGTTGAAGTGACTGTGAATGGCCTCAAAAGCATTGATCCCTACACAGACAAACACACACACAAACATCCACACTTGCCATGTCTGGGAATAGAACTCCTACCAAACTATTACATCACACTACAACATTACACTGTTATAGGACACACCACGGACATGGAGATTACTAGACAACTCTTTCCCCAAAAGTGTTTTTCAAAATAAATGACATCAGCAGGCTTGTGAAAGAAGGGCAATGGAGGTTGTATTGACTGTGAATGTCCTCAAAAACATTGTTCCCTACACAGACAAACAAACATCCACATGTGCCACATCTGGGAATAGAACCCCTACCAAACTACTATATCACACTACAGCATTATACTGTTCTAGGATGCACCATGGAGATTATGAGGTGACTCTTTCTCTAAAGGTGTATTTCAAGGTGAATGACATTAACAGGCATGCCAAAGTAGGGCATTTGAAATTTTAGCGAGTGTGACTAGCCTAAAAAGCATTGATCCCTACCCAGACAAACACACACACAGTTGCCACCTCTGGGATTAGAACTCCTACCTAACTAGTGTTTCACATTACAGCACTATGCAGTTATAGGATGTGACACAAAGATTACTGGGCTTCACCTTCCCCAAAGGTGTATTTCAAAGTGAATGACATCAGCAGACTTGCCAAAGAATGGCACTGGAGGTTGTAGTGAATGTGAATGGCCTCAAAAGCATTGCTCCCTACTCAGACAAACAAACACATGCACAAACATCCACACTTGCCATGTCTGGGAAGAGAGCTCCTACTTACCTAATTTATCACACTACAACATTAAGTAGTTATAGGACACACCATAGAAATTACTTGGCTACTCCTTCCCCAAAGGTGTATTTCAAAGTGACTGACATCAGCAGGCTTGCCATAGTAAATCAATGGTGAGGACAGTGTGTGTGCATGGGCCATAACCCATTCATCTAGATGCAGACACACCACACTCAGGCACACACAGGTTTATATTCCACAGGTATGTGTATACACCTACTAGATGACTACTGCTTTTTACAGTCATGTTGCACAGTTAGCACTAGTACCACTGAGTCTATAATGCTGAGGGATTCCAGAGGCAAATGTCTACGGTGAGTGACATTTACACATCATGTGGTTGTAGCCATTTGCTGTGCGCTGGGTGAGACAGGCCTCATGATGTAAGGCTCTTTGCCACTGTCACTCTCTTCCACACATCTATGTATGTGTACTTTTGACATGTATTAGTGTGCTGTCCTTGAATATATGTGTGTATTCCTATCCGATGTGTGTGCAAAGCATGACTGGGGTATACTGAGGGGTGTATGCACTAACATCTGCAACTGTCAGATATGTATGATCCACTGTTGTTGCCAGACATGGGCTTCATTTCATTAAGTGTGTGAGCATGCCCAGTATGACCTTTCATTATTTTGTTGTCTGACATTGCCTTCATTTCTCTAAGTGTGGGAGCATGCCCAGTATGAACTTCTATATTGAATGTGTGAATCCATTCCAGGTAGATTGTATTCCAGTGCAGATTTTTGTGTTCTACACCTACAGCTAGCAAACACTTTCTGCAGGATATCTGTAGATCAGTTGACAATATGGGGTCAAACTGGGCAAGGGATAGTGGTTACTGTAATTAATTGTGTCTATGCTGCTTCTGCTATATGGTCCTGCTGTTAGCAGAGATATTCATACATGTTTACTGTTACACACTGCAATGTTTTAGGTCATCAAGTACTGTCAGGTAGACGCAGGCATTTGGCAGCGGACTGTAGGCCATTTAGTAGTGATGCAGGCTAGCTGTAGCACACCATTGCATTCTGTCCCAGACTGCAATGCAGTATATTCCCCTGTGGTGACAGGGTAGGTGTGCTAGGTGTTCATGCCAATACTTTCTGTCAGTATTGATCCAGTGGTGTGGATGCTGGCAGAGTGATGATTACAGCTAGGGACACTCCTGCATGGGACACCTGCACTGCATGCTGCATTCTTTCGCTATTGCTATACACAGGTGGGGGTCATATTGTACTCATTCCCAACAGCAGGTATAAGACCGGAGAGGTACCTGTGGGTGGTGGTTGGGTGAGCTGGGTGCATGTGTGCTATGGACACTACTTGCATCTGACTCACAGATATGCATGGGGCATTCCACTTATGTTGGCTTGTGCAGGGACATCAGCTGTTTCTCAATGCATCATTCTTATGAACTTTGTGGTCTGCGAGTGTTTGGCCAGACGACATCGGTATTCCCTACTACAAGCCCAGATAATGTGCTGCAAACCTGTATGTACAATTCCAAGGGTGTGTCCATTTAATGGTTACACATTATACACTGTCTGTCTGGGGTACTTTCCCTGTATACTGCTTGTATATATGGCCCAATAGTCATGCCATGTCCATCTTTCAGATGGTGACACATATTACCTCCATACATTTACAGTGGCTTACTGCTAGAATGTGTTATGCTGGGGAGCAGTGTGTTTAGCACTGCAGTTGTGAGGACTTGGCCCTGTCATCGGCTGTACTGGGCAATGGCCACCAGGACAAATCCCACCATGCATACATACTGACCACTCCCACACAATATGAAACACACACCAACCTAACACATGCATACCTGCATATTGTACAAATTGCTACAATCTATCTTTTTATCTTGGCCACCTCAGTAATCTGTGCTCCACTGGTATTATACCTACACATACATGTTACTACATAGGATTGGGGGGGGCACACCTGACTGTTACTACGTGTCTACATCGGATTGGGGGTACACCAGACTGTTCCTACATGTCTGCATAGGAATGGGGGGACACACATGACTGTTACTACATTTCTACATAGGATTGTGGAGGCATACCTGTGTGTTACTACGTGTCTACATAGGACTGTGTGGTGGGCACTCCTGACTGTTACCAGATTTCTACATAGGATTTTGGGGGGCACACCTGCATGTCACTACATGTCTACATAGGAATGGGGGGCACACCTGACTGTTACTACATGTCTACATAGTATTGGGGGCACACTTGACTGTTGCTACATGTCTACATCAGATTGGGGGGCACACCAGACTGTTATTACAGTTCTACATAGGAATGGAGGAGGGGCACACCTGACTGTTACTACATTTCTACATAGGATTGGGGGGGGCACACCTGACTGTTACTATGTGTCTACATTGGATTGGGGAGCACACCTGTGTGTTACTACATGTCTACATAGGACTGTGGGGTGGGAACACCTGACTGTTACTACATTTCTACATAGGATTGTGGGGGGACACCTGTGTGTCACTACATGTCTACATAGGAATGGGGGGCACACCTGACTGTTACTACATGTCTACATTGTATTGGGGGGCACACTTGACTGTTGCTACATGTCTACATCACATTGGGGGGGCACACCAGAATGTTACTACAGTTCTACATAGGAATGGTGGAGGGGCACACCTGACTGTTACTACATTTCTACATAGGATTGGGGGGCACACCTGACTGTTACTACATGTCTACATCAGATTGGGGGCACACCAGACTGTTACTACATGTCTACATAGGATTGGGGGGCACACCTGTGTGTTACTACATGTCTACATAGGAATGGGGGGCACACCTGATGTTACTACATTTTACATAGGAATGGGGGGCACACCTGACACTTGTACACATTTGCTATGACTGTACTGGTATGTCAGATACTCCATTTCATTCTGTATTCTAACCTATCATGCTGCCTAGATGCATATCAGTGTACTACAGGTCTTAGGTTTGATTGACCTACATATCAGTTTCTGACTTCTTCCCCTTCAAAACTTACTTCCCACTGCCTGACCTGTTGTAGTCTGTCTGTGTAGGCCTGGGGGGGTTACCCATAGCCATCATTCAGAGGCCTTACCACAGCCTTTGTTTCTGTTTGTCTACACCTGTCCTGCTGGCTGAGACTGTTGTTGGGTATGTGGGCCTCCCTGACTGGCATGTGTGTGTCATATGGACACACATGTAGCCCAGCACATTTCCTGCAGTGGGTTTTGTCACCATGTGTAGCACTGGCTACTATGGTGACACCAGTATTTGTTACAGATCTCATGCTGTCACTATAGGTGTCTACTATCTGCTGGCATCACATTCAGCCACCCAATTCCCTTGCATGCTTACATCCACACCATAGATACAAGTAACAACACATACTACTCCATTCGGCAATTGGTAGGAAGAGTGACTTACCTTGTGGCTGTGCCAGTACTGGAGATGGTGCTGGAGGGCTGCCTATGTTGGATGTACAAAGTACACTCCCTATACATGGCTGAGTGCAGGTAGTGTCATGTTTGGCTTCCCTTTTACTGTATGTGCGAGTCAGAGAGAGGTGTCATTCCCTGGGTCCCTACTGTATCAGTGTATGTGCTATGCTTTGCCTCTTTGCCAAGGCCAGGACATACTGGGCATGCCTCATTCTGCCTACTGGGGCAGGCTCAGGTTGTTCCTCCTCTGAGTCACTCTGTGCCTGTGCAGGCCTTGGCAATGTTGGGGGGGGCTGTGTGGCCCTGCCCCATGCTGTTCCTGCTGCAGCTGTTTCTGCAGGATCATATTGTGTAGCATGGCACATACATTGACAATTTGAGTACATGTAGCTGGTGAGTACTGCAAGTCTCCACCGGATGTATCCAGGCATCGAAACCATGACTTGAGCATCCCAAACACAAGCTCTATTATAATTCTGGTCTGTGCATGTGCCTCATTATGGAGTTCTTGTTCTGGTGTGTGTGTATTTCTGATGGGTGTCATCAGCTACGGCTCCAGTGCATAACCAGCATAACCCACTAGGGGACCGTTAGGGATGTCTCCATTGGCAAATCTATGATACAGCTGCATCAGATGCCAGATGTGGGAGTTGTGATAGCTTCCAGGTCAACCAGCACACACATGCATTATAATGCCCTGGGAATCGCACACGGCCTGGCAGTTGATGTACAGGAAGCCCTTGTGGTTGATATAGACCCTACCCTGCTCACCGGGTGGTACTTTGATGCATATGTGCGTGCAGTCTATAGCACCCACTACCTCTGGGTATTCTGCTATTTGGAGGAAGAGACGCATATTGCTGGCCAATGCCTCACGGGTGTTGGGGAAATATATGTGCTCAACGGCATGTGCTGACATGGCATCCAGGAACTGGTGGAGTACCCTGGATGCTGATGCCTATGAGATCCCCATGATATACCCAGTTGCCCTTTGGAAGGTACATGTGGCTAGTATTCTTAGGCATACACATACTTTGGTATCCACTGGGATCGGTTCCCCTCTGTTAGTTCTGTGTGTCAGGCATGTTTGACACAGCTCAACAATTTGCTGTAGAAGGTCCATGTCCACCCTATAGCACTCCACTATCTCCAGCTTATGTAGCCCCTGGTAGATTACCTGTGTCTGTACACTCCTCTGTCTCCTCACTGTGGGTTGATCAACAGCATTCTCATCCTCACCACCCTCAATCTGTTCCACATGTTGATGTATGATAGCTACTGCAGCCCCTCTCAATTTGTTGTTTTTGTTTGTTAAAATTTCCCTGCTTGTATACACCGGTGGTGTAGAGTATGTGGGAAAAACCAGAGGGAAAGATGTTTGCATAGTTTATAGTAGTGTTCTGGGCTGGGCTGCTGCCAGTGTAATTGGCTGCTTCTGATACATTTCACCTGTCAGCTTTGCTAGTTCTCCTTGATTATCTTCCTACTACTGTTTTCCCTTCCCATTGCCTTCCTGTTTAAGCCCAGGGGCATGCCGCTCAAACACAGTGCTCAAATGTGCACAGAGCTGCTATTTCCTGGTTTACTTTTTTTTTCCTTTAAAACCCAGTGTGCCATGCGTACACCCACTTAGGCAATGTAAAGAGTGCTAGGCAGCCTCAGACACACCCCCTTGCTTAGCTCTGCTAAGCTAAGGGCAAAGCTGAGACACAGGGCTCCAATTCACTTACAGTATGCCTGACACATCCCCCTATGATATCAGCTAACTCTTATGCTTGAACCATGCTATTCCTACACTTACACTGTTAGGTGCTGACTAGCATTGAGGGGAAATCTGGGATTCAGTATCATTCCCCTCATTTGCATAGGATTGCTAATGCATAGTTACATGTCTCACACTGAACCTCCGCCCTTAGCAAACACTATTCGTTGGACATGTTGTCTTCTACCTGCCATTGAGTATAATGGCAAAATAGTGATTTTGGTTAGATTGCTTATTTCAGTTTATTTTTTATATTTTCGTCCTGATCCCGTTTGCGCACCGCTGCCCTACGCTTAAACAGCCAAAATCGGCTAAAAAAAAAATTAAAGTTTTTTTTTTATTTTTGAAACTATGGTTTCTCATAATATACACACTTTATTTGGAGCTGTCATGGCTCCATTTTGAAGTTTGCAAAAACGTACTCGGTTACTAACCGAGTACATTTCTGCACACTACACTAGTCCTGCACTGCCGGCTGACAGCTTCCTGGATCACAAATTTACCTAATTTGCATGGTTTTTACCTGCAAATGGGGTCATTTGCATACAGGAGCTGTGTCCATGCAGGAATATTGCTGGTGCGCTCGTGCAAGTCCCTGCAGCTTATTCCTGGATCGCACGTGGACATATTGCCTCCTGGAGCTCCTGCACTGTTCCTGCACACCATACAGGGCTTGCTGAATCCAGGGGCATGTCAGTGTTCATCTACACCTGGTAGAACCTCTCATTTGAGGTCCTGATCATGTTCCTGCAGCATTAACAGATCAGTGTCTGCAGAATCGTCTACATCAAGTATGTCATGACAATGGACCAACTCACCATCCAGCCCCTTTTAAAATATCTTGCACTATAACCTACCCTTCCTTTAGGAAATGTGTGCGACACATTTGACCTTGACTTACTGTGGTTCAAGTTAACATTTATATTACTTGCAACTTAATCTTCATAAACACAGGTCAATGTTTAACTTGAAATGGAATAAGCTATTAGGGGTGGGGTGCTTAGGACACTTTTCAGCTTTATGCATTTCATCCCTGTAATGGTACTGCTTAAAACATCATGGAACTGTGGAGAGAAAACGTGTCATAACATAAGATTGCAGTGATTAACACCATTAATGCTCTATGCACTATTATTCTTACAGATGGCAGTTACTTACAACTTAAAAGTAGTAATGCATATGATTTCATGGTAACACAGTAATAAGAACACTACAGATTAAAATGAGTATCCTGCCATCTAAACAAACATTGCTGTCACTTAATTCTCACCACTGCACAAATGTTCATATTTTAGTCTGTGAAGCCATGGATTATTGTGTGTGACAAAATAAAATAATTTGATGTGCAGTGTCTCTATAGAGCAACTTATTTTAAACTGAGAAAACATTGCATAGTAAAAAAAATTATGATAGTTTTTCATTCAATTGCAAGCTATGAACTCAAGTTAAATACTGAAGTAGCACTTGGTATTAATTTTACCAATTCAGGAAGTTGTGTACATATATATTTAGGTACACCATCTCACTATAATGTATTGTACAAAATAGTTAAAAATGGGAGTACTCCTTATATGATGCCTTACAACATCACTGAACATGAGCCAGTGAACAAGCAATCAAGACTTTTACAAACAATATGTTTTGAAAAAATAATATATATATATATATATATATATATATATATATATATATATATATATATATAGATAGATATATATATATATATATATATATATATATATATAGATAGATATATATATAAAATATAATTTTAAGATGGGAAGGACTGTCAGATAAGCAGTAACAGCAGACCATGTACCACAAAGCATAGCTCACAGATATCACTGCGTGCATGAATTATACTTCCTTTACCTGTGCAGCCATATGCCATGCACTAGTCTGCCATTGCCATATGGGGTCGCTTATTACTACTGTTGGATGGTCATTATTAGTTAGTCATAGCGGGATAGGAACTGGGAGCTTCAGTGACAGCATGATGCATGATTATGTTATGTTGAATGTAACATGTAGTACATATCCTATACTCAGTAGCTGGGTCATACTGAAAAACAACCCACAGACTCATCCAGTCATCTAAAATGACTATTCCAGAGGCTGAAGACCGTCTTGATGACATCACAGGTCTGGCACAGGGATGTGTTGTAGGTGTCTTCTGCATCACACTGGTGTTATGAGCCATGATTCCTGTGGATATCCAGCATCACCTGAAAGGCAAAAAATTAAAAAAATAAATAAATAAATAAAAGCAAACAGAGAGAGAGAGAGAAATGAAGAAAAGTTTAGGGAGAGACAAAACAAAGGAAAATTGGTTTAGCATTCAGCAATTCATTTTAACATGAATAACTAATTAACTACAATAGAAAAAAAGAAAAGTAAATTCTACTGAACAACAAGATGACCACTGGGTATCCTAGCATGCAGGAAGAGGTGGTAGGTTGAGCTAGTGTGAACGATTTGGAAATAGTGTGTACTTCCAGGATTATGGGCTGAGTTGTTGGTGATGCACCCGCATGCCTCACATTCTAACTGCCAGATGATAGAACAGTGACCCTTCCTAATGCAATACCACTCTCCTGCAGACCCATTTGGCTCTAATTGAAACATGGGTACAATCTTTTGTCCAGAGTACCCATAGAAACATACCAGCACATAAAAGGCATGCATGATCCAGATGTGGTTTTGAGTTAACACAGGGACATTGATGTTCTGATCCACAATTGCCAAGAGTACATCCAAGAACTGCCGCAGTATCCTTGAGTGAGAGACCTGTGAGATACCCAGTGTGTTCCCAGTCTGTATCTGGAAGGTTCCCATCCCAAGTGTAGTGAAGACTATATATACTTTAGTATCCACAGGGATAGGAAGCCCACTTATTCCTCCAGCAGCCCTATGCAGGTCATACGTATCCACTAACACCGTTATGATATTCCTGTTTACTCTAAGCCTATCAAAAATATCCTGCTTTTCAAAGCTATAGTGAGTTATCCCCTGCCTATATCTCTGTATTCTTGGTAGTGAGCTTGCCAAGACAAGCAGCTCAAATCAGGAAATAAGAAGACTAACAGGAAGTGACATCATGGATTTCAAAGTAGATAGGATATGCAAGACTCTCCTTTATATATCTGTGTACAGTGTGGAAAAGCAGGAAAATGTCACTATGAATTATAGGTAGGTGAGAGAATACTTTATTAGCATATGCTGTTTTACTTCATTCTTCATTTACATCTGATTATGCATTCACTTGCTTATGTTTCTTCTCAACCACTGTGGGTTAGCATAATAAGCTGTTTTACATAATTTGTGATTTACACATGATTATTATTTTGTTTGTTTATGTTTATTCTTGGCCCTTGTGGGTTTGCATAGGTGGCATCTATGAATCTTGGCTTACCTGTGCTCATTCACAGGCAGTGTGGATAGCCTTAACACATCCATGTAATGACTATAAATACCACCCTCTGTACAACCATACTTTAGTCTGACAGAACTATTTTATAGCTTTCTTTCCATATAAAACATGGAAATATTAACAAACCTTTATCATGTGGAGCAAATAATATTATATTATAGTATATTGTATTATATTATATTATATTATATTATATTATATTATATTATATTATATTATATTATAGGATATCATATTATGCTATATTGTATTACATTATCTTATATTAAGTATCCATTATGAAGTCCTTTCTAGTGTTACTTCACTTAATGTTCTTATTCTAGAACTTCCCACAGCCTTTCCAGAAATGCTTTATTCTTTTCTATTTTTAAGAAAACATGTTCATTAATTTATTTGTATCTATATGTCTGTTCTCCTCATACTTTCTTTCACTATTTTCTACTTTATTTCTGTTTTCACTGGCACCTACTATCTGTAGTCTACATGTAAATTACCCCAAGTTTAATGCATCTACTCTTTGTCATGACTGCAGCTTTTCTGTTTTCTGAACTGTTATTCAAATGTTAAATCTTCTAACATTTATTCATAATAGGCATATACATCATTTTCACCTAGAGTTTATTAAGCATTGTTTTCCATCTCTAGCATTTTTTTGCATATTTGCTAGAAAACATGCCCAGCCAATACATCTCTGAATGACATATAATGAATAAAAGTATACTCTAAGGTTAAGCATGTCCAATTCTTCCTCACTTTCCTTTGTTTATGAAATACCTTTCTAGCTGGATTTAATATTGATCACTAAATGTTTCTCAGATGTTTCAGAAAACACTCCTATGATACTAATACTCATACTTTTACAATAATATCAAAATGCCAGGAAAACACCATTGTACACCTGATAACATAGCTTGTCATACACTACTTTTGTTGAAGGACATGGTATAGGGATTTAATTTATTTGCCCTTTGTTGTCTTCTCTGTCACATTTTCCCATTGCTTTTTACCTGCCTGACTATTAGCAAAGACTAACCCTAGGATCTGATGACTGGGACACTTTC
Organism: Protopterus annectens; assembly: GCF_019279795.1. NCBI lineage: Eukaryota > Metazoa > Chordata > Ceratodontiformes > Protopteridae > Protopterus > Protopterus annectens. The sequence goes on along the minus strand of NC_056730.1, from coordinate 633,622,577 downwards.
CTCAGATAGTTTGTGTTTAGGTATTTTTGCATCACTATTTTTGCTGGCAATATTTAGGTCATTCAGGCAAATGCCATACATATATATATATATATATATATATATATATATATATATATATATATATAATTATGGTTGGTTTTGTTTTCTCATCTTTCCCCTATTAGATTCATTACAGGTTCATAAAATTAAACAGATGTTAAAGTTCATAAAATTTCATTATATGTTAAAATTGATAAGAAAGTCATTAATTGTCAGTTAGTATTCTTGTGTTGAGCAAGGAGTTGCCAACTTTATTTATAGTTTATTTATTTATTTATTTATGTCCTCATTTAGTTGCTTATGTTTTGTTTGTTTGTTTGTGGAGCCTTGATCACAGTATGACCAATTGCATGCTCAGCCTCGGTTACATGAAGCAATAACAATATAGTATTCATTTATGCATAGAAAAACAGAGGTATTACGTGCAAACAGTCTTTAAATATTCAAAAAAGTTCATATTTGCATATTTAAATAAGGGAATTAAATAACAGGCAAAACAGAGGAGAGAGCAGTGCGAGTAGCATAAGGAAGAATTTGTCAAAGAAGTGATGGAGGTTAGAGTAGGATTTGATTATGAAGAAATAACTCAGTGAAATCTTAACTTGATTGTCAAAGTGGGCTCAGGTGCATTTTCAGTTGAATTTTAGGATAACTGTATAATTTATTGAATTGCTCAGAGTCATAGAACAGATAAATGGAGACAGAGGAAATCAAGTCTAGAATTTCACAATAAAGTTGATAAGATGTTCATTGCCTTAATGCTAAACACTGAACTGCCAGAATCTTAAGATGAATGTGAATATTATACAAGGACTACTCATTGCTATTCAAAAATGAGGATGGTGATTGGAAGGCCCAACCAGCATGCCATTATAAACTTAGAATATACTAATATAAAAAAAGTCTGGCCACTGAAGTTCCATTAAGCAGCAGCTTTTCTATTGGTATATGTAGGGGAACAGTAAAATGTGTGGAAAATCAGGTTATGTTTTGCACAACTAAAGAAACAGAAACCTTCCTGAGCTTCCTTGCTTTTCTGCACTGTCCCTCATAAAATCTTGACCTTTTAAACATTAAAATGAAAACAGCAATGGAGATTCTCTATTGTCCGTTGCTTCTCCTGCTGCACTGCACTGATGCACTCTGCAAATGTGGGAATACCAAGTCACCATGCGAATGAGCAGTATATCAGCCTACAGAAAGCAATGCAGAAGAAAACAGAGGCTCCATTATACAAAGCCGTTATTTCAGAAAGTTAAGAAATTTCTTTCTCAAATAATGTCATTATATAATAGCAATGATCTGCAACTGTTTGTAGGTTTATCAGGATTTATCCACATTTGGCTTTGTTTAATAACTCGGGCTTCACCCTTGTGATTAAGCCACATCAACAGTTGGTAAATCCTGATATACCCATGCACAATAGTGAATTATTACTTAAATATAGCTTACTTGGTGCATGACAGAAACACTTAAGTGCCAGAAAGAAATTTTTTATGCATTAAGCTGCTAAATGCAACTTCTTATTAAAAAAATGTAACTATGAGTTTATAACTCAGAAGAATAATTAATTATATAATGACTGGCCATTAATATTCAAAAACGAGCACATTGATTGGCCAGCTCAACCAATGTGCCCTTTGTAAATCAGAGAATATGCTAACGGAAAAAGGTCCAGTCGCCCAGACTTTTTCTATTAGTCTTCTTCTTTCATCTTTTCCCAGTTAGGGGTCATCACAGCAGATCACCTATCCACTCATGATTGGCAGTGGAGTTCTACAGTATCAAGTTGCCAGCCTGGCACCCAACCTTCCACAGAAGGCACACACACCCACACACACACACACACACACTCTCACCTAGGGCCAATGTAGAGTGTCCAATCCACCTACAGCATGTCTTTGGGAGGAAACTGGAGCACCCGGAGGAAACCCACACGACCACAGAGGGGACATGCAGACTCTGCACAGAAGGCACCCCAGACAAGGATCAAACCGGAGAACCTCTTACTGTGAGGCAGCAATGCTAACCACTGCACCACCGTGGCCACCCAGTCTTTTTCCATTAGTATATCTCCTAATTGTTTTTTACTTTTTTTTTTGCTCTGCAGAGGTAGTAACAGAGAAAGGAAGATCTCAGTTGCCTTTTTTTTAAGATATCTCGCTATGTTATATGAGTTGAAAAACTCATATAACAGAGAGAAATATCTTAAAAAAAGCAACAGAGATCTTCCTTTCAACGGACAAATGATGATCTCCATTGCTTTTTTGTAAGAGATCTCGCTATGTTATACGAGTTGAATTACTCGTATAACATAGCAAGATATTTTAAAAAAGCAATGGTGATCTTCCTTTCTCCATTGCTACCTCTGCACAGCACTGATGTACTGCGTGAGCATGGAAAAACAAGTCCCTTATGCATGTGCAGTACATCAGAAATGCCCCAGGATACCGGAAAACTGTGGAAGGGCAACACGGAGGCATTATACAATGATATTATTTAACAAAAGTAAGTATTTTTTTATCTTAAATAATGTCATTGTATAATAGCAATAACCCACAGCTGGGTGTGGGCAATGCTGGATTTAACCACAGTTGGCTTTGTTTGTTCACTTGGGTTTTAGCATTTGATGTGGTCTTGAATTAAATAAAATGTCTTGTACTTTAACCCATGCCTGAAACACAATGACCACACTAACTTGGCATTGCAACAACATTATTGCAGGAACAAACCACAGCATATAATCATCAAACTGTATACATTCTGACTGACACTAAAAATCAATCCAGCAAATGCTAGGTATGTTATTGTACTACTCACCTGTCTGGTAACAATGATCGGCAGTGTGAAATATATACTGCTCACTCACCACAGCTTACACTTCCGAGGGCAGCATGTTAAACTGTTCACTCCTAATCTTTAGACTCAGGAAAGGAAATGGTTGGGTGGCATCTCCCAACAGAAGGCCATTATCCCCAATGCCACCCAACACTATATGATCAATACTAGACATCAGGCAATATAACAAATAGTTGCCAGATTATTTGACGCCTGAAGACCACATTGCATATAAATAATTTAAAGGCTATCACTGATGATTTATCAGAGATGACTAATCTATGAAAACAGCCAAAAATATGCAAGTCTGAGCATTTTGCAATGGTCTGTGCAATTGCTCTTACAAGCATATGCCCCGTTGCTCAAAATGTCCCTGCTTAGCCTCACAAGGAACTCCCCCATGCCCACTCATAGTGCTATCCATTCCACATTTAGATGGCTATTTACCCTTCCTTTCTTTTCCTTTTTTGTTATGCATTGTCTGACAAACTGTAGTCCTGCAGCTATAAAGATAGGTGGTTTTACCATCCCAATGTTACATTACACCAATATCTAATTTCTCCATTATGAGGTCACCAAGGCATTTCCTCCCCAATATAGCCAGAAGTAAGAAACAGCCTTAAAACTTGTTCATCTGACTCATTAATATATCCAATTTACTCAAACCTACCTCAAAGGTTGGAGCTTAGCATCTGCCATAACATTTGCTGTCCAGCATGTTTGCCAGATAACAGACTGATTTCAAAGTGAAATCTGCTGACTTCCACCTCCTGGTCTGCCTCTGCATCCCCATGTAACTTTACTCTTCCTTGACTTCCTATCTCTTTTCTTTTTCTTTTTTCTCACAGAGACCCATCTGCATACCCTGCCATCAGCAGTGCCACGTGAGACAGCATAACCATCCTAATACCCAGTCTCCACTAACTGCAATGCCTCTTGTGGACAAGGCATCCATACACCATGCCTCTCCATTTCTTTGCTCATAAATTCTGAACTACAATATACTAAGAAGGGACAAAACCTGAACTTCAAGGAAATTTTTTAAATCTTATTTAATTCAATTAAAACTTACTTGAACAACAACTTTTATCTAAATAATAAGAAGAATGAGGCTCACATGAGTGGGAATATTGACTAACTGATATCTTCTCTGAGTTACTATAAATCAATGCCTTAAGAGGGAAAAGGCAAATATTTGGCAAATTAGGGATATCTGCAAGATTAGGGCTGGATAAGAAATTTGCTATAAGCAATGAGAAACTACACTACCTCTAAAGGATCCTGATTAGCTATCTCCTAAGCCAATTCGAGCCCCACTCCTGGAGTACTTGCAGCAAGGCAATTTGCAACATCATAGCCCTGATGCCTGCAGGAGAAAATCCCTCACCCATTGCTTCCAACAAGTGGCTTGTTACTCATCCTCCTTGCTTGTTTTATTTTATTTTTTTTCCAATAGTGGCCCAATGGCCCTGAAGACTGAACCCTAGTTTACATTACCTATAACAAGCTCCCCTACCTAGATTGCTATCAACAACATACCGGAGGACCAGATAAGCCCACAACATACCCCAGAACCCAGGATCCCTGGGATGCTCTGAAATAATGGGGCAGTTGAAAAGCAAGCTCCCCACCTCGTGGATGAATCTGCCACCCATCTTAAGTCATCTATCTACGTCCTGCTTGCTTATCTACTCAGTTTGCATGATCTAGCTACATGCCATGATTCCTGTTTGTCATTCTGTACCCCAGAGCAATTATCCCACCCCATCACCCATCCCTGTGCACTGGTGCTTAGTCTTTTATAATGCCACTTTCCCCATTTTTTCAGTCCTTAATGTAATGCCTACCTACCTATCCACATGTAAAAGTCTAAGACTCACCTTAGACTGTAAACCAATTAACCTATACCTGTTTTGACAGCGGCACAATTGCCAGTGCCAGGAGACTTAAACTTCCTACAACCCATTTTTATAAGTAACTCCTCCCCATTCATTTACCTAAATCATATCCCATACAGTAGGAGGACTATCTAACCCAACTTCCTTTATGCATTATTTCCACCTACTGCCTTTCCAACACTGTATTCTAACTCAATCCTCTTTGTTTCTTACTGTTTCTTCCTTGTAAGTTTTTCTCCCTTACATCCTATCACTCACTCTCACCCCTGAGCAAGCATCAAGCAGCAAAATGCCTTTTATTACAGTCTGCAAAGTATATAGGTAGCCAGATAGAACACACGTATGAATTTACACTATTTTTTAGTATCACTTAACCACATAATATATACTACAACAGAACACTCATGCCTGAGGATGAAAGAAAAAATGGTTATATAAGATGCAAAGCTTTAGATAAATGTTCTTTTTCATGCTGATATTTCTTCATCTGAATTAAATGCTAGCATTATAATAATAGATTTACTATCTAGAGAGAAGTAAGTCAGAATAATAAGGCCTGAGGATTCTGTTACAAAGATTAGCTGCTTTTTAACTTTAAAGTTAACAATTGTATGTTGATGCATATTATATCTATTATATCTATCCATCTATGTGTGTATATATATATATATATATATATATATATATATACATATATATATATATATATATATATATATATATATATATATATATATATATATATATATGTATATATGTATGTATATATATATATATAGATATATAGATATATAGATAGATACATGTATATATGTATATCAGTATCTAACTGCTCTGATTACATAGCACACCTTCACATAGCATATGCTATGAAAAATATTTCTCTTAAAAATTATTACTATTTCTAAAGAAGAAATTAGAATCAGTATTTTGTCATTTTATATAATTCAGCAGTTTTTTCTTTTTTGTAATGTGATAACTTTCAGCAAATATGCATTTTGTATAGAAAATTAATAGTAATTAATTGTATGGGCTAAATAATTTGCATCCCTAATTGTTAAACTACTTGAAGTGCCATACTAGATTTTAATGTTTTCAGAATCTGCCCAGGTATCTTAGGCTATCAATGGATAAAATACCAGAAGGTAAACTTGTACTAGATGATAGTTTAGGTGAGAGAAATGTATTAGAAGGATCACCTTTCAATCTGAAGTGTAAGTCTGGTCTATTGTTAAATTAATAATGTATAATGTCCATGCTGACTATTCAGACCTTTACTATGAGCTTGGATTTCATTATATCAGCTGTTTTGCTTAACAATACCCGTAAAAACGTGAACATAATATCACAAACCTGTTCTTTTATTCTATCAATCCTAGTAGCTAGTAGCAGAAATTCTTATGAGAAGATCTCTCTACTGTAGACCAGTTGAAAGGATGTCTCATATTATTAAATAGTTATGGAAATAATGTGTTGTGATAGGATAGAACACTGATGATTCAGAAGAAGCATGTGACAGTCATTAGGATGGAAGTTAATATGCCTTCACATCTAATTGTCTGATCTTTAATTCTTCTTCACATGCAGTCCCTCCTTTGTGCACAATGGCAAAAGATAATGTTCAACAGTAAAATCATATGTCTTAAACTATTTATCAGGAACTGACATCACTCCTGTGGGATCAGTAACTGGTAAACAGAATACAGGGGAGATGGCTATTGTCTGAATAGTAATAAAGCCCTTTTCGATGTCCATCTGTTACAAGACATTCTGGATCCCTAACATCCATTACTTTGAGTATTATGTATTCTGAGTTAGCAGGCAGTACCACTGAAGATGTTTAATAAGTTACCCATAAAGGTCATTCCTTATTCACTATGGTCTAAGCACTAATTTCATTAAAAGTTGTAAATGCACAATGTTTTCTTGCTTTGGATCACTATCTGTCTTTAACGATGTATAAACATGATTTATTGCTATAAGAGAATACCTACTTTTGTTGTACTCCAAGAAACTAAAGCCTTTCTTCTTTTGTGAATTTTATGTGATGACTATACTTAATCAATTTCCCACAGTTTCTCCAGTCTTCCTGACATTTTTGTTTTGGAAAAGTTCTTTTTGTTTTTATATTTTTTAAAGTGAATTGAAAACTTTTCCTTTAAATAAGAATTTAATGTCATAGACTCACTAATGTTTTGACTTGTTTAAGGTTTTCACATTTGTTGCATTCATCAATAAATGGGATCTGGGACTAAAGTAATAAATCACTAAGTATGGAATGATTTTTTTCTGCTGTCATTGTGACCAAAATAATTTGTGAGACAGTAGACAGTATAATTATTTTTTATATGACTAGGAGTCAACACTTGTAAACAGTGAGAAAGAAGGAGACTGTCTAATGATGCAGGGTATATGCATCACAGGCCACCTGTGTCAGCATCAGTGCAGGATCAAGACCCACATGGATTTCTTAAAGGTAGTGTGTCTCTACCTAAAAAAAATATATCTCAGAAATGTATGCCTCAAAAATGGGACACAGCAGGAGAATAACCTCAAGTCAGAATGATTTAAGGAAACAGTGCCCCACCAAAATAAGATCAAAATATTATAACAGCTTTAAATTATATCTACTAAAGAAAGCAAGGCATGTATAGGGAGAGTATGATAATTACAGAAGCAGTAGTTAACAATGTTGTTTTTTATTATGTATTTATAAATGCATTTATTAACTAGCCTGTGAATACAGCTTCTACCAAAGTAAGGGACCAATACATTAAAATTTTGCAGCCTTCTAGGATGTAGCAGATTGTATGGGCAGAACCAGCAAAAGGAAAGGATTTACAAGATTAGCTTGCAAATGCTGAAAACCAGGGAATAAAATAAAATATTACAGCCTGTTAGTGCTGCATGAAAGAAAGTAAAATAATCACTGCAGCACAAAGATTTTGCAGAACATAAAATAGAAATAATTAGCAGATGTGAAGAGAAGGGATCAGGCACAGAAATAATATTTTGTATCATAGAAACATAATTATAGAAAATACAAGGCAACTAAGCCAGGAAGCAATTACCACTTTGCCTATACCCACCCTAGGCTGTACCTCCATTTCTAAGGAGGGGAAGCCAGTCATACCAGGTGTGAATTTATGAATGCCTATCCAATTAGCCAGATCCCTTGTGAAAGATGATAGGGAACTGCACAACATATTTTGGGATGAAGTATGTTCCAGAGAAGAGGTAGGTGCTTATGACAAATCTTTATCTCCAACTTATTTTTTTTTAATTTAAGTGTATTTTGTTCTCTGGTTCTAGTATTTGTACCACTGTTTGATTTATGAAAAAATATGAGGTCTTGTATTTCTGGATCCCTTGTGAAGTTATAAGCAAGCCATATATCACCCCTAAGGAATATATGACACTAAATACTAGGATAAGATCTTCCAGTCTGTCCTGGTATATGATTTTTAAGCTGTTAATCTTTTTAATTAGCAACCTCTATGGTCTTTCCAGTTTCTTAATGTATCCGTGAAATGCATCCCAAAGGAGACATTGCCTTCTATGATTGGCCTAATTAGTGTGGAATTCTGGGGGGGGGGGTAAAGACTTCTTTTGATCTTGAAGATATAACTTTTGCAGTGAGTTGTGAAAAATAAAAGAACTTTCTAACCACCATTGCAACATGATTTTCAAAACAGAGAAGCTATCCACCAATATTGTAAGATCTCTCACTGCGTCATCATTTGAACTTGGTTGTGTTGACACCATAAGCTGAAGGGAGGGACAGCTGATTAAATGAAATAATATTGTACTTTTGTGGTGTTTACTTTGAGACATTTTAGTATACCACTTACTAGCAAATGTAATCTGTTTTGAGACTGCCTGTGTGTCAGATGGGGACACATAGTTTACAATCATCTGCAAACTTGGCTAACTAGAGATCCTGGTTTGTGATCTGGAGATCACAGAAATAAATGCTGAATAGCATAGGTCTGATGACAGATCCCTGTGGAATTCTGGTGATCACTTTTATGCTCTTGGAAGAACCATCCACCACCTTTACTGTGTGAGTTCTGTCCTTCAGTTGATTTGCAATCCATCTATCTACATATGATCGATTTGGAGTGCATTTTAATTCTTTATTATGTTGGCATGATATATACAGCATCAAAATGCTTTGCCAAGGTCAAGTTGCACTGTATGGACAGTGTGCCCACTGCCCACTGTTGTGTCATCCTGTTGAAGAAATTTACCACATTCATCAGACAGGATCTACCCTTGACAAAACCAAACTATTGGAGGTGAGCTCTGATAACATTTTTGATATCGCATTAATCAGGTCCATTATGATTTGTTCCACAGCCTTGCCTTTGAGACAGACTGTTATATCTGTAACTTTCATGGTCAGTGGTGTTGGCTACCCCTGTGAAGTGGCATTACCACAGCTGTGTGCCATACCTGATGGTCAAAGCCAGAGGCTAAGCTCAGATTGACTTAATTAAGGAATGGGTATGCCAGTGGTTGGTTAGTACTGTTTATTAAGCAGTGGGGTATATCATCAGAGTCCATAGAGGACATCATTTTCATTTTAGAAAGCACTATGAACACATTGTCTCTGGCCAATGCTGGGGATCAGAGACCTTCAGGGATATGTGGTGCTTTAATAATTGTGTCTGGGCTAAATTTTGCTCTGAATTTATTTGCTAGTATGTTTGCAATATCCACTGAATTAAGTGTAAGTTTCCATTTTGAATGCGCTCTGACCAATAATGAGTGTTATTCCTTCTTGATGTAACTAAAAAAAAAAAAAGATTTGTAGCTGCCTTTAACTCTTGGTGGTAGTCTGAGTTTATGGGATGCCTTTGTTTTCTTGACAGCATTTTTCAATTGCTCCGGTAATTTCTTGATGTTGTCCTTGATTTGGAGGACTAGTTTTGCTGTATATTTTAAGAAGTTTTATTTTCTTTACTGTATAGTTTATTTATATTTGTGGACCACCATGCTGCTCTTACATGTCCCATTTTTATCTGAGATAGTTGGGTCAGCTAAGTTAATACATTTATTCGGATGAGAATACAATTTGTCTGTATAAATACTTGCCACATCTATGTCTTGGGTAATACAGTTATATATGAGTTTGCCGACTTCATCGGAATTTCATAATGTTTGTACAGTTGAAATTCTTGAATTCAGTGATAATTGCATCTGAAGGGTTGGAACTTTTCAAAGAGAAGCCTAGCAGTTTGTGATCAGACTTAACTAGTGAAGGGAATACGGAAATACTATATATAGATTAATCACATATCTATCAGCAAGAAAAAAAAATGCTGATAATATGCCTGATCAAAACTTCAAGCTCATTTCTGTCAGTACAAAGCAGAAAAATGAAGAGTGTAAGAGGCAACTATGAGAGATGTAACAGGAACAAAAGTAGATGAAATATATTCCAAGATATCTTCTTTAGAGCAACTAGAGAAGAATGAATTAACTGAGAAGGCACAGGTAATTATAAGTAATGAACCATGGGAGAATGTCAAATAAATTCAAGGCCATTATTAATTTAACCTGAAGTCGAAGGAATGCTACTGAGAAAAGGGAAGGGAAGTGAAAGGTTGGTGTTATTTTATCATAAGACACAGGGAGACCAATACAGAGAAAACAAGAAAAACGAGAAGATAAGACACAATAATGAACAGAGCACCAGGAAGAGTATAGTTTAGGCAAAATACATGAGGGTGTGACATATCAGCTTTATAAGGAAAGGGAAGCATTACATAAGGCAGCATTTGAAATAAACAGAGCTAGTATTTGCTTGTGATTAGATGGTAAAAGTGATCCTGTCTGTTATCACATGATTTCTCCAATGATAGAATGACAGACAGTCAGGGGACACCAGTCTAGCAACTAAAAATGAACTGTTAGGAAATACTGAAGTAAAAATCAGTACAAGATAGAAGTAGACACAGGACCTTTCAAGAAATGTTAGCACAAACAGAAAAAGAAGACTGTTTTGTGAGCACTTTCAGAAAAAGTTAGTACCTGAAGTGAACTGGGCATGGGAATACAATCTTTTTATCCATTTCTGCTAGAAAAAAGCACACACTGCAAAAAAAGGCAAATGCTCTGCAAAAGGAACTTATACGGCAAGGAAGTACAAAAGGTAAATGTTATAGAATGCCAAAGCTCTGAAAAAACTATATGGCATAGAGTGGAGAACTGGCTTAACAAAGGCACACTGGAGAAGTCTGTTTCAAATGGGAAAAATACGGTACCCCCAAAACTTTTGATGATCTGTGAAAGGCTGACTTCTCATTATTAATTAATACAAAACATCTACGTTTGTGACAGAATAGGTAGTTGTTACATGCTAAGCCTATTAAAAAGGCATGTAAAATACTGTACATGGTGTATTCATAAAAGTATTCATTGCAAATGAAGGTAATATTGCTCTGCCTATAGAGTGTTAGACTGTATTGTAGTCTGTGGCTTTAAGAAGGGTAAGACGTGACTGTAGACATTCACTGAGTAGGTTTTGTAAATTAATAATTTTGTAAGCTATAAGGGAGGGCTAAGTAAAGCAGATGGGAATGAAAAGGCAGCGAAGCAAGTCTGACTGCAGGTCCATGTACAAAGAAAGGAAACTAAATGTAAGTGGCTGGAATTTATTCTGCTGAGAATTCCAGGGACTGTATTCCCAGCAATTTTCAACGGTGTTAGGTTATAGTGTTACTTTGTGTTTACACTTCAAGACCTTGTGTTATCTGGAAAAGATAAACTGTATTTTGAGTTCAGTTGTATAGAATAAACTGTTTTATTTTACAAAAAAAAAACTCAGCTGCATTCATTTCCACATTACTAATAGTACTGTAACTAGTACTACTACTACTACTACTATAGCTGTAAGCATTAAAACTTAGTAATTCTACTAATATAACTATCACTAGCACTACAAGTATTACTAGTACTACAATAACTACTAATGGTATTATAATAGTATCAGTACTATGACTAATAATCATACCGCTAGTAGTACTAGTGATGTAACTGCTAACAATACTATTAATACTACTACTACTATAGCTGTTGACATTATAACTATTAGTACTTCTATTATTATAACTATTACTAGTACTACAACTATTACTAGTACTAAGATTACTAATAGTACTATACTAGTACTAATATTATAACTATTAATCATACTCCTAGTAGTACTACTGCTGTAACTACTAACAGTACTATTACTACTACTACTATTGCAACCAAAAATAGTACTACATTCTCAAAGTCAGTGGAGATAATTTAAAAAGCATATTAATAGTAGTCTGGAGGAAATACATTTTTCAAGTGATCACTGACAGTATGCTCAGCTACTTAGTCAAATAAAATCAAATAGCAATCCTGTGAGTAAAGTGCTGTGAAAGAGATTCATGCCTGAAACCATAAAGTATTGCATTTTGTGACATTAGCATTTTTTCCTATAATGACAGATATTATGGCCACATATTAATTTAAGAGACTGATTTTCTTAGCAATTAATATAACAGCTTTTTTCAGCATGACCACAAATATACATGAGTTTAAATGTTTCCGCAATCCTTATTAGTTGTTTTATTAAGCAACTAACAGTGAAAGTTCTATATAGTTTTTTCAAGGGGGTCTATATGATAATCTTGCATGTTTGGCTGCTGTCTGAGTGGTGCCAGCATTTGTACACCACATTTTAACTTCTTAAGGCTGAAATAATACCATGGTGACCTGTAATATGATATCTGATGATAGATATAATTAACCTGTAATAAAAAAAAAGTCTATGAGCAGCACTTACTGTTTCATTAAAATGACTGGTGTATCCAGGCAATTGACTTAAATATGTCCAACATTGTCTTCTAGGCACTAATTACTAGGCATCTAAATATATTAATTGCTGTTAATTTGTTTACTTGGTCCTCAGAAAGTTCATATTAAGGCATATTCTTTTTTGTCTGTTATCCTGACTGCCATTCAGCTTTAACTTGTAGATAGTGGGCTTTTAAAATAGTTTGTAATTCAACTGCTCTTCAGCTTTAAAAACTCTATGCAAATGTTTTATTTCTTCACTGGCAAAGAAAAGCCACCTACAATGAAATAGCTCAGTCTCTGTGTAGAGTCAATGGCATGTGAAATATCTAAAGAAATTAAATATTTTAAAAGTATTAGTCTTTCAACTATTGTTGCAATGTTAGATATGTATATACCTAATAAGAATGATAAAAATAATAAAGAAAAAAAAAAGCAAAGCCAATTCAAATGTGTATACATTTTGCAATATGATATGGTATATTTCATACAAAGCAAGTACTAGAGAAAAAAAGTCACACTTTTACATAATATGTTTACCTTGGAAATATTATCCTTTAAAAAACTTTCCAAGAATTCAAGTTGGAAATAGATACTAAATCAACAGCACTTAAAATAATGAAACAAATTCTTTCAAAGAATTCAGTGCAGAAGTTGACACTGGATCTGAATGACTTGTTTTTATTAAAATGCTTTCATGCACTGACCTAGTATCTATATCTGTGTTTTTTGGATATACTATTATGGAGAACGTGCAAACTTATGCTGTAGTTTATTTAGTCTGTCTACCTGCTGAAAAGTCAAATATCATGCATAATAAAACACTTCCTTTTGTGGGAGACCTTGCAAATTTCTTAATGTATGATACTGTGGTCTTTGTAGCAGAACTATGTGCTTTACTGGTACTGAACAGGGGGTGCCTGACTTAGAATAAAGAAATACAAGATATTTAATGTTTTTGTTAACCACAATTTTGATTAAAAAAATTGTGACAAGAATTTTAGGCTATACCATGACAGAATCCTAATTACATTTATTTTTTAGTGTCGAGATTATCTTCCTGTGGAATCCATGAACCATGTGCATCAAAAATAAGAAGCAGTGATTCTCTCTTTGGACTGAATATTCTGAACATCACAGCTATGATATGTAGCTTTGCATGTGATATATCAGAATGCAGTAAAATATAATCCATTATTGAATATATTCCCCAAGATGCTTCTCCCCTAAATTAAATTATTATTGCAGACATGTAAATATGGAAACATATCAAAAATGATTTAAGTTCCAGCTGTTTTTCTTTGGATAATGGCCATACATCTTATAAGAAATGTTTTTGCTTCTTACATTTATGTAAAATTCTCTTCACAAGTATAATCATCCAATAATATCTGGCAGTGCCTTGCATATTCAGAAACAATGAAACATGGAATATATTTGCAGTAAGGACACTTTGTCCACAACTATTGGACATATCATCTTTAAACTATGTCTCCTTACAAAACTTAAATAGTCTTTGGCCACATATGAACCACATTTTTGGATTATCATTTGTGTTCTTTATTGTCTGTTCTCTACATGGTTTAAATCCTTAGTTATCTCATTTTGTTTTCACCTTTTTAAGTCAGCTTGTCAAAGTTGCCACCCTTCAATAGGAATGATACAGAGAGATCCTTTTTATTTAACTCACTCTTTTTTTTTCACTCTTTATTCCGGATGCTTATTCATACTTATGAGTCCTTGTATTCCTTGTCATTCAAAAAATAATGACCTCTTGACCCTGCTGACATTCATAGGATGTACTCTGGAAACCCCGTCCTTGCATGCTGATGTCCTTTTTTAGCCCATATCAACTCATGATTTGTTAGCAAAACTTGACTGTGAACTTTTGGTAATGTTGTCAGTTATCTATTTCTACTACATATGATCTCCAAACTGAAAATCCGCAAACAAATGAGTAAAATACGTAAAAAGGTTTGTGTGCGTGTGTATGTGCACATGTGCCCACACATGTAAATTTGCATATGTATGCAGCACTTTAAAAGCAAAGTTTTAGAAAAAATAAGAAATTAATTTCAGTAGTTAATAATAATAATAATAATAATAATAATAATAATAATAATAATAATAATAATTAATAATAACAACACAAAAAAGCTGCAGGCTGCATACTAGCAGCAGAATGCTCATGGATGAATGCAGGCTCAGGGAACTAAAAGTAGGAATAGATAATTTAGTAGTACAGAAACTATGAAGAAAGGAAGGTGGTTTAAGGGACTGAGGAGGAGGTACAGTGAAAAAGTAGAATGAGGAGAGGGAATTAGCAGGGTGAAAAATAATTGCACCAGAAATGGTGAAAAGTCAACTTAAATGATGGCAAATGAAGCTTAGGCATTCTCTTAGCTGCCTGAGAGATTATTTTTTCTGAATGCCTAAACAAAGCTTAGCATCAAGTAGGATGAGAGCTCATTCTGTCAGGACAGGATGCGTTACAGGAATGAATTAGGGGATGGATGAGGTATAGGATCTTTACTATCCAATCAACATGTTGCAGGAAGGCTGACATTTTCATGTTGGACGAGATGAAATTCAAGGAAAATGAAGTGAGTAAAAAGAATGGTAAAAAGTATAAGTTTGTCAGAGGGGCATCTAATGGAAGGGAAGGATCGCAGCAATCTTACTTAAGGGGCGACTACCTGAAAAGGTGAGATTGAATAACAGTAATGAAAAAGGTGAATCGCAAACAGCAGTGTGCCTAGCAGAAGGCATCAGTGTCACTCTAACATCCTTATTGGGACAAACCAGATCTCATAGTAGTTTTCATTCAGAATATGGGTAACAAAGGAAGGCCTAATTGCTGATTGGCAGTGTGAACAGATGGTATTTTGATCCAGCTCTGCATAAATAAGAACAGTGGCAGCCTAGGAGCACCATAGCAGTTATTACTGTTAAAGGTTATAGAGTTGATGGGATTAGAAGTTGTTAAGAGGTAAGGAATGGGGAAGCAAGCAACTTTGCATTTAGATAAGATTAAGGGCATTAAGGGAACAGTTTAGAATAGTTCACAAGTATATTGCTTTGGATGTTGGCAAGGGATGTTATAAAAACAGTATATCTGTCTCTGGTTGCAATGGTGTGTTTCACAAATCATGGACATGTAGAAGAGTTAAGAAGGGAATAAAATTATAGAGACAAAGGGAGAGTAGGATGCCTTTAAATTTTCTTGGAATGTTAGTATTATGGAACAGGGAAACATGAATGAACAATGGACAGAACAGAGCTGTGTGTACTGAAGAGGAGTCTAAAGAGAATGCAGACAATATTAAGGGTTCTAAAAGGTTCTAGAATGCTGAATTTTAGGACAGATGCCTTGCTTGAGGAGAAGGCTAAAGAAGGAATTGAACAGTGATGCTTTCTTTGGGTGGGCACAGTGTTAAAGCATTAGAAAATACCGGGAATAGAATCTGAAGAACAGGAGAAATGTGAGGGGTCCTGGGTATGCCCAATGTTCAGCTGCAGGTAAATGCAGAGATCATGAACTTTTCACATTTTATGAGCTGAAATACTTAGTGTCCACTTGAGAATTTCATGAAAGAGGAATATTGTAAAGGTTGTATGATGGATATGAGGCACATTAAGTGAGGCAAATAGGAGTAATTTATATACAGATGACAGCACAGTAAAAGAGCTGAATGCAAGTGCCCAGTTTAAAAATAGCAACATATGAATGGCTAGATTCTTCACACACTTTTATAAAGTGCAGCTATCTGATGGAGTAGGTCAGATAAAGACAAATGACTGCTAAAGGATATAGTTACCTGACAGAATGGACACGGTGATTTTCTTGCAGAAAGAGAAAGGAGACTGAAAGAACCCAAGGAAATATAGGCTGATCATTATTAAATATTAGCTCAAATCTAATTTATGAATTACTGCTTGTGGACTGAAGAGTAAACTAGGTACATTCATAGATGGAGTTCAGAAAGCATTGTGGAGAATATCATCTACTGGCTAACTGAGGCTGGTATAAATTTAAATTGACAAGTTAGAGAAGAATAACTATACATGTGGGTAGGATTCATCATTTTAAAGAATACATTTCACATGGATAATTGGGATTTCATAGACTGGTTTTGGAAGATCTATATGCTGGAGCAGAATTCTGTTATGGCATGGTGACACTTTATAAAAATGCCAGATTACATTATCTTTGTTAAGAGGGATATTAAAGGGGAATGTGTCTGTGATGGAGTACTTGGCAAGACTGTTTAATTTCCCTTTTTTCTTGATGTTCTGGCATGAGCACCAAAAGATTTTGGCATTCAGATAAAGAAATGAGAATATCAGAAATTATGAGTTATGGATGATTTTATTATTCTATTTGAATTCTTTGGCAAAAATGTAAAACTCAGGTGGGAATTACAGTATCATTGGAAGCAGTGGTTACTGTAGCATTAAACTGCAAGGGAAAGAGATTATGAGGCTTACAGTACATAAATATGACTAGAAAAGGCAAGTGACAAAAAACAACAAACGTAGAAAGATTGATATGATGCATTTCACTGACTACAGATACAACAAAATCTGTCTGCTTCATACTAGTTGATTAAATGGGCATCTGAGAAATGTATTCTTAAATGGGCAGCAAAGCCTTGCCCATACCCCCCATCCTGTCATTATACATTTTGCTGCAACTACTTTGTTGTCTAACTTATCTACCTCGAAGGTCATTAAAATTCAGTGGTATGTTATAAATCTTTCATCAGGTGGTCATTTTGTCTTTTGGACCTTAGAAAATGAGCTACAAGTGTATTGTGATTTTTGGGTAATGGAGGCAAGCAAAACTTAAAAGATTTGTAACAATGAATGACATAAGCAGCTAAGAGAGACGACTAAGGATCATTTAGCTTGAGGCAGATAAGTGGTACAAAAAGAACTGGAGATACAGACAACACATCTGGGGTAATGATAAAATTCTTGCCAATATGGAAGTCGTAAAGGATGAAGGATGAAATAAGAAGGTGATTTGGACAACAGGAGATAAGGAATGTAGATGGAAAATGAAATATTCCAGTCCCTTCAGCGAGATTCGCCAAAGTATAAAAGGGTTGAAAGCATAGTACAAATCATTGTAAAGTGGGAAATAATCTGAGTTCGAAGGAATAAAACACATAGATTTAATGATACAGAAGGCTCTTTGGGAAGACTGTAAAGCAAGAGATGAAGGAAAAGATGGCATGATATACCGATATGCTGGAAGGAGCAAAAGGATATAAGGACTGCAGAAATTAAGGGGGAAGTGGAAAGCTGAAAATGAAAGAGACAGTGTTAGTGGTGTATAAAGAGGCATGGAAAGAAATCGACGATTAAAGAGAAACAAGCCAGCGTTAATTATGCATAAATGGATACTCCAGAGAGAGAGGGAAAGAGAATAATGCCCAAACTAGATTGATGAAAGAAAGAGTAAATATAGAAGACAAACACTGGAAGTGTGGAGAGGAGTCATTATATAACAGCCTTATCTGTTGGAACTGTGAGTAGGCAAAAATGCTGGGCATTCATGGATTTTAATAGACAAATAGAGTGACATGAACAAACATGATGTTTTGAATGATAGGAGGTGGAGGAAAGAAAAACTGGTGAATATGGAAAAGCAATATAGGTTTTTCCATTTTTATCACTGCATCAAGTTTCTAAGAACAAAACAGTTGCAGAAGAAAGGCACATATTTTGTTGTTAGTGTGATTAGGACTGGTTTGTTGGCTAATTAAGTTATTTACTGGAATAAAGGGGGTTCATTAACACCAAGGAATGAAGAGTATTATTGAGTGTTTAACATGGTATGGTTTAGAGGGTGTGTGTAGAGATGAGTTTAAAATATGGCAAGACAGGGCAGGAAATTAATGAGCTCAAAAGGGCAATGAATAGCCAACAGAATGGAGCAAGTCTGAAAAAGATGGTAGCTGTGGAAGTGTGTGAATATTGAAAGGGCTCACCACTTCTGAGGAGAGATACAGGGAAGTACTAGTGAAAGCAACATCTGATAAATAAATACTCTAGTGAGAGCAACATGTGATAAAGAAATACACTAGTACAGAATATTATGCAAGGACTCTGAAGCAAGTGGAGCAAGTAAAATGATATACAGGTAATTATATAATATAAAGTGGTCAGATTAGGATTAGGTGGTAATAAGGGGGAACTACATTAGTCCCACTCTTTCAGTGTTACTTGAGATTTTTTAGTGTCTTGAATAGACTTCTAAGTGCCTTTATAAATAATGGAAGTGCTTGCAGGTAAAATATGCTAATATCCAATGCTAAGCTGTTTGAAACTTTGTATAATTATCTGAAATGATGAGTATGCATATGATAAATATTTCTGGATTTGTTTGTATTTATAGTTTTAATAAAAATACAGACATCACTGTTTTATATGTAGATTGTGAGCCATCACAAAATTTATACATGGTGCAATGAAGAGAAGTATTACCAAACAAACCCATTACGTAATACTGGCATGATAAGGGGTATGCTACGTACTTTGGCTTAATTAAGGGTACATGGCCTACTTTAGCAAACAGCATTTTGTAAAGTTTGGGGTTTAGCCTAAAGTCATGAATCTTGAGTTTTATGATTATCAACATTATTGGCATCATAAAAAATGGGCAATAAATACTTATGCCAACAGTTTTAAGGCTACTATCCATGCATGTTGTATAGATCACAGGAAAACTGGAAAATATATATATATATATATATATATATATATATATATATATATATATATATATATATATATATATATATATATATATATATTGGGGGGGGTTCTGTTTAAAAAAGTCTCTCATTTTCCAGTTTTCCTGTGATCTATAAAACATGCATACTTGGGGTCAATAGTTCAGAGTAACGGTGAGTGTGGAAGAAAGGTGAAGAAGAGAGTACAGGCAGGATGGAATGGGTGGAGAGGAGTGTCAGGAGTTATTTGTAACAGACGAGTACCTGTAAGAGTGAAAGGGAAGGTCTACAAGAGGGTAGTGAGACCAGCTATGTTATATGGGTTGGAGATAGTGGCATTGACAAAAAGGCAGGAGTTTGAACTGGATGTGGCAGAGTTAAAGATGTTAAGATTTGCACTGGGTGTGACGAGGGAGGACAGCATTAGGAATAAGTATATTAGAGGGTCAGCCCAGGTTGGAAGGTTTGGAGGCAAAGCCAGAGAAGCAAGATTATGTTGGTTTGGACATGTGCTGAGGATAGGTGCTGAGTATATTGGGAAAAAGATGCTAAGGATGAAGCTACCAGGTAACAGGAAAAGAGGAAGGCCTAAGATAAGGTTTATGGATGTGGTGAGAGAGGACATGCAGGTGGTTGGTGTGGCAGAGCAAGATGCATAGTACAGGAAGAAATGGAAACAGGTGATCCGCTGTGGCGAACCCTAACGGGAACAGCCAAAAGAAGATGATGACGATGATATATATATATATATATATATATATATATATATATATATATATATATATATATATTTATATATATAAACACAGACACACAAATGTGCACAAATGCACAAAGATATGCACACACACACACACACACACACACACACACACACACACACACACACACACACACACACACACACACACACACACAAACAATACTTACAGTCACTCTTGGTGCTGTATTGTATTTCTGTTTCATATTACATATACATTTGGCAAATAATTAAATATATAAATAATAAAATAACTAACATTATTATTTTTTCACAGGACCTGCAGATGCTCAGTGCATAAAGACCATATAATTCATCAGTAGTACACTTAAGTGAATTTCGTGTTTTATATTAGTTGTAAAGAGTTTTAGATACGTTAATGTCCTATTACTTTAAATGTTCTGTGTTACAAAGAATTTGAATTTGCTTGGGATTAACACAAGCATACACATGGTTGTATGAGTATATGTACACATGTATCATTTACTGACATGCCAACAGATACACATATACCCACATTAACAAGAATAAGAGATGAAGAATTTAGAAAGGAAAATATCTACAATAAAATGCACTTTTGTTAAGTATAGGAAAAGAAACCAAATGTGTTTGCTACCCATATATACAACAGTAATCATTTGTTAGCAGTTTATGTTATTTATTTGCTTGGGAGAGACTATTTGGATGTTTAAAACTCAATGAAAAATGTAAATCTGCATGAAAGATGTTCTGTTTCAAAAATGATCTGTTATCACATGATGGTTGTTTAACTGTGAGGACAATCATTTTGTAGTGTAGGGAGTGGGATTAAAGAACGTTGTACTAATAACATTTCCCCTAAATGGTTTTACTTGGCATATAGTACCAATTTTAAGGATAGCATTTATTTTTAATATGTTATAAGATTGTTTTAGCATTATCAAAATTTGAGTATATCACTAGAAATTACATGTGTAAACAACCAGGGTAACATTTCCACTCAGTTCAATAAATACTTCACCGAAGCAGTTCAGACCCTTGCTGACACCCAGAATAATAGTAGCTGCCCCACCCTAGCATCCTTATAAAATAGCACAAACGCACAAGATAATACCTCCCACTTCAACTTGCATTCGGTGTCAAGCAATTCCATCTTAAACTCCTCCATAAACTTACACCAACAACCCTGGCCATCGATAATTTGCCAGCAGAATTCCTTCAACTGGCTGGAGAGGCCATAGCCTATCTGGTTACCATTCTCATCAATAGATCATTAACAGAGAGGAAAGTACCTACTATATGGAAAACCTCCCATTTAATACCACTACACAAAGGAGGTAACTCCTTAGAACTCAATAATTACTGATCAATTGCTATTCTATCACCCTTATCAAAAATTTTAGAAAGAGTTGTTCACACTCATCTAATGCACTACCTTCTAAAAACAATCTGCTATCTACATATCAACACAGATTCAGACCCTTACACAGCACCACCACAACACTAACGTCCTTTTCCAACTCAGTGAACCACCATAGAAATAAGGGACAACTAGTTTCTACAATATTTTTAGATCTATCTAAATTTTTCGATATGGTCAACCACAATAGACTTCTTAATACACTATCCACCCTAAACATCAGCATCTCATCTATCTCATGGTTTAAAAACTACCTATTACAATGGCAGCAAGCAGTAAAATGTCAGAACCAACTGTCCTCTCTCTTACCAGTATCCTTGGCAGTCCCTCAAGGCTACATCCTTGGCCCATTACTCTTCTGTCTCTTTACCAATCAAGTCTCATCCTCCATACTCAGTGAGGCGAAAGTGTAGGAGTGTGACATGTTTTACTTGTTCTAAAAGCCAGTAAAGCACTTATTATACATTATTATACAGACTGCAGCATAACTTTCAAATTCTTTACTTAATAGTTGTGGACACATTCAAAAATTAAGAGAGGCAAATTTCAAAACAAAAAGATGTATTTAACTCTAATGCCCAACATTATTGAATGACTGTAAACCTTATTGATTTACCAAAAAAATGAAAAAAAATTATGAGGAACTGGACAAAAATATCAGATGATATCAGGGACATTCTGCAAACTCCACGACAGTTCAGAGGTACAGAAAGCAGACAGAAATGATGTGCTCCTCTGTTGGACTAACATCTTTAAAAAAAGTTGTTGGAAAAATTTGTTCCGATGTACTTTCTATTTAGAAGTGTGGAAGAGTAAAGTTGTTCCGATGTACTTTCCATTTATAAGTGTGGAAGAGTAAAGTTCCAACAGCTTTAAAAAGCTGTTTCATCTTTTGATGATGTCTGTTGTTTTCATGTATTATCTGCTTTTAGTAGCTATCACAAAACCAGTGTTAACCATGTTTTGGTTTCTTTAACAAGTTTTTGCTAAACACAGTTAAATGCTGAAAGATTAAGTCTCACACTAGGGAAACACTTAACAAGTTTTATCTTTTTTCGTGATTTCCATGCAGTACATTTTTTTTCTAAATATGCTTTACTAGTTTTTAAAAGGTCATGAGCATATTATCAGAATCACCATTAAGGAATAAACATCTCATCACAAATAAACAACACCCAAACCTGAATATGAAAAGTTACCAGTTATCCCCCCCCCCCTTCATTTAATAAACAGAACTAAGTAACTTCAAGATAGCCAAGGAAATGCCACTAATACATTTCTGGTTGCTGGGGTTGCATTTTAATCACTTCCAACTGCAGCATCTGCTGTCAAGAAAAGAGTAGAGTCCCATAAATATAACCATCAAAGGTTTACCCAGGAGCCTAAGGTT
Source organism: Protopterus annectens (assembly GCF_019279795.1). Lineage (NCBI taxonomy): Eukaryota > Metazoa > Chordata > Ceratodontiformes > Protopteridae > Protopterus > Protopterus annectens. Next base: position 633,599,674 of record NC_056730.1, on the reverse strand, counting down.
TTCCCTAATTAAGTCTCTTCAGGATTTCATATATCTTCCTCCAAACGAATCCATCCCACAGCCAGTTCTGTACGGTGTCTCCAGATCATCCCTTAAACCACTAAAACAAATTTACAACAAAATATCCTCTTTTCTACACTTTTCCACCAAATCAGCAGGATTCTACTAAAAATAAAACTTTCTTGAAGTCCACAGACTTCACCCCACCCTGAACAACCATACTAATGCATGCCTAACTCTAAACCTAGTCTTGCCCCTGCCACTAATGCTAACCCCATAACTTACCTTAGGAAAAACCCTTCCCATAATAATACCACAACAAGACAATATGACACACTGCAACAACAGCAGCACACATGCACAATATGAAATCTATTCCTTAACTTAGCCGTAACTCTAATTCTAACCCGTAAACCTTTTCTCACACACTCACAACTCTAATGTTGAAATGTTTGGTATATCTGAAGGCTTCTGCATTAAAATCCAACCCCATGCTTTTCATAACATCAAACCATTGATCTTCCACCTTTTGACATCCCCAGCACTACACAAAGACTACATTTGACAGATTTCCCAAGCACCCCCATCTGCCTGAGCTGGTGGCACCTCAGGTAGATCTTAAAGATCCCATAACACTTATTGAAGAGTACTGGATGATCCTTGGTGCACTGGCCAGACTTTCTCTAGTCAGTATGAACACCATCTCAGGTCTCCCTTGAAAAGAGGCCATTTTTCTAACCCGATAAACAAATTTTTAATATGCAAACATGCAAATATATAAATAATAAAATAACTAACATTATTATGTCAAGGAACTGCAGATGCTCAGTGCATAAAGACCATATAATTCATCAGTAGTGCACTTAAGTGAATTTCGTGTTTTATATTAGTTGTAAAGTGTTTTAGATAAGTTAATGTCCTATTAGTTTAAATGTTCTGTGTTACAAAGAATTTGAATTTGCTTGGGATTAACACAAGCATACACATAGTTGTATGAGTATATATACACATGTATAATTTACTGACATGCCAACAGATACACATATACCCACATTAACAAGAATAAGAGAGGAAGAATTTGGAAAGGAAAATATCTACAATAAAATGCACTTTTGTTAAGTACAGCTATTTGGATGTTTAAAACTCAATGAAAAAAGTAGATCTGCATGAAAGATATTCTGTTTCAAAAATGATCTGTTATCACGTGATGGTTGTTTAACTGTGAGGACAATCATTTTGTAGTGTAGGGGATTAAGAAAGTTGTACTAATAACATTTCCCCTAAATGGTTTTACTTGGCATATAGTACCAATTTTAAGGATAGCATTTATTTTTAATATGTTATAAGATTGTTTTAGCATTATCAAAATTTGAGTATATCACTAGAAATTACATGTGTAAAAAACCAGGGTAACATTTCCACTCAGTTCAATAAATACTTCACCGAAGCAGTTCAGGCCCTTGCTGACACCCAGAATAATAATAGCTGCCCCACCCTAGCATCCTTATAAAATAGCACAAACGCACAAGATAATACCTCCCACTTCAGCTTGCATTCGGTGTCAATCAATTCCATCTTAAACTCCTCCATAAACTTACACCAACCACCCTGGCCATCGATAATTTACCAGCAGAATTCCTTCAACTGGCTGGAGAGGCCATAGCCTATCCGGTTACCATTCTCATCAATAGATCATTAACAGAGAGCAAAGTACCTACTATATGGAAAACCTCCCATTTAATACCACTACACAAAGGAGGTAACTCCTTAGAACTCAATAATTACTGACCAATTGCCAATTAATGACCAATTGGTAGGTCATTCTGATCCCTGCAGAGGTCACTTTAGCAATGCCTACACTAATCCACGAAATGGTGATCCCAGTGGCATCATTCATCAGCAAGACAAATTGGTGACAGACATCAGCCTTTTATAATGGACATCAGAATGCACCAGCAGGCAGTCTTGATAATCCCTGTGTAGCAGATACCATCTTAAATTGCTTGCTGTATCAGTCAAGATTTACACTGAACTTAGCCAATAAAGAGGCCATGTCAATTCAGTAAGTCTCCTCAGGGAACAAAATGGTATCTTTTTGTGCACAGCTGCAATTTTTGGACATCATATCACCAGGCAAAAATGATATTCTATTGAACATATCACTAGCACAGAACAGCAGTACTACAGGCGTTATACTCTCCATGCACAGGTATATTGCATACATTAGGATGGGCAGTGACAAGCATGTTAGAACTGCCAGGTATGGTAGTACAATGCATTATATCATTAATTTAAATATGATTATGCTGTTACCTCATCAGCAGAATGCTTTACATATGTGGTTTACTGTAGTAAGAAGAAAAGCATGTTAAAATGAGCAAGTCAGAATTAGGAACTCACACCTTTATTGCTTGAATTTATGCACTTGCTAACTGTTATCATTGCTTTTGCTGATTATTTCTGCATGTTACTGTAATTTTAGCCTGCTTTTTAATGACTGCATTTATTCCTGTGTTCTGGGCACTTGTACTGTGTAACATAGACTAGCCATTGATTCTGCTGTGTCTAGTTCTGTTTGTAATGGAAGTGAGCTTTAATCCCCAGCAAACTTTTTCGTCCATCTGTTGAAGCTTGCTGGTCTATGGCTTTTCTGAGCTTTTGATTGGTTATTTGGCCCACCAGTAAGGTTTTTTTAATTTATTTTAAAGGCCCCACATTTGTGTGACACTCAGATACACTCATTAATGTGCACTAAGGAGCAGATCTGATTACTGTTTGCCGGGTATAGGAACAGTAAATTTCCCATTAGCTGTAGCTTGTTTTCCAGTGGGGACTCATTCAGTCTACAAATCAGTATAGCCTCTTAGTTACCTTCTCTAGATCTTTTCATCTGTTAACTGTAGTCTGTTTTCCATTGGGGACTTTTTCAGTCTACAGACCAATACAGCCTCTGTGCCACCCTCTCAACATCTTTCCATCTATACTAGTGGACCACCCTAGCATAAAAACCCCATTAGGCTTTTCAGATCAGTCCCTGTTACCAACCACACCTCTTACCTTGCATTATGGAAGGACAATTCCCCACCATTTCTCCAGCCCACCTGTTCAAATTAGGCATCCTGAAGCAATGTAGCAATTGCTTCATGTACACTGACAACCCATTTCTTTTACGTTAATCAAACTCAACATGCAAGAGGAGCAGCTACATAAAAAACATAGAATCAATGCTCCGTCTGTCTCCAGTCAGTATATCTGACCCCAAGAAAGTTGTCAACACTCACATACCACTACCCACTCCCACCAAGAAACCAATGCATAACCCCACATATGTAAAGGTCCTCTCTAAAAAAACCTACCCAAAGCACAGAGACCTCCCAAACACAAGCACAACACACATGGCTCACATGTAGAAAAACACAGTACACATAAAAACACATGCATGCCAGTGTCTCACCAGGTAAGCCATTAAGGTGTAACACAAAACCAAATGTACTAGTCACAGGCGATTCTAGCATGAGCCATACTGATGTGCCACTCACTAGGGTGGATAAGGAGAAGTTCACAGTTAGCTGCCTGTCTGATGCCAGGATCAGTAACATCACACATGCACTTAAGTCTCTCAACAGAAAGTACTGTTTTGACTCAGTAATAATACATGCAGGAGTGAATTCCATTATGAGACTTACAGATGTGCCTCTCGCAAGTTTGGACAAGGAGAAGGTCACAGTTAGCTGCCTGTCTGGTGCCAGGATCCATCACATCACAGACACACTCAAGTTTCTCAGCAGCAAATACTGTTATGACTCTGTTATAATGCATGTTGGTGTGAATGACTTGTACCTCTCTGGACTACAGGAAGAGAGACATGACTGAGCTCTCAGATTATGTGTCTCAGACAGGTATGTCCTAAGCCTTAAGCACCATACTACCCTCACCCAGGATGATGCCACAATACAAGCAAAAGATGATTGACTTCAACAATTGTCTTAATTTATGGTGTCTGCCTGGGATGACATGGCTGATAGACCTTGATGCTTTGCCAGAGACTGTCTCCACCTGTCACGTCTAGGTTTTTGGCTTCAGGCAAAGGCTCTTGCCTTCTCCATAGTGCCTTTTTAGGCAATGTCACAAGTACAAAATTTCCAACATAAAATTTCCTCAAAAATCAACATCAGGGTCATGTTGCTAAATGCTAGGAATTTTAATCTCAAACTACATTCATTGGAAGCTATTCTCACCTTGGAGGATGCTGACATCTGTGCAGTCACAGAAATCTGGTTCAAGGTTGTGGGGAGTACTCCGGCTAAACCTGGTTGCAATGCCTTCTACTCACTCAGACTATCAGATAAAAGCATGAAATCCAAAGGAGTAGGAGTATTGATTTTTATTAAAGGCAAATACTCCTCCAGATTGGTACATCTAAATGAGTCGTTAAAACGTATCCATGTAAAACTGTCTTTATGTAGAACTCCTTTTCATATTATCACCAGTCATAGGACCCCCACCATGAACCAGGACACACACAATGCCTACCTGGACCTCCTGGATTCTCTCAATATACCACCAAACACCCTGATTTTGGAAGACTTCAACTACCCATCAATAGATTGGTTTAACTACAACTGTACCAACGTGCTTGCCGAAAGATTCTTGAACTTTGCAAACTTCAATGCCCTGGACCTAACAGACACCCCTACTAGGGGTTCAAATATCCTGGATCTGGTACTCACGAACATGAGTGATCATTGTACTAACCCAAGTGTATAGTCATGTCTAGTGATATCCAACCACAAGTCAGTCACACTAGAAGTAACAATAGTGCCTGACCCTCCCCCAGCTGGAACTAAACTAAAACATTTCTCCAAAGCTAACTATAATCTGTTCTGAGACAATATTACTAGTTTCATAGCCCATACCCCTACTGATGCAAAGTATACCTATGCTGAAGTTTATTCCAATGCCTTGTATAAACATCTCCACAGTTGCATCGAATCAGCTGTACCCAACACACTAGAAATATGTCCCTCACGTAAGAACAAGCCTGTTTGGTGGACATCTGCCATAAACAGGCTATTACATAACAGGAGGAAGAAACTGCTGTCTAAAAGCAGTAGAAGACAGTCCCCAAACTCAAGGGAATCCCTTATTGGACTAAATAAGAAAATTAGACAGCTAGTGAAAAAATCCAAAGTTGACTACAAATCTAAATTGGCCGCACTAGTCAAGGGCAATGACAAAGCATTCTTTGGCTACATCCGTAACCTCAAAAGTAAATCCCAGATTTGCACTAAATTTGTTGTACATGGCACGACATATACTGAACCTGGTAATATTGCTAACCTATTGGCAGATAGGTTCAGTAAGAACTTCTCCCCCATCACCGCCCAACATTTCACAAGACATTTCATCCACAATCCCTCCCCCAGAAATCTCTAAGGAGCAGGTCATTAATGCCCTTTCCAAGGCAAAAAACATGGCCTCTATGGGACCAGACAACATCCCTGGCTGTGTCTTAAACCACCTAAAGCAGGAGCTAGCAGCACCTCTGAGTACCCTCTTTAACCATAGTCTAAGCACTGGGTATGTTCCTGCAGACTGGAAAAATGCCACTGTCACCTCCCCTCCACAAATTGTTTGGAATTTACTTTTCCTGAAGTACAGACCAAAACAAAAGACATGTGACTAACAACTTTTGCAGATGACTGCAAGCTGAGCGCGATCACTGAATCCCCTAATGACATTGTAACCCTTCAGGAAGGCCTTACGCAAACCAGCAATTGGTGGCAATGTCACAGGCTCAAGCTAAACACCAAAATGTGTACCATCATCTCCTTCAGAAAGGGAGATGTCCCTGCCAAGTTCCACATTAACACCATCTTAAATACATGAACTTAAAATGTGAAACCAATCAACATAGTTAAAAGGATAAAATATTTTATGCTTTTAGCTGTGTTGGTCAGTTTTATGTTTTAAGTTTATGTTACTTACTTTTGTAGTAAACTGACATTTAGCTGGCTATCTCATTTTATTCCTTTTTTTAACATCTTAAGCACCCAATCCATGATAAGGGACCTAGGCACACAAGTTGACAGCAACCTCTACTTCGACCATCATTTTTCCACAGTAGTAAGGAAAGCCTTGTACATTGCCCCCATCTCATCAGTAAAGGCATTGCTCCAGAAAAAAAGGTTATAACCCCCCTGTACTCCTCTATTATTAGACCAATTATAGAATGCAATGTGCCCTTTGGCGTGTACCTCTCCAGGCACCTTCAACATTTGGAGAGACTTCAGACATAGCTTACAAAGAAAATTCAACATGTCCAACACCTGTCCTATACCAATTGACTAAAATCCCTGTTGCTATACTTTGTGTCCTACAGATTACTCAGGGATGACCTCAGCCTAGCCTATAAGGCAACTGCAGACACTGCCCTGATGGAAATGCTACAGAATAGCAAGGCAAATGGTACTCGTTGCACTCACTTTAGTGACATCAACATGAGGCACGACACTAACTAAACCTGCTTGAGAGACAGGTTCCTCTCCGAAAGGCAGCCCCCACTCTGGAATAAGCTTCAGATATTAGTAAAACAGTATCCTTCACTGACCCTCTTCAAGCGTAATCTGGATAATTAGATGGGCAATCGCATATTTACCCCTGGAGTTTTACCTGAGTCCTTTCTGGATAGGGGCAGCAGGTGTTGAATCAGGTCTACTAATAGCACCATTGAAACAGGGGAAAAAAACTTAACTAGGCTTATAAGGGCCTCAGGGCCATTAGACTAGTAACCTGCTATGATCCTATGGATAATTACTGCAAGAAAAGGATAGCGAAAGAAGACACACCAACTAATGAGTCCCTGAATTACACTGTGCTCCCATGGTACATGGCAGCAAAATACACTATTAGCAAACAGTCCAGTGACTGAGGTACATACCAAAAGGTAGCAAACTTTAAAGTGTTTAAAGTACTGCAGGCTATGCAAAGCACCACAGTGTGACAGTAAAAGACTTTTGTTTGCAAGCTGATTTAACATGTGCTAGATACTGTGCTTGACGAGAAGATAGATTATGCTCAGTTTACTATTCATGTTACACCTGAATTCATGAGGCAAAGAGATGCATTGTTTTGTGGGTTTATTTTGGTTTGTACTATATTGATATATAGCTTTAGATATAGATATATAGAAATAGATAACTGTATAACGATATTAATGTCATCTATAACATTTTAAGAACTCTCTGGTTGACCATTTCTTGGATGCTTGTATATTTTTATAAAATTCAACAAAATTTTATCCACCCTGTTGTCCTGTAAAATTATTTCCCTGTCATTAACACTTAAAGCTGTAATGCATTTTCAGTCAGTTTTCGCACTTGCTTTGCATTCTATAACAGGTTCTAGGCCAAAGCAGAATGACTGAATGATCTTACCTGTTCAGAAACTGAGTCAGATCTTTTGAAACTGATTTTAACCTCTTCATTTTTATGAGTACAAGTTTTACTCCGAAAACTTTAGACTTGCAGGAGCACTGTATATGACCATAATCATTCTCTACTTAGTGCATAAATTAAATGGTGCTTGATTCATGTGCACAGAATAATCTTTTAAGTAAATATTCAGGAAAAGACTGAACAGTAATAATTTCCTAATTACTAAAGAACAATTGCAACACCAACAGAAAAGATAAGAATGGCAGATTACAAGAAGAAATAGGCATAACATATGCAAAAAACTAATGATCGTTGACAGAGCTGTATTACTTTTTGGTAATGAGCAGATAGCAGTGCACAGCTATTGTTGGTTTATATTTTTATTACTTTAAAACAAAATCAAAATCTGATAACAACCATTAAGAATTCTGATAAGCAATGAACTACCACAGTCATCCTTGAACTAGTAAATGAGAAAATGGCACTGTGGACCTATAGTTTTTTTTTTCGCTACCAGACCTGATTGAATTATTGGCATCCAAAAAAAATAATGAAAATGGTGGTTTACTGAGCAGTTAGTGAAACAGCCCCTTGTGTGACGTAATAGAGAAAAAGAAGAGTTATGTCAATACTTATTTCTTTTTATTCTGGTATGCACATTTTTTTATTTTGCTTATTTTACATTTGGTGACGAGGAAAGTCCGACTGGGCACAAATCCTTTTTCAGCATTGACCAGGGAGAAAAGCTGCACATATAACACAGACTAGTAAAGTATAATTACACATGTACAAGGCATAACACTATACATTGTTCAATCAAACAAAACATTCAGTCTGATATAGTATTATAATGATACAAAGTATACACCAAGTGTCTATATCTAGAAGAAGGAGTAACAGTTGAGATGAAGCGAGAGGTATGAGGAATGCGAATTGCAGGATAAAGAGAAGTCTACACCTGAAAATATGGGAGGAGTGTTTGCACTAGGGGGAGCTAGAAGGAGATGGAGTTAGACTAGCCTGAGGAGTCAGTTAGACTAGCCTGGGGAGTCACAGTCACACATTTTATTTAATCACATAACGCAAGCACTCAGGTCTCTCAACAGGTACACAAGTCACGAACAGTCATTGTTGTCCACGCTGGTGTCACCGACCTGAGATGTCCTCCAGGACTACATGAAGGGACACACAGGAGCTCTCTGATTATGTAGCCCAGGCAGGTATGACCCTGACCTTGAGCAGTATCCTACCTTCACCTAGAATGATGCCACAATACAGTGATAAGATGATCAGCTTTAATAATTGGCTTAAATTCTGGTGTCATTCAAAGGGGATCAATGTCTGTCTGCCTGGGATGACATGCTGAACGCCTCCTTGGGGAAGGGGCTTCTTGCACCTGTCACGCCTGGCTTCCGACAAGCGCTGCCCCGCAGGGGGCGCTTGCACCTGTCACGCCTGGGCTTCCGGATATTGGCAAAGGCTCTAGTGCCTTTTTAGGCAAGGCTCAAATTCTAAACCTACCACCCTAGAACACAAAAAGGAAAAAACTAAGGGTAATGCTGCTCAATGCCAGAAGTCTCAATCTCAAGATGCATGCACTCAAGGCCCTTCTCAATATGGAGAACATCGATGTCTGTGCTGTGACAGAAACCTGGTTCAAGGCTCCTGAGAGCACCCCAGCACTAACAGGTTTCACCTCTATCATCATTTTTCCCCCCCAAATCCGGACAACACCAAGAAAGGAGGTGGGGTGTCCATATTCATAAAGGACACCCACACCTCAAGGTTGGGAGACCATCCAGGTGCAATTAACCATAGGCAAGACTGCTCTGCAATTTGTAGCATGTTACAGGCCACCCTCTCAAACTCAGGAACCTTACATGGCCTTCCTGAAAACATTGGAGGGGATAAATGTATCTCCAAACACCATCATACTAGGTGACTTCAACTACCCTAATATAGACTGGGAACACTACTCAAGCCCGAACACTCTAACCCAAAGATTCCTGGAGTTCATAAACTCAAATGCCATGGAACAACTAGTCACTATACCCACAAGAGGAGAAAACATACTTGATCTCATCATCACGAACATGGGATCAAAATGTTCAACAGTATACCCTCACTGGTGAGATCAGATCATAAACTAATCTCGCTGGAGGTCCTCATCCTGCCCCCACCTGAAACAAAAAGACCACAGTGAAAACCACTCAAACAAAAACTAGTGTGGTCTTTAAAAGAGCCCTGAGCCAGTGGTAAACATTACTCAAACTGCTGAATCATTTACAAATGCCTTCTACCACTCTCAAAAGCCCGATTCCACTTTCAAAAAACTGTGTGGTCTCCTTTAAGGCCCTGAGCCAGTGGTAAAAACATTACTCAAACGCTGAATCATTTACAAATGCCTTCTGCCAGCACCTACAGGACTGCATGGATCAGGCAATCCCAAACAAAACTAAGACTCTCTGTACCAAAGGCAAGCATCCAGTCTGGTGGACCCCAGCCATAAACAAGCTCTACAACAAAAGGAGGAAGCTACTACAAGATAAGCAAAAATCTTTGAAAGGTAAGACACCTTTGATCATTATAAGTAAAAACTAAGAGCTCATAAAATCATCCAAGGCAAATTTTGAGAGAAAAATCGCCAAGGACTCTAAAGAGAATCATAAGGCCTTCTTTAGCTATGTTAGAAACCTAGGAGGAAACTCCCAGATATGCTCAGAATTAGTTCAAAATGATGTGAAAATTACTGAACCTACACACATTGCCAACATACTGGCTGACAGGTTCAGTGCAACCCAGTTAGGACACAGCTTTAATTCTTTAGCTCACCTCAGGATACGTACCAAGGAGTCCAAGTGCGACTGTGTGGTCACTTCCCAAGTGCGGGTGGTGCCTCCCACAGACCTGGTACTGCCCCATTAGCTTGACAACAGCCCTTATTGCAAAAGCCATGGAGGAGGATCATAATGAAACATATATAAAGACATAGGGAACTTGCAGACTTTGGATCCAAGGCAGAACCCACAGGTCAGAGAGTTTGGAGAGCCATGTCAGACTCAAAGCCTGTCACAAGTGGTGTCCCATCTACTTTTCTGAAGTACAAGCAAACACAGGAGGAGATATCCTCCAGAAGGGCCTACAGAAACGGATAACTGGTGCCAGAGCCATGGCCTTAAGTTATGCATAGTCATACCCTTTAGGAAAAATAGCTACCATATGTGGCAATCCACACTGACACAGAAAGTCATCAGGGGATCTGGGGACCCAGGTTGACAGTAGCCTTTCATTTGACACTCATGTTACTAAAGTAGTTAGGAAAACCTTCCTTGCTTGAAGGCCCAAAAAAGTTCCTCACCAAAAAAAGATAAAAGTCTCAAAAAATATCTCTTGCTATGCTGCTGAAAGAAGAACCAGCTCTATTCAGTCTCATACCGCTTGCTCAGAGGTGACCTGTGCCCCTGACATATAGGCCATGTCAAACCCAGATTTGATGAATATACTTCACTCAAAAAATCTAGATCCTCAGAACCACAAGGGCAGGAGACTAATCTTGACCAATGGATGGGAGATTGCAGATATACCCCAGGGATTACTTCAGTGTCACTGCTTGACAGAGGCACAGCAAAATGATAGGCATAGTCTTTATTCAAACTAAATGGCTAGGCTTATAAATGCCCTTGGGCAGATAGCCTAGTATGAACCTATGAACCTATGAACCTATATATGGTTATAGTAAGATAATAAGTCTATGTTTCACTGTTTGTAGAGGCAGTTAGAGTGTACTGTTCTAAAATGTTCAAGAAGGAGCATATACATATGTATGTGTATATTGTGGAAATGGCTGTTGTGTTGAGAAACATTTCAGACAGGTCATTCTCTCTGAGACTGCTAAAACAACATTACATTTCTCCAATTTATAACCACCTTGGTCTTGATTAAATAAAATGTGTGTAGAGCACAGAATACTCAAATTATGCTCCAAAAAAAAAAAAAAAAAAAACAAACAAGCATCCAGAACGCTGCTAAGCACTGATAAGACCAGGCCTTGTTCTAGGGATCAACAGCAGGAAGTGCTGGCTGGCTGGCAAAGAACAGCAGCAAAAGCCAATGCATCTTTTAGAGCTGTTAGCTACTTCATTCAACCATACTTCTGAACAAAAAGTATGGCAGTACAAAGTATCTAACAGCTTTTAAGACCATTTGTTCTTCAAAGAGACATTCTATTTCTGCCTGCTGTTTACACAATAGTGCAAAGTGTTCTACTGGCCTTCAAAGGCTTTGAAAGCAAGGAAAATACTTCATGATCCAAAAGCCAGGAAAACATGATCGTACAAATTTTTTACTGCAACAAGTAGTAAGTGGAGAAGACAAAGAAAAACACAAAATGAAGAATTATGATTGGGTCTCTCAGTGATCATAACCCATATTATATGTTCTTGACATAGGTCTCAAACAATAATTAGGTGATGACAGGAGACATAATCATAATTCTTTATGCTGTTTGTGAAGTGGTGGGTACATTTCTAAACATTGTCATATTGCAGTCTTGCCCCTTGTAAAATAATGGCTGGCATTCAAAAACAGACATTAATTTTCTTATATATCAATCTGTACCTACATATATGCTAGATATGCACAGTTGTCATAAAGGTTATGGTCTTCATCTTCATATTCCATGCACAAGATACAAGTTTCAAGTCTGACTTTGGGACAATGCCTATGTGGAGTATTCATGCTCCCTGTGTCTCTGTGAGATTCCTATCAAAAACATACTGGTTGTTTCCACATCAAACTCACCCAAAATGGAGTTGCAGGCAGCAACACAGACTTCAAATAGAGCCTATCAGGGAAAGGGTTGTATTTATCAACCACATTAGGCATCAACTGTGGTGTACAGTATCCTCTAGACTGGAGAACATGTGTAAAAATTGGATCTAGGATTAATGTTGCCAGCAATGAGCATGCATATTTGCCAGTAACAAATGATTAAGGATTGGACCTACATCTGGGACCAATGCCAATGGAACAAGGGGTTTATGTGTCCCTATTAACCAGTATAAAGTGGATATAAAAAGTGTAAATACCCATGTTAAAATGCCAGGTTTTTGTGATATAAAAAAATGAGACAACAGTAAATCATTTCAAAACTATTCCCACCTTTAATGTGACCAATAACCTGTACAATTCAATTGAAAAACAAACAAATCTGTTAGGGGAAAAATATAAAAAATAAAAAATGTGCAATAAGCTGGTTGCATAAGTGTCCACACCCTTAAACTAATACTTTGTTGAAGCACCTTTTAATTTAAGTACACCATTCAGTCTTCTTGGGTAGGAGTCATACCTCTCAATGGTGCACAATTCCTTAGCATTTAATGATTTTGAGGTCCAAATAATGGGGTGCCATGAATTTCCAATTGGTCCCCTTTATTCCCGATTAATTCCCAGCCTTTTTTAAATTTTTTCCATCTCAGCAATCTTCCACTGATGTCATCATGTGCGCGATGACCTCAGCATCATGAGTGGTCTGCTAACCAGTCAGAATTTGGCTGAGGGCTCGAGCGGTGTGACTGTCTGAATGTTTATGTTTCGGCAGCAGCAATGTGTGTCTCAGATGGACTTCAGGACAGGTGCAGCAACAGCAGCTAATATGAATGATGCTCCAAATTGTGCTGAGTGGTGATCGCTTTTTTCGAGACTGAGACAGCAACTGCAGTAGAGTAGACAGCTCAGTATTAAGTTGAGTTAGTTTAGAGAGGTCACAGCAGGACTCAGATAATAGAGTAAAACTACAGTAACACTTACACAGGCTGCAGCAGAGTGGGACCATGAGACGAGAGAGCAGCAACAGACCCAACAGTGTTTTTTTTTTTTTAATTTTAATTAGAAGAAGTGAAGTCTGATTTTACAACTTGCAGTCACAGTCAGTGATAGCCAATATGACTTGTTTGTTTCAGACTTCAGTCAGTGCAAAAGGGCACCAGGCAGCAGCAGCAGTCAGACTCAGGTGTGTGCCTTCTCAGGAAGACTTATTGGTAAGGTTTCCTACTTTTTATGTGTCCTTGCAGATTATTATCATTGTGAAGGTTATCGGTCAGGGTACACCTGATTTTAACATGGAAATGCACATCTAGGTCCCTCTTGCCAGTAGTGCAAAATTTTGTAACCCTTTTAATAGTTTATTAAAAAAAAAAGGCCAGGGTATTTTGTCTTAAGTCTCTGATCATGTCCACTGCCTTTTCTAGTTCTAAAATTTCATGTTACAGTGGTTTGCTTTTCCTTCAGCTGAATTTGCTGCTTCGTTGATCTCTGGGACTACTCTTGTTTGTGGCATCAGCAAAAATGATAACCTGAACAGCAGTCCTTGGGTTGTAGGAAACCCATTCCTAGGTTCCTTACCAAGGTAGTATCTACCATTGAAGCAGTTAATTTACCTGTCTGTTTTCTACTTTGCTTTTGAGTATTGTGGGGATAAGTTCCTGCGTGTAGTTTGACATGCACAGGGAACTCTGAACTTGCATAGCCAGACCTAAGTTTTTTAGTAAAATATTTAGTTTACCAAAATGAGAGTGGGCAAATCTCTTTCCAAGCAGACCTCTTCTGATTGGCTAGCACACGTCAGTTTGTGTTGTCACTTGAAATGCAAAAACTCTGTCCATACATTCAGTTCTGTCTGTTTTTTTACCCTCCCAGCCATTATCATCTGTGCTGGTGTACCTTCCCTCATATTCTATTTGTAACATCACCAAGCATGTTGCTTCTTGGATGTGGCCTTCAGGGATAGGACTTGTTTTGTCTAGATAGCTGCACAGGGATTCCTGTTGAGAAATTGGTATTTTTATTCAATTTTTGTTATTTAAGATCTGGTATCTTTGACATTATCCCTTTATTACCCGGTGTATGAACACTCTAAAGTTAAGAAATGTGTTAACTCTACTGTATTGGTACGCATTTTCCATTCCAGTAGTTCCATAGTTTTTATTTATGTTTCTACAACAGGTCCCTTAATCTGGGTACTCTTTCACTTCCTTTTTTGTACGTTTATTGCTGAAAAGAACTATAGAAAAGCTGTGGATGGTTAATGGTTGATAGGAAATCCTGTGCAGATAGCTGTGTATGAAAGGGATGAACCTGCCCCCGAAAGCTCTGGAAAAATAGGTATTCTGGCTGAAAATGATTTGGTTTAATGGCACAAGTTGCTTATATGTTGTAGAATTAGGGCCTTTGAAAGTATACTGGTGTGATGAGTGATTGATTACATATTTGTTCTTTGTAAGTTGTTTCTTTTCATTTTCTGAAGGTCACTTTACTTAGATTTTATTATGTTGATCTATTTTTTCTATGTCCATTTGCTCACTACATATTGTAAGGATGTTTGTAGGATAATGATTAAGTTTGCTTGTAGCAATGGTTGTAGGACTGTGATTTTGTTTATTGATTTTAAAGTATTAAAAGTACTTAACAACTGAGCATTGTACTGAAGCTGCGGTGGTGCAGCGGTAGCGTTGTCACCTCACAGCAAGAGGTTCTCCCATTCAATTCTCGGCTGGAGTGCCTTCTGTGTGGAGTTTGCATGTCCTCCCCACAGTCGAGTGGTGTTCAAAAGACATGCATGAATGGGCGTGCCTTCATTAAATGTTGGGTGTCGGGCTGGCACCTTGGCACTAGAAAAATCGACTGCCAGTCATTAGCAGACTGGAGTTCTGCTGTGGTGACCCCTAACCAGGAAAAGCCAAAAGAAAAACAAACAACAACTGAGCATTGTACACAACTAGAAGAAACAGCAGGTTGAAAAAGGAAGGCTTTAAACATGTACATCACAATTAGGACTTGGAAAAATAATGTACGAAATGGTTTGGAAAAAAAAATAATTAAAAAAGTATCACAAGTAAATATTGTACCTTATACAAGATTTACAAAGACTCTTCTAAACAGATAAAACTTTATGGACCTCTTAAATCAGAGAAGGCAGCTGATTCCAAAGCTCTGAGACAAGGTAAAGAAAAGATACCTGCCTGCATTTTCCAAATGGATCATTGGAACAGCCAGTATCCTTTAGTCTGATAACCTGATAGAATGTAGTGAGAACACAGGGAATCAAAGCTTCTTTCATAAAAGCAAGAGGGAGCATGACACCTGTTTGAAGGTAATGTATTCAAGTACTGATTGTGAGAAACAATTACACTGAAAACCACTGTTCAGCAAGCCATGAATATCACCTTTCCCCACAGCTGTATAACCATGACCATGGAGTTTGTGTGTGTGTGTGTGTGTGTGTGTGTGTGTGTGTGTGTGTGTGTGTGTGTGTGTGTGTGTGTGTGTGTGTGTGTATATGTATGTATGGTAGGGTGCTATAGAGTGTTTATCTGACCTGGGTAAGGGAGGATTTACCCTTTTGCAAAAATCACTTTTTCAGTTTGCTGAAAGTGGTTTTCAGTGTAGTTGCTTTTCACTGTCTTCACTTATTGAAAAAAACTTTATGAAGTCATAATAAGCTCAGGCAAGATGAAGGCTGTGCAGGACGTGATAAGTAAGTAGAAGTATCTCTAACATGGATGTGCTTCAGATCAAACATTAGTATCGATTTTGCAGCGCGAGAGAGAGTAATATTACAGGAACAAGAATTACTTGCTGTGGAATTCTGGACCTTCGCAGTTCAAGATTAAGGGCAATGCTATCTTTCAGAAAACACATAGTAATGCAAAACATTTTATTCTAGCAACTTTTCTAAGATTATACAAGCAATGTTTAAAATAAATGTGTCCCTGGTTTCGGGCCTTTACCCCCCCCCCCGCCAGCCAATACATTTTGGCTTTTTCCAGATTTCTTGTCCTGTATAGTTCTTCAGGAGAAGAAACGCTTGGTGCTGCTTATGCCAAGACTGTTTATGTATGCATTGTTAGTAGCACAACAGGTAAAGTAGTTGCTTTTGATGCTGAAGGCTGTGGGTTCTACTCCCACAGTATGTAGATAGATTGCTGATACTCTACTGTGCCGTACTTTTAAAGGGAATAGATGCTGCAGCCCTGAGAAGGTCCTCTTTGGCAGAGACATCTAGTAACTATGAACCTGTTATCAGTTTGCCATCCATTCTTTATTGCAATATTACTAGCTTATCATTTTTTAATGTAACATAGGCAATTTATTCCTCAAGGGCAACAGGCACTTTATTTGTAGATGAAACAATGAACTATAAAGGGGTCTATATCAGAACATTGAAGTATTAAAACTTCAAATGTCCTGATATGGAACACTATTCAGCGAATGCTAAGAATAGCAAAGCTGCAGAGCAACAAATTCTTTCCTCGGGAAAGAATTCAGTTGGCCATTTCAGTGGCTTTGCTATTCTTAGCACTGTGATGGAAAGTTACGGGTTGGGTTCAGGTAAGTGTGTGATTGTTTGTACATTAGGGTTAGGGGTGGGTTAAATGAGTTAGGGTTAGGGCGCGGGTTAGGTGAGTGTGCAATAGTGATGGACCTTAGGGTTAGGGTTTGGGTTAAGGTAAGTGGGTAGATACTAGTGTATGTTTAGTTTAGTAGTGTTAGATGTAGGAATTTAAGTGTATGTGTGTGGTTGCTGTTTGTTTGATGTGCTTGTGTTGTGTGTATGTGTTTCGGAGTAGCAATTTTTTTTCATAGGAAAAAATTTGCTGTTCTGAATGTTCGATATTTTCATGTTTAAATGTTTGGGGCCGATGAAATAGCATTCACTATTTTCATCTTTCGATAACGTGATATAAACGCCTATAAAGTTGCTTGCTAGCAACAACTTCTTCATTAGTTACAGATCTCTCTAATGTAGAATTATTTTGATGACTTTTACTTCTGCAGAGATTGTGCATATTTACTGATACTGGTGGATTGTAGAAGTTTGACTTGACTTTTATGATGGAAATGTTCTGAATTGAGCAGTTTTGTCATTATTGGTGCATGCATTTTGTTTCATTGCTTACTGGAAAAATGTTAAAAACAAATTTAAAACTTGCTCTAACAAGTGTGCTGTATTATACGGGGGATATAATTTAATACATTTGGGAAGGTATATCAAAGAGTACATGCATGTTTCATGTGGAAGGGGCCTATGATTTGAAAACAGCCCAAAGGTAATCTTTATCCACCACTGGCAAGATGCATTTTATTTGAATGTGGGTTTCAAATTCTGTTTCAATGAAGTGAGTTTCAAGGGCAGAGAAGTCTTAATGCCAAGTCCATTTTTATTGTGAGACTGTATTGCTTTGGTTAGCAGGTGTCTATTAGTGTTTGTGCTATAAAATGCTAAATAAAAGTTTTAAATAAAATCCAAAATAATCATTGTAGAAGTAAAGCAGTATGCACATTACAGTGTTTATGGTAAATGGGATGAAATAACCAATTAATGGGACACTGGAATGGCTGCACGGGGGAGGGTTGTGTATGTGGGAGCCCATTTGACCGTGATTTTGTGAGGGCGACAAATTCAGACAGCCCCAAGCAGCACAAACTCTAACTATGCCACTGATCAGTAGGCCATGGAGAATGATGTTTAGGGGTCCTAGCAAACTATAATATTCTTTTGCTAAGATTAGAATATTGCCTACCATTAAATGACCTACTTTCACCACAAAACCCATGTACTGCAAGTCACCAAAAACAAAAATACTAAGGTTCATCATCCCCTCCCTTCTCAGTAAACATCATTGCTACACATTTCAATAAATGGTTACCATTTGCTACAGGGTCTGGATCCATATTTTGGTTGTCTGTTCTTCAGTTTGTACTTGAAAGTTGGTATCCCACAATTCCATTGTAGTGAGTGGGGTTACATAATTATGCATACAAATTTTATGTTAATCAGCATGCAGAGTTGTACCTATTTTTCATGGGCCTTTGTCCAGATTTTTGATGTTTCTAGGTTGAGAGGTAAGGTATAGTTGTAGTCTATCAGCATGGCACATCTTGACTTGGCAATATTTGCCCACTCTTCCTTGCAAAAGTTCTCCAAATCTGTCAGATTGCAAGGGCATCTCTTGTACTCTTCAGGTCACCCTACAGATTTTCTATTGGATTTAGGTCTGGGCTTTGGCTAGGTCATTCTATAACTTTAATTTTCTTCTGGTGAAGCCATTATTTTGTTGATTTGGATGTATGCTTGGGGTCATTGTTGTGTTGAAAGGTGAAATTCCTCTTCATCTTCAGCTTTCTAGCAGATGCCTGAAGGTTTGAGGCCAAAAGTGACTGGTATTTGGAACTGTTCATAATTCCTTCCACCTTGTCTAAAGCCCCAGATCCAGCTGAAGAAAAGCAACCCCAAAGCATGATACTGCCACCAACATGCTTCACCGTGGGGATGGTATTCTTTTGGTGATGTGAAGTGTTGTTTTTACTCCAAATGTACCTTTTTGAATTGTGGCCAAAATGTTCAATCTTGGTCTCATCAGACCATAACACATTTTCCCACATACTTTTGAGAGACTTAATGTATTATTTTGCAAATTTTAGCTGGGCCTGGATGTTTTCCTGTGTAAGAAAAATGCTTCCGTCTTGCAACCCTACCCCATAGTCCAGACATATGGAGAATACAGAGATTGTTGTCACATGTAGTACACAACCAGTAATTGCCAAAAATTCCTGCAGCTTGTTCAGTGTTGCTGTAGGTCTCTTGATAGCCTCCCTGACCAGCTTTTGTCTTGTCTTTTCATTAATTATAGAGTGGCATCCAGTTCTTTGCAACATCACTGTTGTCCCATATTTTCTCCACTTTTTGATGACTGTCTTCACTGTGTTACATGGTATATCCAATGCTGTGAACATTTTTTTTTGTACCATTCTCCTGACTGATACCTTTCAACAATGAGATCTCTTTGATGCTTTGTAAGCTCTCTGTGAACCATGGCTTTTGCTATAGCAGGCAACTGAGTAAATGTCAGCAAAATCCTACTAGGACAGCTGAACTTTATTTGGGGTTAATCAGATTCTCTTTAATTGATGTCAGGTATGTAGTGCTTCAACAAAGTATTAGTTTATGGGTGTGCACACTTATGCAACCAGCTCATTGTACATTTTTATTTTTTATATTTTTCCCCTAACAGATTTGTTTGTTTTTCATTGAATTGTAAAGGTTACAGGTCACACTAAAGGTGGGAAAAGTTTTGAAATGATTTATTGTAGTCTCATTTTTTTTATATCACAAAAACCTGGCATTTTAACAGGGGTGTGCAGTTATTGGGATAGACAGACCAAGATATGAAGACTGCCTGGGTCCACATAGGTGGAACAACAGAAATAAAGAAGAGGCTATTCTGGATTTCTGTCTGGCAAATGGCTTAATGGTGGCCAACACATGGCTCAGCAAGAGAGACAGTCACAACATCACATACAAGAGTGGCAAACATGAAATTCAGGTAGACTTCCTCATAGAAAGGAAAGGGCATTGGGGTATAATCAGTGATTGCAACATTATCCCCAGTAAAACTGTTGGCTGACACCATAAATCATTGGTTCCACAAGTAGTGTTCAGAGAAGGCTCTAAAAGCAACAGAGAGTATGCTGAAGACTAAGAAGCTGACTGGAAATAAAGCACAATGGTTTAAGGCAATAATCAGGGCTCTAGCACATCAGAAAGAAGAGAAAATAGGTGGAGTTAAAGAAGAATGACAGTGCCTCAAAACAACATGTTTGGGACAATAGAGAACATATGTGGCCAAGTCAGCTATGGAAATAGTGTACATAAGAAAAGCTGCTGGTGGAATGCAAAAATCCTTGAAGTAATCAGAAGAAAGGAGTGCAGGGAAAAGAGATAGAAAAGATAGACCAGGTTTAGAAAGAATACTGGATGGCTAGCAATGATGCTATGGTAGCATTTGGAATAGCAAAGAACAAGGCATCAGAGGCACTCTGCCAGCTTCTGGAAAGTGGCTCTGTAGATGGCACAAAGAAATTCTATTAGATTGCAAGGCAAATTTACAGATATCTATAAGATAGAGAATATAGTCATCAGACACCCTTCATAAAGTACAAAAGCAATATCCTGCTCACCAGTTCACAGCACATCAAAGGCAGGTAGGAGTACTTCCAGCAGTTTCTGAATGAAGAAATCCCCACTGAAGCTGCAATGCCACAGATGCAGCCAAGGATAAAGGAAGATGAGGAGGCCACCTGAGAAGAAGAAGGAGAAGAAAGAGCAGCACTATGTAAAATGGCAAAAGGAAAAGCAACAGGCTCAGATGATGTCATGGCAGATATGATCGAGATGTTAGGTGAGTTAGGGGAGAAATGGCTCCTGAGGGTACACAGTATGGAGAAAAAAGGAGTATCACAGATGATTGGAGAACACCTATACAAGTACTGATGAAGAAGATCAAAGGGTACATTCACAACTCTGAGCAGTATAGAGGCATCAAACTCCTAGCACACTGAGTGAATGTTCTGGTGAGCGCGATTGATAAACAAATGCATGAAATATTCAAATGTAAGATGGGAAATGAGCAGTTCAGATTTATATCAGATTGTATTACAACCAACTTGATGTTTGCCATGGGATACATAGTTGAGAAAAAGCTAGAGATGAGGAAAGAGCCCAGATGGTCATTGCTAGACTTGGAGAAAGCACACAAAAAGTCCCAAGAATACTGATTTGAGCAGTCTTGTGATGGTCAAAAGTCCCAGAAATATTGACAGAATTGCTGCAGGCTATGCACAAGGATCCATGCAATGATACAAGTACAAAGTGCAGTCTTGAAGTGTGTACTGACAGATTCCTTTCTTTTGGTATATTTCTCCCATCTTAATATTTGTGCAATAGTGGAACTAGTGTATATAGGTTGAAAGGTTGTGGAGCTCGTAATCCTAAATATGGAGGTGCAAGGAGATGCTTGCCACCCTCTAAACAAAGCTCACAGCAGGAATTTTTACCCTTCTGATATTTTAAGCATTTGTGTTTAGCTATGTCATGAAAAGGAATGGTCAATCAGGAAATCACAGAAGATAAAACATATGCTTTCACATGTGCAGTTATAAGAACAGAGTGCCTTTGTCTAACATAAATATATGAATAGATATTTGTGAGTCTAAAATGCAATGCATGGAATATCCTGTTATGTGAGACAGAAAAAATGGTTGTATGACAAATTGATAAGTCTCGAGGTTAATTGAGTTCCTTTATCATGCAAGATAGGTTTCCTGCAAACTACATCCTCACATATTCCACTCATTGCCTACTTTTTATTATTTTTCTCTAATTTGGTTTTACTGCATCTTATTTATTTCAAGGGGTTTAATGATTACATTATCACCATATTTTGTATACTAAATAGAACTTTTAATTCTAGTATATTTTGTATACATGGGATGCCTGTTACATGGTTTGCTACTGTAAAGTCCAGATGATATTTAACATTTTTTTAAAAAATCATGTAGGTTGGCATTATTATAGTGCAGTAATGTATTAGTTGTATAGATGACATACATTTTAAAGGGTCTATATTGCAACATTGAATGCTTAAAACAGCAAACGATGTTACATCGACACATTTTCAGCGAAAGCTGAAAATGTCGAATCCACAGAACAGTGATTTCCCACGCAAAAAAAAAAAAATATTACACACTTCCAAACACATACACACATACCCAATCCTAATTATACCCCCCAAAAAAAACAGTAAACAACTAAATACCCATATGCACATAACCCAAACATAAATTTAACGAAAAAAAAGACAGTAAACATTTTAAACCATATGCACTTACCTTAACCTGTACCCTAACCCTAAGGTCAGTAACTCTTGCACATTTAAATAAACAGCTCCAAACACGTACACACTTACCTTAACCCTAATTCTACCCCCTTAAAACAAAAGTAAACAACTGAGAACACATACACATGTAACTCAACCATACATTTAACACAAAATATAAAGCACTAAACACTTTCATATATATGCACTTACCTTAACCCGCACCCTAACCCTAAGGTCAGTAACTGTTGCACAATCACGCTCGGGAGCTATACCAGACAAGGGACCACACTACACTTCAGAACATGGCAAAACAACGAAGCAGTCAAGCGGCTTCTTTCCCAGGGAAAGAATTCGCTGAACAGCCACTTCGCTGTTTTGCCTGTTCACTCTACATGTGTTGATGAAAACGCATTCAACATAATGCGTTTTCATTGTACTCATAGGGACCCCATTTTAACCTAGTTTCATATTTTTTAGTTTAGCCATTTAGAATGTTTTCCATATTGCTGGTAGTGCAGCGTTTGGATTTCCTGGATATTTTTTTTTTATTTTTAATTCTCAGGTGAGACAGACATTTCAATTAGGTATAGTATTTTTTTTTTTTTTTTTTGGAGGGGGGCTATAACATTTATTTTAAAGCCTGCAGAGTATGTATAGTTTTGTTTTTGTCATCTTACCTTTGCGTGATCTAAGAATAGTTTGTTGAGAAAACCTTTGAGCAGTTTGTTACTTGCTTTCATGCATAAGATGAGGATGCCTGTGTTGAAGATGCTCATTGGACTGGCATTAAATAATTGCATCCTTATGTGGGCCACATGGATTTATTGCATCATGATATTTAAGGAAGTCATTCATTACAAAATGTACATACACGACTGTGAAGAGTGTACACATTTTAATAACTGTTCGCTTTTAAGCTGTTTATTCACTAAGTGGATAAAAATGGCACGGGGACCATTCCTCAGCAGTTCTTTAGACTATAAGCAATATTTTTTGAAATATTGTAATGTACAGATCATATCAGCTGTACCATATTGTAAGCAATTACACTGCCATTATTTGATTACTGTTTAAGATGTGAAAGAAATTGTTTGCATGGGGAACATGAACAATTTTTTAAGACATATTCAAATTAAGGAAGTATTTTGGAAGTGATATTCAATATAATACACTTATTCAGTACAGCATACAGTGTATCGTCAGTCAATACAGCCAAAGGACTGAGAACCAAAGTAAGATACCTGATAAGGTAAGTAGGAAGAAATGCATGCGGAAAGCACAGTTATGTGGGAACAGTCCCATCACATAGCTACCATCAATGAATAAACTACTAGAACATTTACAGTTAAGGCTCTACAGCTTACGTCCTCTTTCATTTTAGTGAGTGAATACAGATATACTAAAGAAACAGCATGAATCCTTATTTAAAACTACAACTTTAGAAGGGAATTGGCATATGTAAATGCAACTCTTGCATATCTTGTTTTTTGTTGTCAATACAAAGGGATGCAGAAATATTAGGAACTTCGGGCTGAGGGTGCATACATATGTTTATAAGAATTAATGTACTGTCCATGTATTTTCTCATTCCTGTCCAAAGTAACAATCAAATTATCCCACCACATACTGCAGACGTTTTGGTTGAACTTTCAATCTTACTGCAGTATTGGCTATAGATACATAGCTTAGTAAACAGAGCAGTGCACATTTTGTATATTTTAAGTCTGTATTTGTGTGATGGATGATTTGAAAAGTAATGTTATTTATGCTCTTCTATTTGTGTCCTCCCCTGTTGCATAGTGCAGTTTTGACCATAGGCTTGTAAAACTAACTATACATCTAAGGATTATTTCACACATTTAATTCCATTTGAAGTGGGAGGAAGCAGAATGCATTTACAGCTTGTAAGAGGTATATACATGCACAAAATACAGTCATTTAAAATGTAGCATACCCCTTTAAAGCACATTTCTATCTTAGGTTTTCCATCAGTGTAAAAAAAAGTTATACATACATATTCCCAGAGAGAGTGGTTTGGAAAAATATTGTGTATTAATAATATGGAAACATTTCTTTTGTAGTGAAGGTTCTGGCAACAAATGCCAGTTTTAGTTCTTACAAAACAGCACACACACAGCAATAAACTAAAACCATATGGCCACAGCAGGCCCCAAAAGAGCCTCTCAGGTATTAAAGTGAAAGGGTATGACTGAAGTTTGTGACATAGAGTAAAGAGAAATAAGTATCACATAGGGAAAACAAAACAAGCACAATGGGGCTATTGGTGTTTCTTGCCCAAGTGCTACATGCACTATATTTGAGATCTGAAGAGGGACACATGCTGCTTGTATTATGTAACTGCTTACCACCAGTTTATGTATCTCACTCACTTGTCCTTTGAGTATTTTGCCTGCAATTGTGACAATATATGTTTCTGTATTGAAGATAGTTTTATTATTATTGTTGTAATTATTGTTCATTTTGATGTTTTATTTATTTCTTTATTTACAATAAATATATTGTGAAATTCAGAGTGCTTTCTGTAAAACATTTCTACATGTAAGTGTTTTTGTGCTCTCTGTGAACATATTGCTCAAATGCCTATATGAATTCAAATCTCCATATGAACAATACAGCTGAGTTATCTTTGATAACATCAGAAACAGATGATAGCTTATCCTTCACTATCTGCTAATCAGACACTGGCAAACGTTTCAACTTTTGAAGCATAGTATACTACATGCATTTTTGCTTCTTTTCATGTTTTGTTTCTTGCTCTTTCTAAATTACTATTAGTGTATGTGTGTGTGTGTATGTGTGTGTGTGTGTGTGTGTGTGTGTGTGTGTGTGTGTGTGTGTGTGTGTGTGTGTGTGTGTGTGTGTGTGATCGCGCGCACATTTAAGTGTGTGTGTGTGTGTGTGTGTGTGTGTGTGTGTGTGGGTCTATATTAAAAAAGCGAACGCTGATTAATCGAACTTATGTAAGTGAAAGCTTACAATCTCGAACTGTCAGAACAGCGATTTTTTTCCTAGGGAAAAAAATCACTGATCCGAAACACATACACACAACACAAGCACACCAAACAAACAGCAATCCACACACATACACCTAAAATCTGACACCTAACCCTACACTAAACTATACACACACCACTTACTATTCACTTACCTTAAGCCAAACCCCAACCCTAAGTTCCGTCACTATCGCACACTCACCTTAACCGCTCCCTAACCCTAACTCACCTAACCCGCCCTAACCCTCACGTCCACACAATCGCACACATACCTAACCCGCGCCCTAATCCTAACTCACCTAACCTGTCCTAACACTCACATCCACACAATCACACACTTACCTGAACCCAACCTGTAACTTTCCATCACAGCACTGAAAATACTGAAGCAACAGAAACGGACAACCAAATTCTTTCCCTATGAAAAAAAATTGGGTTTCTGTTGCTTTGATATTTTAAACATTTGCTTACATAAGTTCGATCAATCAGCGTTTGCTTTTTTAAGTGTTTGCTGATCTAATATAGACCCTGTGTGTGTTGCCAGCAAATAAGGAATTGCAGTATTATTGCCAGTGTGCATAGCTTACCAGCTCTAAAATTCTATCTGTATTGGTCACATAACTCTACACTACTAACATTTAACATACACACAAATACAGGTTTGACTTCCACAGTGGTGCAGCGGTAGCATTGTTGCCTCACAGCAAGAGGTTCTCCCGTTCGATTCTCGGCTTGGGTTGGGAGTGCCTTCTGTGTGGAGTCTGCATGTCCTCCCCACGGTCGAGTGGGCGCTCGAAAGACATGCATTGATTGAATGGGCATGCCTTCATTGAAGGTTGGGCGTCGGGCTGGCAACTCAACACCATAAAAACCAACTGCCAATCATTAGCAGCCCAGATTTCTGGTGTGATGACCCTTAACCAGGAAAAGCCAAAAGACAAACAACAACAAATACAGGTTTTATATGTGCAATTTAATGGAGAGCAAAAATTAACTGCTTCATTTTCATTCATATCTGTCCCACTGGCTATGCTAGCCACATTAAATAATTACATTTTTTCTGTATTTAGCACATGAAAACTAGCAATCATCGATAATATCCATCATGGTTTTAGATAAAAGGAGAAAAAGACTTGTTCTGTCTGCATTTGTACTTTCTCACTTCTTCTGTATTTATTATATACTCTTATAAGCAATCAACATTATATCTAACTTTGGCTTGAGATAATTATCACTGCAGAAGTGACACCCTGACCCCATGTGCAAAATAGGAAAAGGTGTTATGGATGGATGGATAGATTGTGTGATGATACCTGCCCCTAACATTATAATGCATCTTCTTATTTAGCATAAGCATATGTAATAGAAAAACTGAAGCTATTTTATTGCAACAGTAGAGAATGCTAAACAAAGCTTCCAAGATGATAAATCAGAATAAATGCTACAACACATTTCTTCAAGTGACTGTTTCTGGTTCATAGCATTAGCATAGGTAATGACACCTTCAGAAAAATGGCAACAATTCTATCTTGATGAAGGAATGCTCAGTAACTCTGAATTAGAATACATTAGAATATCCTTATATTGGTAAACGTAACCCCTTATTGCCAAATTGTGAACCTTTGCTGTAATAGTCAAGAAAGTGGATGGTAGACTCTTCATTACAAAGTCCGTAAGGTGAAGCTAGCAGAATTTGTCTGTCACATGATACAATTAATCTGGTGTCCAGATGTATTATAAAGGCAAAATGTGTACAGGGTTTTCTTAGCTGTCAGAAATCATATAGCTTACTGTGCTTTGCAATCTTCAGAGGGTTTCCAGGACTCACCAATCAAACTATAAAACTAAACTTACATTTTGTCTACAGTCTACTGACACACTCAGAAAATTAAAAATATGTGAGAGGTTTGAATATCCTGGTGCCCAAATGTCTGGAATAAAATTAATGCTGAGTATGCATTTTCAGAAGACTGATAAAAAAGGAGTCCCAAAAGATATTACCTTGCACAAGATCCTCCATAGCTATGCAATGTGTTTAGGAAACAGCTTTGAACTACATAATTCTCAGAAAATCATAAACTCATGATGGAACATTTGGAAGTGTAAAGAGTAAAGTGATTCTGTCTGTTAATTTGAATTTATTTCAGAAAATATTGTGATACATTTTAGATCATGCAGGCAATAAACAATATCTATAAGTGAAAATACATCAAATCAAGAGTCTGTAATAAGCATTTCATGCTGAATCTTATGTACAGATCCCAAAAGTTCCATCAAAACCAAAAGTATCTGTGCAAAGAAAAAAGAAGAAATGTTACTACTGAACACACTAGTACTTGGAGCTTATACCTTTTATTACATCATCATTTTCTTGTGGGTTATGCATCAACACCAGCATAGTTTTCTTAATAACTGAGTTATCCTTATTAAGTGGGGTTAACTATTGCTCATATCAGTCCTTGTCTTGCTGAGACTGGTGATTAAAGTAGATTTCAATGGGCATGTTGGTGAAGGGAACAGAGGGGGTGAGGAAGTGATAGGTAGGTATGGTGTTAAGCAAAGGAATGCAGAAGGTCAGATGGTAGTGGTTTTGCGAAAAGGATGGACATGGCTGTGATGAATACGTATTTTAACAAGAGGGAGGAGCATAGGGTGACATACAAGAGTGGAGGAAGATGCACACAGGTGGATTATATCTTATGTAGAAGGGCCAGTCTGAAGGAGACTGGAGACTGTAAAGTGGTGGCAGGGGAAAGTGTAGTTAGGCAGCATAGGATGGTGGTTAGTAGGATGACATTGGTGATCAAGAAGAGGAGGATGGGTGTGAGAGCAGCACCAAGGATCAAATGATGAAAATTGAAAAAGGGTAATAGTGAGGTGGAGTTCAGGGAAGAGTTAAGACAGGCACTGGGTGGCAGTGAAGAGTTACCGAATAGCTGGGTAACTACAGCAGAGCTGGTAAGAGAGATGGCTAGAAAGGTGCTTGGTGTGACATCTGGAAAGAGGAAGGAGGACAAGGAGACCTGGTGGTGGAATGAAGAAGTACAGGAGAGTATACAGAGAAAGAGGTTGGCGAAGAAGAAGTGGGATTGTCAGAGAGATGAAGAAAGTAGACAAGAGCATAAGGAGATGAGGTGCATGGCAAAGAGAGAGGTAGTGAAGGCTAAGGATAAGGCATATGAAGAGTTGTATAAAAGGTTGGACACTAAGGAGGGAGAAAAAGGACCTGTACCAATTGGCTAGACAGAGGGACCGAGCTGGGAAAGATGTGCAGCAGGTAAGGGTGATAAAGGATAATGAGGGAAACGTACTCACAAGCGAGGAGAGTGTGTTGAGCAGAAGGAAAGAGTACTTTGAGGGGTTGATGAATGAAGAGAATGAGAGGGAGAGAAGGTTAAATTATGTGGGGATAGTGAATCATGAAGTACAATGGATTAGCAAGGAGGAAGTAAGGATAGCTATGAAGAGGATGAAGAATGGAAAGGCTGTTGGTCCAGATGACATACCTGTGGAAGCATAGAGGTGTTTAGGTGAAATGGCAGTGGAGTTTTTAACTAGATTGTTTAATGAAATTTTGGAAAGTGAGAGGATGCCTGAGGAATGGAGAAAAAGTGCTTTGGTACCAATTTTTAAGAATAAGGGTGATGTGCAGAGCTGTAGTAACTACAGAGGGATTAAACTGATCAGTCACAGCATGAAGTTATGGGAAAGAGTAGTGGAAGCTAGGTTAAGAAGGAAGGTGATGATTAGTGATCAGCAGTATGGTTTCATGCCAGGAAAGTGCACTACAGATGCAATGTTTGCTTTGAGAGTGTTGATGGAGAAGTACAGAGAAGGTCAGAAGGAGTTGCATTGTGTCTTTGTGGATTTAGAGAAAGCATATGACAGGGTGCCTAGAGAGGAGTTGTGGTATTGTATGAGGAAGTCGGGAGTGTCAGAGAAGTATGTAAGAGTGGTACAGGATATGTACGAGGGTAGTGTAACAGCAGTCAGGTCTCTGGTGGGAGTGACGGATGTGTTTAAGGTGGAAGTGGGATTACATCAAGGATCATCTCTTAGCCCTTTCTTATTTGCAATGATGATAGACAGGTTGACAGATGAGATCAGACAGGAGTCCCCGTGGACTATGATGTTTACAGATGTCATTGTGATCTGTAGTGAGAGTAGGTAAGAGGTGAAAGAGACCCTGGAGAGGTGGAGATATGCTCTAGAGAGAAGAGGAATGATGGTCAGCAGTACTAAGACAGAATATATGTGTGTGAATGAGAGGGAGGATAGAGGAATGGTGAGGATGCAGGAAGTAGAGGTGGCAAAGGTGGATGAGTTTAAAAACTTGGGATCAACAGTTCAGAGTAATAGTGAGTGTGGAAGGGAGGTAAAGAAGAGAGTACAGGCAGGATGGAGTGGGTGGAGAAGAGTGTCAGGAGTGATTTGGGACACACGAGTACCAGTAAGAGTGAAAGGGAAGGTCTACAAGAGGGTAGTGAGACCAGCTATGTTATATGGGTTGGAGACGGTGGCATTGACAAAAAGGCAGAAGTAAAAGCTTGATGTGGCAGAGCTGAAGATGTTAAGATTTGCACTGGGTGTGACGAGGATGGACAGGATTAGGAATAAGTATATTAGAGGGTTAGCCCAGGTTGGAAGGTTTGGAGACAAAGCCAGATAGGCAAGATTACATTGGTTTAGACATGTTCTTAGGAGAGATGCAGAGTATATTGGGAAAAAAGATGCTAAAGATGAAGCTGCCAGGTAACAGGAAAAGATGAATGCCTAAGATAAGGTTTATGGTTGTGGTGAGAGAGGACATGCAGTTGGTTGGTGTGACAGAGCAAGATGCAGAGGACAGGAAGAAATGGAAACAGGTGATCCTCTGTGGCGACCCCTAACGGGAGCAGCTGAAAGAAGAAGAAGAAGTCCTTGTCTTGCTGCACAGTTCTATCAAATTCCCTAGGGATCAGTGCCTACTGGGAAATGTCTCACTGTGTTCAATCATTTGTTAGGTCTCAACACTCCAGGTGGAAACTGCTTTATGACTACTCAGGTAGCAGTTCTGTATGACTGGTATGCAGGACTGACAAGAGACGGTCATCATAGTGAAATAAGTTAAGTGGTGGTGAGGTGATGTGCATGCTAGCATTATCCTTATTCTCATGCATGGTGGCTACTACATGCTACTGAATGTAGGTGTGCAATGGGGTTGTAGCTAATGGAATATTTCAGCTCATAGTTATGGCATGCCCCATTCATCCTCACCCAGACAACTTACCCAGCAGTTCTCAAAATCTAGCTTTCCAAGAATCCAGCAAGTATCTATTCATCATCCCTCACCATTAGCACTTGTCAAAGTGAGAAGGTACTTACCTCATCATTCCCCTCTTTCCCTACAGTAGCTCTTCCTGTGCCTACGGTACAAATCATATTCCAGATGTGTGGGTTATATGAAGGATGTCAGCTTGCTGTGCTGTGGTCCCAGCACTTTACAGGCATTAATTTATAGCCTGCTCAAGCTTTCTACTCAAGCCCTTTTTCTGTCAGTAGTAATACAAATTTCTATTTTATGCATATTGACAGAAGAAACTGATGTGATTATAGGCTTCTATGTGCATCCAAAAGGATTCTAATATGACTGATGACATGATAACATAATCAAAGCTGTGGTATGTGCCATACAAAAGTAATCTGCTTTAAAAAAGGGGAAATTTTAAGTAGTGCCCAAAGGTTGGCAAATTATCTAGAAATGTTATGATACATTTCATTATAGCCATGGATAAACTACAGAGAAATTGAATAAAGAACCATGAATTCTGCTATTAAAATTTCAAGTCTTAGCTATATGAACATTTTTCCAAGCTAAACTTCAGGAAAATCTTTTGTGACATTGAGTCAAGTAAATCGATAAAAAGAAAGAAACGGATGTAAGTCATAAGATTTAAGAAGGGTGATTGGAATGTAGGTAGTTGGTGCCTGGTGATGGTAAAAAGATAAATCATGTCGTTAAGACTATGCAATAGCGTTTGCTAGGTTTTACTCTTTGCTATTCTAATGCAATAACTGCTAAACAGAGTTGACGTCATTGCTCAGATTCCTTAAAGATTCTGCATATGGTATCAGTGATGAACATTGTTTTTTATGGACTGATTCGTAAACATGGGCCATAAAATATTAATATATTTTAGCAATAATCCACAACTGGGTGCGGGTAATGTAGGACTTGCCCACAGTTATGGTGTTTTTATCAAGAGGGGTAAATCCTGAGTGATTAAAGAAAGCCAACTGTGGGTATAGTCTGTTTCTAAGTGTGAACTTGCTGTCTTTCTCTCTCGCTTTTTTTTTCTTGTTGTGGATTCTGATGTCATCTGATGCCATATTCTTTATAATCAGGATTGAAATGGCCTGTATGAAGCTAGATCTGATGTGTTTTTACCCTCTTTCGTTATTAACAGCCACTGTTCCAGGATGCCAGTGCTTCTCCTCTTAAAATCTTGTTAATCAAAACCTTCCAGATATTTATCAGTTTTTTTTTACCTCTTAGCTTCCAAACTTCTACAGGTATAACATTTATTCCTGGGGACTTTTCTGTGGATTGGATATACATCACTATTTTTCTCATCAACTCCAATCCTAACTTCATCTACCTCTAACCTTGGCATATTTATTTCTTCCATAAACATTTCCATTCACCTTTGCTTGATTTCCATATCTCTCTGCTTTACACAAACTTTTTTATAAAATTTCTGAAATATTTCAAGTACCTCTACAGAGTTTCTTGTTATCTTCCTTGTTATAGGCTCCCTACGCCTGGTGATAACCTTTTTACTTTCTGTTACCTGAGTTAACTAAAATATTTTGTGCTGTGGAGTTATTATCAAAAAATGGTTGCTTAACAGCAATCTTTCTAAACTCATGCATATTATTGAGTTAATCCCTTATTTTATGTTTAGCATTCTGCAGTTGCTCCTCTTCTTATTCTGTGAGATCCCCCTTATTATGCAATACTTTAGCATTTATCAATCACTCTAAATAATTTTTGTTACTTCTTAACCATATCTCTCTTTCATTTATTTCCACTCTATTTTTGAACTCCACTTTAGTTTTATCCCACTCCCTAGCTATATTTTCAGAAGAAATTTCTTTCTTCTCTAATAACTCCCAAATGATTTCCACTACCCATTTCTTAAATTCTTATTTTTTCAACAGATAAGTGGGAAAGCACCAGTGTCTCATTTTTATTTCATTACCTGCATTTTTATTTTAGTTATTATTTTGCATTATCTAAATGATTTATGGGATGCATATCAAAACTTTCAATTAAATGCACATGTTCCTGTGAAATAGAAGTTCTGTCTAGCCTAGCCCATTTTTTTATCTTGGAAAATAATATGTAAAATGACTCTGAACTCCTAATACTGAATTCATATCTTCCATGTCAAATATTTTCATAAAATTCTTCAACAATCTACACTGCATTGTTATATTTTCCCATCTGAGCCCACAGACACATCTTCACTGCTGCAAATCAAATTCCAGTCCCCACCTATAAGTAATATTCCCTGCAGAAAGCTGATTATTTCTCCCAAAATTTTCTTAAGCTCCATTAAAGTAGTTTTAGATGGAATATAAATACATGCCAGTGTAATCATTCTACCTTGCCAGTAACCCCCTAGTACTACAAATCTACCATCATTATCTTTTTATCCTCTTCTTTCACTATTGGAGTGCCTCTTGTAATTAATATAAGTACTCCTCTTTTCCTTTGTCCAAGGTAATCCACTGAATAACCATCTTAAAAAGCTTTCTTTATCAAATTCACATGATCATTTCTTTCCAAATGTATCTCCTGTAGCACAACTATTTGTACTCTTCATTTTAATATAGTTCACTACTCTTTCTTTTTTGTATATATCTGTGAGACCATTTACATTTAAGATAATATATAAAGTATCATTATATTAAAACATTATTATTCCCACTAACAGCTTTTTATTAAATATTTAGTTCCAGCTTTTGTGTTACATGCATACATAATGTCTGACACATTGCTCTTTTATGCACTTGTTTCTTGCCATATGTATTTGAGCCTATGTCACATCTGACAAACTTTTTGTTTTATTGAAACCCCTCAAAAAAATACACCCCGATATACCTCTAAAACCAAAAAAATAACCAAACAAGCAAATACACCGCAATATACCCCTAAAACCTATTAACTTAATACCAACACACAAAACTATGTACATTTTCAAATATTGAATTTTGCCCTCCTTAACTGACAGCCACAATCGCAGACTTGGATTAACCTAAAAGCAAAATAAGACATGCTAAGATGTATGGTTTTCTGTCTCTCAAGCATTTTCTGGTGAAACATTGGAAAATACTTCATGGAAAAGTCTCTATGTGGTCTTTATTACCAGAATAACAAAAACAGAATTTCCTTTTGTTTCACAGCTCACTTTTTTGTTGGAGAAACATTTGCATTTCCTCCTTAGCATGTTCGGCATAAAAAAAAATATTTTGTCCCTCCAGGAAATAATATTCTGAAGATAAGTTGAGTACAGCAGTTTTAAATCTAATGCCTGCTTCTCCACATTCCCTGATTAATGGAATAAATTTACACCTCTTCTGCCTGATGTACAGTGAGTAATCATTTTCCACAAACACTTTGCTGTCTTCCACTTTTAGTACTTTGTCCTTCTGCCACAGTTTTGTCAGAATCCGTTCCTTCTGTTGGTAGGATTACATTTTTATTATTAAAGGTCTAAGTTGCTTTTTCATGGCCAGGTTTGGAGCATACACACAACGTGCCCTTTCAAGTAACAACTCCTGCTGTGAAATATCAGTCCAGCTGCTTATTTGTGCTTTTATAAAATTAATACAGTCTGTTCCTTCCAGCTTCTCCTTTACAGCAGAAAACATCAGGTTTTCCTTACATGATCTGTCATCTAATATTATTATTTTTTTGAAACATCTCTTTTTGAGCAGTCTGTTATTCAGCCAGCCTTTTCTTCATTTCAACCTCTGATGTTTGCAGTTTTATCATCTCATCTGAATATCTGTTTAAAACTTCTTCCATATTTCCAGCCTTTTGTTATTTCAATTGACGTACTGCATCACTGTTTCATTTATTTTAATCAGCACTGAGTACATCTGACTTATTCTTTCCTCTAGGTTACTGGAAGTCATGTCTTGCACCAACACTGGAGCTTGCACTGCTTTTTTGCTCAACAGCTGCATAATTCTTCTGGGTCAGTGTTTTTCCTTACCTTTTGTGTTTCATTTTCTTTCAGCTTCTTGGATTTCTTTTTGCAGGCATCGAGGCTGTACACTTACTGGCCAGTTACTGAAATTTACCCATAAATATGAGCTTACCGTCTCTGTCTTCTAAGTTTCTGTTTTCACACTGGGAGAGCTGAAATTAAGCTATCTTGGAAATCAAGGAAAACAAATGTTTGTACTGCAACCACAGCTTCCCCTGAGGAGTTATATATTCAGTGTCTAGGGTAAATGAAGAAGATTTTTGCTGTTTTATTACTTAATACTTTCAGAGGCTTTTTAATGTCAACATTAAGGCTCTAGATGGATTGATTGAAATTTGCCAAATCTGAAGTAATGTTAGTCTGCCAGGCTAGATGTTTTTTTTTTTTTTTTGGAGCAGGGTGGTAGGGATGGGCAAACAAAAAGAAAGTTGCACATTGTTTTGAGTTAAACTGGTCAAAGTGTAGAAATTCTAACCTTTGCAGAGTTCAAAACCATAGCCCAAATTGGTCAGAGGGAGGGAGGGAGAGGTTTATAGGGCATAGTGGTCAGAGGGAGGGAGGGAGAGGTTTATAGGGCATAGTGGATAGCCAGAAGGAAATGTGTTTAAATTATTTAAAGAGTTAATAGTGTTATTCATTTAGGTCAAAGGTGAGGAAGAACATGTTAGATAGATAACTGGATATGCTTAATTGAAGGACTTAGGACTGGTTGATTGTAGTGCAAATGGCACAGACCACATTTTTCACTCTCTCAACTCAGGCAAACAATACACACAAAATATTGGACTCTCTTGCAATTTCTTAGGTCTGGAATCACCAATACAGGCTTGTATCTTAAACTTTTAAAACTAGCATCCCAAGTTCTGGAGGTTTCTGGGTCACATTGACCTGTGCTTCAGTTAAAACTTTTGCTAAGTATTGTCCATACTTGTTTGTTTAGCTGAATTTGCTGAATTCTCTCACACACAGATAGCTGGTTATTGTAAATCTTTTAAAACTCTAAACATTTATTGAATGAAACAGCAAATAGGTATGTTTCATTTTTTTTACAGCTGGATGCCTCTAAATTAGATTGTATTCTTCTGATATGAAAGAAATTTTAAGAACTTTGAAAATTCCTAGCAGCATCCATTGCTGACAATGGTTGTATGGTGTACCACCCTTTCTGCTAAAGTGAACATAGCAGCTAAATTAGAAGCTAACAAGTTTCACAGAGTGCTCTTTCTTATGTTATGGCTTTCTTTCTCTCATCTATTAACATATTCCCTGGGATTCAGTAAACTCTGTGTAGGCTTTGTGCAAAGCCTGCACAGAGTTTACATGTTAGAGTGATGAGCAGCAGTGCTAATTGCATGTTCATGCTGCTCATCCTGCTTACATGTATGCAATCATGGTTTCATGGCCAGCAACAGTTTTGCTGCAAAGGAAACTGTGCAGAGCAGGGTGAGCACAGAAAGAAGATGGCTTCAAGTTTGCTTAAGAGCAAATTTGCTTGGCTAGCTTATGCAGACAGCCACAATGACTTATCATCATCATCAACCTTCTTTTCCCATTTTCTACATGAGGTCAGGGTGTCATGTTAACTGTTGCCAACTTTCTCAGTTCAATGCCACAATCCTGCCTTCTTCACCACTCATATCTGACTGTTGCAGATCTTTTCCCACACACTCCATTTGCTTATCTGCTGGACACTCTCATTTCCTCTTACCTTCTTCCAGTCTGTTCCAAATTTCCTTCACTAGATTGTATTCTGCATTTCTGCACGTCAGACCACTGTATTCTATTTTCTTTGATATTTTCTGCAATTAGAGCTACTTTGGCTTCTACTCTTATGTCGTCATTTCTTCAACTGACACAAAGAGTGTATTCAACCACCCATCTTAGGCACTTCATTTCCATCACCTCTAGCTTCCTCATCTTCTCTGCCTTTACTGCCCAGGTTTCTGTTCTATACAGTAGTACTGGTTGCACCACTGTTTTGTACACCTTACTTTTCAGCTTATTTGGTCTTCTTTTGTCATATACTATACCTGACACTCTGTGTCATTTGGCTATAGCCACTCTGATTCTAGCTTTTACATTTTCATTCAGACATCCCTTCACGTCAACCACCCCTGCCAGACACTTAAAGATGTTAACCTGTTCCACTCTCTTCCCTTCTATTTCATTTCTCAACTTCTAATGATTTCCCCATTTGCTGCCATTACCACTGTCTTGTCTGTACTTAGTTTCATCCTATATGTCTTCAGTTTTGCATTCCATTCCCCTGTCCTTTGCTGAAGTTCTTATTCAGAGTCTGCCTGTAATGCCACATTGTCTGCATATAACCTGTTTGCTAATGTAATCCATGGCTAGTATGAACAGCAGTGGCCTCAGAGTTGAACACTGATGCACATCCACTCCCAGTAGGAATTCATCTGTGAGTCTAAACATTGTTTGTACTTGAGGTATTGGGTCTTTGTACATAGCCTGCACTAATTCTACCAATGTTTCTGTGACTATGAACCACTGCAGGACTGCCCAAATCAGCTTTCTTTTGACCTTGTCATATGCTTTCCCCAAGTCTTAGAATGCCCAGTTGAACTCTTTCCTCAGCTCTAGCTTCTTCTCAACTATCTGTCTCACTGCAAACATTGGGTCAGTTGTGCTGCATCCTGATCTGAATCAGAACCGCTCAATTCACATTTTACTTTGCACTTCTTTGTGCATTTGTTTAGCAAACCTCCTCCCCAGAACGTTCACCCAATGTGACTAGAGCTTGAAACCTCTGTACTTCCAACCATTCTGGATGTTCCCTTTGTTCTTGTACACTGGCATTAGTATACTTTTTCTCCACTCATCTGGGATGCACCTTTCTCTCCACACTGCTATGCAAGTACTCTCAGGAACCATGTCTCCCCTATTTCATTCAATATCTTTATCATATCTGCTGTGACCTCACCTGAGCCTGCTGCTTTCCCTAACTGCATTTTCCTTAGTGCTGCTGTTCCTACTTCTTCTAGAATGGGCTACTCCTCTTCCCTCATCATAGACTGTGTCTGGGGCAGTACACCTTCTGCGGGGGTTTCTTCATTCAGAAGCTGCTAGAAGTATTGCTTCCATCTGCCTTTGATTTCATGTGGACTGGTGAGCAAGTTGCTGCTGACATCCCTTATGAAGGGTGTTTGACTATCTTCTTTGTCTTTCTGTCCTTGCCTTACAATCTGATATAGTTTATTTGCTCTACCTACTAAGTCATTTTCCAGAAGCTGGTAGAGTGCCACTGGTGCCTTGTTCTTTGCTATTGCAACTCCTTTCTTAGCTTCTTTGTAAGCCAACCAATATTCCTTCCTAGTTTGGTGCCTGTTTTCCAGCACCCCTTCTTTCTTTTGATTACTTTCTGGGCTTCTGTATTCCACCACCAGCTTCCCTTACATACCTTATTTCCATACCTGGTTCAGCCACATATCTGCTCTGTAGTCCTCACACATGCTGTTTTGAGGTGCTACTGTTCTTTTGCAACTCCACTTATTTCCTCCTCTTCTTGGGGTGCTAGAGCCCTGAGTAATTCCTTGAACTGTTGTACTTCCTCTCCAGTCAGCTTCCAGGTCTTCAGCCTGATCTCTGTTGCCCTTAGGTAAAAATACCATGGGTAAAAGTGCTGCAATATCAGCAGTAACAGCACAGTAATTAAAGTGCACTCAGTGCAATGTACAGTAAAAAAAATATTTGAAGAATGAAATAATGTAGGGGGTGGGTTAAACAGGAAGGGCAAATACAAGTAAATGTACACTGAGCAGGAAAAGTGTGCTGATAAAAATGAGCAGAGACATGAATAATAGAAATGAATAAAGAGGAACAAGGCATGGTAAATATGGCGATGTCTCCAGAGTAGGATATGTTAATGGTTAATGTATGTACACTTCTAGCACACATCAGTAGCATAACATTAAGCACATATGTAGATAGCACAGTACATACTGCTGTATACATCCGCTGACCAAGTATGCTGTGACATAAATGCACATCATAGTACATGTATATGTATATATGTATACATGCATATACCATGTTTGTGTGTGTGTGTGTGTGTGTGTGTGTGTGTGTGTGTGTGTGTGTGTGTGTGTGTGTGTGTGTGTGTGTGTGTGTGTGTATATATATATATATATATATATATATATATATATATATATATGTGTGTATATATATATATATATATATATATATATATATATATATATATATATATATAGATAGTGAATGGTTGTGATATAAACATCACTAACATGCTCATTAGAAAGGACATATAGCAAGGCTGGTATATACAATAAGAGGTATGTGCATACTCTGAAGATCTCCAAAATGACTTGCTTGAATATGACTGACATGTCACCATAACCCTTAATCAGGGACACAGACCAACTGACTTCTGGGCAAAATGTACACAGAAACAGGAAAAATCATGGGCAAGTTTACAATATTACAACCATTAGTCTGCAGCACTGATAGAATATGTGAGTGTAATTTATCACATGCTCTTCAGGAACAGGTGTTTACAACTGTAATGACTGTCAGTATTTTATTAGTGGAATTCACCACCCCTTCCCCAAAAATGACCAATTTTTGAAGGGTTTAAGAGGAACATTGTTAAAAGTGGAGTTTAAATCAGGGCCAGTAATGGCCAGTTGTTAGATGTGCATGAAGTATAAGCTGCAATCACCCCCTACAAGAATCAAACCCATGCCATCTTCACTGAGTTGTGTATCTAGTGGGTGCAACACAGAAAGATATATCACACAAGCATTTAGTACAACACTTTGAAGGGAAGTCTACACTGTAAAATCCTAATGGGTTTACATCCCAACGAATAGTTCTGTATGGCCTACCAGATGTGTGGGAACTCACTGTGACAAATGTCATACACTTGACTTAAACATCCCTGGCTAACATAGGTTTCGGCCATACAGATAACAACACATACAGACACCACACTATTATGAGTGTATTCCCTAACACAGCTACACCCACCTACACCTAGCTTGGTATTACATGCATCTGACATAAGTAATGCCAATGGATATTGTCAGAAGTATCTGTAATTGATGTATGAATTAAGAAGGGATCTGTTATAATGAATGGTACAGCAGAATGTGAGACTGATGGCAATGCATCAACTATGCCCATGTGCACAGCAAGTACATCAGTGCAACATCAAGTGTCAATGAGCAAGGAAGCTATCACTGTAATATTGTACACATACCAAATAATAAATAGAGCACCCTCTATAAGCACATGTCAGACCTCAATAGATGTGCCCCATGATCACTGTCCCCCTGACATTGCAAATCAAAATGTTACACTGCCATGAAATCCTGGCAAACATTCAAATGCGTCCATACAAACTATCAAGTGGTAATACTGATGTGATGTACTGGTATGTCTGTGATGTAGTACAGTCACACTATAGCTGTACTGAGGCTTTACTTGTACTTCATAGGCTCATAGTTCATATGAGAGTACTAGGCTAATGGCACAAGAGCCAGATTAATAAAGGTTTAACAATTTTCAATAGGCAGGTGCATAAAGTTCACAAATGTATGAGCCTATGTTATGGTATGTAATACTGACTGCCTCTGTCAATGAGGGACATGGATTCCACCCCAGGATTAAATTTACAGTTACACATCTATTGATCTAGGTTCTGCATGAAGATGGTCAGGGAAGGGCTTTCCTTTACATGAATGGGAAGCTTGTTCCAGAGAAGGAGTGGCCTTTGAGATATGTATCTATCTCTGAAACATGATTTACTTATGTCATAGGTTAGGTTAAGATCTTTGGAATAAGTAACTCTCAGGCACTTTGTTTCATAAATGCTTAAAATTTCCATTGAGACTGATCGGACACTGCCATGTAGGCCAGACACAAAATGCCCTTTAGTACATTTATATGGCTTTCAGTCTTTCCATGTAGGACTTGTTTTTTTATAACCTGCAACTTCCTGGTGAGAAAATTCCACCTGTTGCAGATATCTGGTGATGTACATGCAAAAAGGTAGATTGGACTCAATTATTGGTGTGAAGAGGGCTGAGTACAATGGAATTATAATATCCTTTGATCCAGATGCCATGCCCTTACTTATGATTTGTGACACATAGAAGGACTTTTTCACTACTGTGAACACATAGTGGTCAAAGTTCAGATTACTATCAACCCGAGTAACCACATTATGTACCACTGGGTCTATTCTTAGGGGTTGCTGTCTATATTGTAATTAGGTGGGATATTTGCTTTAGAAAAGATAATAATTATGAATTGTAATGCATTTATTTTCTCTACATGAAACAATCATTTGTGTGTTAATCCTTTCTGCAGTATATCAATATAGTTAATGGATTCCATTACTAACCCAGACTTGCAGTCAGCTGCAAACTTTGTCAGACAAAAATTGTCTATGTTTTCATTGACATCTGAGAAATAAATACTGAACAGGAAAGGGGATATTACAGAAACCTGTGGTATTCCCCTGGTGACTGCCCTCTTGCTTGAGGTAAATTCATCCACTTTGACAGTATGTGTCCTGTTGGTGATCCATTTAGCTACCCACCTGGTGATGTAGGGGCTTATGCCCAGCTGAGAGATTTTTTTCTATAATACCTTACTATGTCAAATGCCTTTGCCAAGTCAAGTCAGGCAAGATGCACAGTCTTTCACTCATCCAAGGCCTTGGTGACCTTACTGAAGAAGTCAACCAGATTTAACAGCCATGATCTACCCGTAATTAATCCAAAGTGAGTTGATTCCAGTCAAAAGATTATCTATGTCTTTGTTTACAAGGTCCATAATAATTATTTTCACAGCCTTACTGATGAGACTATTTAGGTTTATGTTTCTATAATTCCCTGGTTCATAGATTCATACATGTGTTCTAGGCTAATGGCCCTGGAGCCTTTACAAGCCTGGCCCATAGGATTGCCCTGGCATCTTGCCACCCGCCCATAGTTGCCAGTATCTCTGTCGAGTAGAGCCACTGGAGTGATCACTGGGGTGAATTTTCTATTTCCCATTCACTCATCAAGATTTTTCTTGAAGAGGGCCAGTGAGGTGCTCCTTTTGACATGTATGGGAAGTCTATTCCATAGCATGGGCAGTCTTTGTGCTATGAACCTGTCCCTCCAGCATGTTTTGCTAATTGTGGTAAGGAGGTTGAGGTCTCTGGAGCATGTAGTGTGGAGTGATTGGGATTTCTTTAGATGTAGCATTTCTAACAGAGCTGGGTCAGACATGGCTTTGCAAGTCAAGCAGAGATCACCTCTAAGTAGGTAAAATGAGACAGAGAATAGTTGGAGTTTTTTGAGTCTGTCCATATAGAACAAGTGTTTAAGACCTAGGATCCTCTTTGTGAGGTATTTTTGTGGCCTCTCCAGTTGTTGCAGGTGTCCAGTGAGGTGCATGCCAAATGAGGCATTGTACTCAATGATTGGCCTAATGAGGGAAGAATAGAGGGAGACAATGACCTCTTTCTTCCTGGATGCAAAACCCTTAGTAATGAGATGTG
Organism: Protopterus annectens; assembly: GCF_019279795.1. Taxonomy (NCBI): domain Eukaryota; kingdom Metazoa; phylum Chordata; order Ceratodontiformes; family Protopteridae; genus Protopterus; species Protopterus annectens. The sequence goes on along the minus strand of NC_056730.1, from coordinate 633,557,716 downwards.
TCACATAGAAGGACTTCTGACCACAGTGACAATGTGGTGGTCAAAAGAGAGGTTCCTGTCAACCTTTGTTCCCAGATCTCTTATAACTCCTTCTGTGTTCAGTGGACTACCATCAATGTGGTAATTCATGGGAACAGGGTTTTTCCTAAAGGGAAAGACAACACATTTTTTAGCATTGAGCTTACGGTCATGGTTCAGATACCAGTCGTTGCTCTCAGTGTGACCTTTCTTTAGGAGGCCAATATCACTTGGGGAGTTAATAAAAGCTCCCAGCTTGCAATTGTCTGCAAACTTTGTCAGCTAGAGTCCCTTTGTGTTGGCCTGGACTTCAAAGATGTAGATACCAAACAGGAGAGGACCCAGGACCAAACCCTGTGGGACTCCACTTTTGACTGGTCAGCAGTCTGACTTGGAGTCAGCTACTTTCACACTGTGGGTTCTATCTGTGAGCCAATTTGCAACCCACCTGGTGATATAGGGGTTGATGCCTAGTTTAGTGAGTTTTTCTATGATTCCTGTGTGGGGAACGGTATCAAAAGCCTTGGCCAGATCAAGGTAGGCTGTATGAACCATCTTGCCTTTATCCACAGCACTGGTGACTTACTCAAAGAAGTTGACCAAATTGAGCAGGCATGATCTTCCCTTCACAAAACCAAACTGTGTGGGATCCAGAGTTTGGAGAATCCTGATATCCTTGTTTATTGGGTCCATGATGATGCACTCCATAGCCTTGCATATCAGGCTCATCAGGCTAATGGGGTGATAGTTCCCAGGGTCTGTAGTCGCTCCTCCATTGTAGAGAGGGATGACTGTAGCAGTGTGGCATTTGGTAGGAACAAAGGCTGAGGTGAGGCTGTGATTAAACAGGGCACACAGGTGAGGTGCCAGTTCACACTGTAGTTCATGTAAAACACAGGCAGGGATATTGTCAGGTCCCATAGAAGCTGTATTCTTGGCTTTGGACAGTGCTGTTTTAACCTGTGTAGCAGTAATACTAGGTGCCTGGCAATCTACTGGTATTGTGATTTGTCCTTTGTGGTGGGGGTAAAGTTAGCACTGAATCTGTTGGTCAGTATATTGGCAATATCTGTTGGCTTGGTATAGGAGGTACCATTGTGCAGTAGTTCAGAAAAAAATCTGGGTATTGCCATGGAGATTCTTTACATAATTATAGAAGGCCTTGTGGTTGTCTTTACTATCTGCTGCAATTCTGTATTCACAGGTAGCTTTAGAGGATTTGATGAGGGATCTCAACTTTTTGTTGAGGCTGATAAGGGAGTTTTTCCAGTCTTGGAACTTTACCTTATTCCACATCAGTTTTCTCCTTCTCTTATAGAGTTTGTTTATGGCAGGGGACCACCAGATTGGCTTCCTTTTTTGGAGTAGAGCGTCTTGCTTCTATTGAGTATGGTGATATCCACACATTTGTGTACATGTTCATACAGTGCATTGGAGTATGATTCGGCAGTCATGCAACTATTCTCCATTTGCATGGGTGCCGTGAAGTTAGCCACCTCTTTTTTTAGGAGCCCAAAGTTAGCTTTGGAGAAATTTTTTATAGTGGTTACCTTTGCGGGAGGGTGGGTGGTGGGAGGGATGTGGATTTCCAAGGTGATTAGTTTGGGGTCAGAGCTAACCAGGGAGAAGTTGACTGTTGGTGTAGAGCAACTGTAACTCATGTTAGTAATGACCAGGTCAAGGATGTTGCTACCTCTAGTGAGGGTAAGAATGAGCTGGTCCAGGACATAGGAATTAATGAATTCCAGGAAATGTTGGGAAAGTGTATTGGTACATGAATAGTTTTCCCAGTTTATGGAGGGGTAGTTGAATTTGCCCAGTATAAGAGTGTTAATTTGCACCCTAATATTCTCCAGGATGCTTAGGAAAGGGAAGTGTGAGTCTTGGGACATGATTGGGGACCTATAGCTGGCCACGACCTGAATCGCTGTCTTACCCAATGTTAGCTGCACCTGAAGTATCTCTGATGCATTATGTTGGGACACCAATCTGGAGGTGTGTGCATCCTTTATGAATATGGAAACACCACTGCCTTTGGAACTTTGGTCTAAGTTCTGGGCCGAATGGTGTGGAATGTGTTATAGCCTGGTAGTGCAGGGGTGCTTTCTGTTGCCTTGAACCAGGTCTCTGTTACAGCACAAATGTCAAATGTCTCCATTTTAAGGAGTGCTTTGAGCGAGTGCATTTTCAGATTTAGACTTCTAGCATTGAGCAGCATGACCCTCAGATTGCATTTGTTGGTAGCTGTTTCAGTGGTAATTTTGTCTTAGGAACACCGCCTAAAAAGGGCACTATAGGGATGGCAAGAGCCTTGGCCAGTATCTGGAAGCCCAGGGGTGACAGATGCAGGCCATCTCTGGCAAAGCATAGAGGTCAATGTTGATGGTCCCCCCTTGTGCAGAGGGATGACTGTTGCTGTCCACCATTCTGCCAGAACATAACCTGCCTGGATTCCATGTTTAAATAGGGATCCAGGTGGGTCTGCTAAATCAGGTTTGAAGTCCTTTAAAAGGCAACTTGGAATGTTGTCAGGGCCCACTGATGCCATGTTTTTAGCCTTAGAGACACCAGAGATGACCTGCGCTCTTGAGATAATAGGCTAAGGAATGGTGGCAACTATACTTTGGGTAATGACTGGTGGGGACAGGGGATTGAAGTTTGTTGCAAATCTGTCAGTTAGCAGGGTGTCTATTTCCTGTGATTGAGTATGAGCTTTGTACATAGCTGGGTATTCCTCTTAAGATTTCAGATATAGTTACAAAATACTTTGTGACATCACCTCCATATACAACACTGGGTATGAATCACATGCAACACAGTGGAACAGTTAGCACAGTCGTACTTCTCAAGCTATTTCATGTCATTACATCAGTTGTACATCATATGCCAATATGTTTATCAGTGGAAATGAATGGGTGATGGCCCTGACACCATATACGGATACATTGCAACTGTTGTTGATGTGGTTTATGCAGAACAGTTAATAACATAAATACTGACAGTCCCCAAATGTTTCTTTAGAACACATGAATAATCCTTATAAACAGCAATGCAGTTGTGCATACAATGAATTCCCCAAGGTTACAGATGAATCTGAACATGTCATATGTCTATGTATATAACAGAATTACAACATGTGGATAAAGCCAGGTGTATGTGCCCATGTAATCAGTATGGCATAACGTTGCTATATGTCAGATAAAATTTCCATATGCTAGGTATACACATGCACACCTGTGCCATACTGCAGCTGTCACTGTGATGGTTTAATGAGAACTATGTTGAATGCTGATAGACTCTACTACAAGAACAAATACCTTAGTAAGGCAAAAATATACCTAGCATCATCCCATGTCAATAGTCCTCAGGAGGCATATTCCTACAGCTGTTATAGAAGGAACATGTAACTAAATGTCAGCAGCAAACATCAAGAAATTAGCTCAAATCACAGACTGAAATACACTGTTGTAGGGCTGCATTACCTACACACCTCAATATAGCACATCTGGATGAGAGCAATATTGATATGTGCAATCATCAGAGAGTCAGAAGGCATTACTAGGTTAATGTTCAAGACCACTTACAATCTTAGCCATTACTATACCATTTAAAGCAAAATTGCTCTATCTATGTGATGGAAGATAGAAGGTGTATATGCGTATATGTGTATGTGTTTGATTTTATTACAAATTGCCTCTGCCCATATGTGGCATGTACTCTACCCCATGACAGAATTAGCAATCACACATCCAGTGGTCTGCAGATGGCTTGCACGGGGTTACATAGGGGCTCGGTTTTGTGATGTGTATATTCATCTTTGAGATGATGGAATCCTCATTGTTGCACAGAAAGGATGTTATGTGGACAAAAGGAACAGAGGATGTTAGACTCATGGGCTATATAAAATGCTCTCCTGAGTGGGAGTCAAATGAAAAGAAATTCAAAACATTGTACTATGACTGCAATATACTACACAAACACACTTGACTGAGGTCAGATTTGAACTTAACACCTGTGTAGGTATACAAACTGATTCCATACAACATAAGACTAGCACCACTACAGTCTCAGAATGCACTTTATAGAGGATGACATCATCAGTTTATGCTGAGAAGATGTTGTGAGGACTGTGTAATATATGTATGGACCCACATCATAGTGCAAAATTGTCTTGAAACTGATAGTTGAATGAACGCAGACACAAACTGACTGCTGTGAGATTAGAAGCCACACCTATCGGGTTACAAAAGCTGGAGAACACAGTACTTAACTCTAGCACCAACATAGACAGCTGAGCTTAATGCTATCAGAGTGCACTTTATTAAGGATGACATCATCGGTGTATGCTGAGAAGATGATGCTGGGATGTCTGTATGAAACTGTTGTGGAGTCATTTACCATGTAAAAGTATTTTCTGAAGGATACTTGAGTGAGGGCAGCAGGATCTGGCATCAAGCTCTCCTGACTATCTACATACACAGGTTAACTGTTGTGAGATTTGATCTCCTGCCTGTTTAGATTACATTGATGTGTGAATTAAGAAGTGAGAATGGAGTACTTAACACTAGCACTATGGCACACATCTGATTTTAATTGTGTCACAGTGCATTTCGTAGAATAAGATAACTGCTGTGATGTCATGTACAAGTGTAAAATTATTTTCTAGATGATACTTAAGTGAGGTCAGTAACATCTAGAGTGAAGTTTTTCTGACTGTGGACACACAGACACAAGTTGTGTTGAGATTCAGTCCCATACACAAGCTAGAGAACAGAGTAAGTAACACTAGTATCACAACACCAGTCTGATTTTAATTGTGTCAGAGTGCACTTCATAGAGGATGACATCATCAGTGTAAGGTGAGAAAATGATGGTGTGAGACTATATAAAATTGTTGTAGAATCATGTACCATTGTTAAAGCAATTTCTGAATGATACTTGAGTGAAGGCAGCAGGACCTGGAGTCAAGCTCTTTTAATTATGCATACATGCACTCAGAAATGCTGACACACACTTAAGTTGACTTGTATGATTACATCCCCTACCTAACTAGTTACACAAGCTGGAATACATAGTACTTAACACTCACACCATCACAGAAGTCTGATGTTATCATTGTCACAGTGTTCTAGATAGAGGATGACATCATCATCATAGTGTCACAGGTAACATATACTGTTATGAGACTTATGTGCAAAGGCAATACTTGTGACATAATTGTGTGATTGCAATTTGCAATAATACATCTAAATACATCCTGGTAACTATATGAAAGAAAGTGTCAAGAACACATCTTGCAGAACTGAGACATACATATACCTCTTTCTCAGGATGTTGTTTAGATAACACAGACACACACACACACACACACACACACACACACACACACACACACACACACACACACACACACACACACACACACACACATGCGCGCACATTGGAAACACCAGTACTGCAAGGGTAGAGGCATGTGTGTTCTTATTCAGATGATGTGATCGCCACATTAATAGAATTTACTGACAATATCGATTTGATATGATCATGGATGACCAACGTCTACAGTCAGCAAAAACCCACACCAAATGCAACAATGCAGGCATGCTCTGTATTTCTGTAGTCTGCTTGACAATGGCCCAAGTACTGATATATCATTTGCAAGTGGCAGACAAGAATATTAGAAGATATTAGTCTAGTTAAGCACACTTGACCTTGCCCTTCTCTTGTATTTATGAATGTCGTTCCATGTAATGCAAGATGACAGATCAGTAACCAGAGTAAGACATGCTAAACACCTCTTTGCATAGTGCATCACCCATAAAATGATTTGTGCATTTGATAACACAAGCATGACTCATATTTCATGAATTCAACTTGAACTTGGGAAGTAGTTTGCAAGATGTCATGGGAGAAATTATTGACAGATACTGTGATGTTCTTGGTGTTCTTGGTGTAGTATATATTTGAAATGCTGGAGACAAAGTTTGATAACATAAATAACTGCTGCCATTGCCTTATCTCTTTGCACGATGTTAAGTGCAAAGCAAATGTGGCTCTATGCATAAGGAAAAAAGTGTAAGATTTAAATTGGTTTGTCTTGCTTCAGGCAAACAGGCTCAGTGGTGATGTGTGACTGTCAGCACTTTAGACAGTACTGAGTGTAGAAAATGCACCTGCTGCCTAGCTTTCTCTGTTGCACAGTGTGTAAGAAAAATGAACACCTCATCAGAGCACAGGTGAGCCAGAGTTCAAATCCAGATTATTCTCTTTGATGGAGTCAAGATGGCACTTCCACAGTGGTGCAGCAGTAGCGTTGTTGCCTCACAGCAAGAGGTTCTCCCATTCGATTCTCGGCTGGAGTGCCTTCTGTGTGGACTCTGCATGTCCTCCCCGCAGTTGGGTGGGCATTCAAAAGACATGCATAAATGGGCACGCCTTCATTGAAGGTTGAACGTCGAGCTGGCACCTAGGCGTTCATGAAAATCTACTGCCAATCATTAGAGGACTGGAGTTCTGCTGTGGTGACCCCTAACCGGGAAAAGCCGAAAGACAACAACAACATGGAGTCAAGATGGCATAAGCTAAGGAAATGTGGTCAGAATTGCAAATGTAACCACAGCTGAAGACACTGCAGTAGTTGAATCCAATTTTATTCCACAGACAACAAGAATTCCAGTTAAAAACTTCAGGTTTCCAATAAAAATTTCAGTTAAGTGCTTTCTTCCCACTTAATGTAGGACTTCATCAGGAAAAAAGTTAACTTGCACACCCAGCATTTTATACACATACTACGCCACCCATTAAACATATTCCATTAACCACTGATCAATTATTTAAAGTAAGAGTATTGCAAATGTGACTATCAATGACAAAACTAAAGCATATGCCTTCCCAATTTTTTATCAGTAATGCCTACCTCAGTGCAGTTGTACAACTAGTAGTTGTTTTGCAGACCTTACTGCAAATCACAAGTTAATTGTGTGTACAACTTTCTAGACATGTTACATCTTTTGAAATGATTATAATGACTCAGCAGGTATGCTAACAATTTAGGTATGGCCAGATATACTGAAAAGTGTGTGCCGTATGCTTCTTCACAGTAAGGATGGTTTCTACCTCACATTAAATTAACATTTCATCCATCATCACCTGAACATGACACAAAGGGAATCCTACAGCAGATTTTTAAACCTTGCACAGTACAGGATACTGATAACTATTAAATCAAGGTAACATGTTTGTATTATCCATTAGTCGGGTCATGTCAGTATGCAGAAGTCATGAGATGAGCTGCACATCCATCAACCTAATAGATACACACATAAAAACAGGGGTGGGATTGAAGGGGTGAATACAAGGAGAGATGGACATCCACATAATGTTTGGTGTAATGGAATCTTCATGGGCATGTTTTGGCCTGTTCTCATTATTAAGCTGCCACACTCTGTAACATGAAGTGACTGGCATAGGGGTACAGAAGGGTTAGGTGAGAGACAGCAGGCTTATGACAAGCAGAACAATGCTGGATAAATATATGATAGTTGTGGGGATGAGTGTCACTTCAGAAACTCATTTTTGGCCGGTATTTAGTATGTCTCCATCAGAACTCAAAACTGTGGCGAATGTTAAGATGTGGTGATTAAACATATCATACACATATAACAACCCACAAAGAAATGATGTGAAATGCATCTGTAATCAAACCGCTGATGCTATGGGCAAAAAAATCTTCAGTTAAGTGATTTATGTCAACGCTCCACATGGGAAGTTGTATTTTGTTGCATTTGGTGGTCTAAATAACTGTTTCAAAGAAGTGCCTTTAGTCTGCTTTACCTCTCTTGATGTAGGGCAACATGTTTAAGTACCATTGCTTGAAGATAATTGGTCTAGTGTGGCCAATAGCAGAAATTCACCGGGTTTTGCATTAAGACATGAACAGCCATTCAGCACCACTTGGCAGTGGTGTGTGATGCCAATCTGCTTGCAAATTGTGTAGAACAAAAAGTGATTTTTTTTTATGGACCATTTCTGGCCACGTGTATAATGTGTTATTCTATTATTTGACCTGATTAAAGGTGTGAAAATAGGGCTGATAGTAAAGTGGTGAAATGGGGGGCAAGAAGAGAGAAGAAAAAGGGGAAGCAATACAGGAATTTGCAGGAGGGAATTAGGAAAGAATCACAGATGTCCACTTCTTCAACACCCTAATGTGAACATGTAGAGAAAATTGGATGAATTTGGACTGCCACCATAACACAGATGGGTGACAACAATGCAATCATGATGTATAGCCAACTGGACCAGATCAAGTGGGTCAAGAAGACGCATATGCAAAGTGAAGAGCTATGTATGGGACAATTTTTTTTTGGGGGGGGATTTCAAGAAGAAATTAATGTTGGAGAAGGAACACAGGAATTTGAGGGTCAGGTAAGTAAGGTAGGTGATGAAGCAGGTACAGACAAACAGAACAAACAAGACAGACACAGAGACAGTGATGGATACAAACAGTTGAGGGACACCATGACTAGAAATAATTAGGCGATATTGGAAGCACATGTCTGTCAAGCATGGGGAAAGTGAGAACCGAGTCCTCTCCCTCAGAACTGTCATCACTGTCCCTGTCCTCAGTCCCTGTGAGACTGCTTGACATGGGAGTATCTTTTCTATTTTAATGAGCAACCTCTTTAGGCAACTGATGTGGGCACCAAGGCCAGCTCCTATGACATCATGCACCATCCCTTGCAGCTTCTGGTTGGTGACAATCACTGCCTCCACCGATAGTCCCAGTGGGTACCAATACACCAGTAGCCAGATCAATGTTACCTTATGTGGATGGGCAAGGTAGTGCAGGGACTGTGGAGGCAGTATTGCCAGGTTGCATCCCAGAAGTACTGGGTGTTGGAGTGGTAGCCGATGGAGGTTTGGAAGGCTGAACTACCATAGCTGGCCAACCTCCCTGCACTGAAAAACATTTGGTTTGTTTCCAGAAATGTATGACATCAGAATGGTATGTTTCTGGATAAAAAATAAATAAATCAATACATAAATAAATAAATAAATAAAAAGAGAAATAAGGGATGGGGTGAGTCAAAAAAGAAAAGAGATGATTAAAACATTCAAGCTTTATTACAATAAATATACTTTTATTATTATATTACCTGCAAAGCATTTCCAATCTCAAAAACGAGTGTGAATTGTTGAAAACAAATGCTTGGAATATGCAGATATTCCATATATACTTTCAAAGATATTACAGATTAACTTATCAAAATAGCATTAAAGCCAATATCGTTGCAATTAAAATTTAAAAATGATACTTGTTGAATTTAACTGTATAGGTTACTTGTGGGAACTGAACCCACCTAATATGAATACGCTATTACACTTGCCTAATACACTTACCAACAGCTGCAGTAGAAAGCATGGATGCTTGCTTTTACAGTTAAGATATGCATGCTTAAATTCCTACTGATCAATAGCATCCCAATCCATAAGACAATCATGTTAATTTGTGCTGCACACATACCCCTTGCCTCCCTGAATCCCTCCAGTCTCTCAGCATGTACCTGCTTGTTCGCTAAGATTTCTGGTGCAGCTGTAAAATAAAGAATTAAAATCAAGTTGTACCTAACTGCACTGTTTCGGGTCACTGTAAAGGTATCTTCTCTGCTCCCCATTCTGTGGTATACCAGCTGCACTGGAGACAGCCTTGGTTAGGCTGTTCCATGCATCAGCCTTATATGGAAACCATGTATAGTCTCCCTGCAGCATCCTAAAGTTGTAGTGTTTCACAAGGAGTGCAACAAATACTTTTGACCCCTCCACAACCAACATCTATGCCATGAATTTGGCACCATCCTTCCCATCTCCTGCCATGTCTGTAAAGGTCCTCCAATAACAGTACAAGTGTTTTCCCTCCAATTTATGATATCATGTTCTATGTCCAGTGCCCAAACATGCACAACCATGCCAACCACATTTGCATGATGTTAAGAGAAGAGAAACATTACCAAACAAAGGGGAAGGGAGTTTATAAAACATCATGTTCTCTCTTTCTTAGCTCAACATATTTACACCTTGTGCCATGGAAACAGTCAGGTAACAAGTGTAATTTCAGCACTCATTACCATTCATGTTGCTTTCCGCCGCACAATGCTACTAAGCATGTTTGCCCTTTGTATGGAAACTTACATTACATTTTTAGATTTTAGGTGGTTAACTATATTTGTGCTAAGTCATGTGTCATGCAAATGGTATTTTTTTTTTTTTTTTACATTTGTTTATTGGGAAAGTCCGAGTAAACACATGCCCTTTTCCAGCAGAGGCCCGAGGAAAAAAGCTCCACATTGAAACCTAGAGAAATACAATATATAAGTAGAATATATAGGACACAGAAGTCAAAATACTACCTAGATACAGTCTGGACAAGCAGTTATACATACAGAGTAGTTAAAGAATATCATGGTTTAGCTAGTACACAGTAATTCTTAACCTAATTGGTAGAATCAGAAGATGAAGAATAAGTAGAGAGACATTGCATCATTAAACCTTTCTGTAAATAAAATAGAGAGACCACTATGACAGTTACACAAATCACAAATTCTGAACACCGTTTACTGAGTAATTGAATTGTCAAGTCTTAATATGCCATCAGCTCTACAATGTTGTAGTACTATGGAGTGTTAGTTTGCAGAGAGACATACTCAACAGAATAGACAGAGGGGATGGATTTGTCAGTAAGTGAAACAAAGTAGTAGCATATTCAAAGGGAGAGATTAGTCTGGTGCAGAGCAAGGACACAACCATTTATTGAATAAGTGGCTTTTTAGTATTGTTTTAAACTGTGCTAGTCATGTAACCATTGTAATGTTTTCTGGTAGTGCATTCCAGATTTTACCTATATAATTTGAGAAGAAGGAATCTCCAGCTTGGTTTTTGGCTATAAAGATTTTTATGTGATGTTTGTTAGTGGACCGTAGGGCTCTGTTAGGGACATATGGTTGATGAAATACTTGTAGGGAAGGTGTTTTCTCAGGGTCATAGAGTATTTTATGGGCCATGGTTAACTGAATGTAGTGAAGGAAATGGGGGAGATCTAGCCACTTGAGTTTCCTGAGTGCTATACAATGATGAGCTCCAGCTGGTAGGTTTGTAGCATATCTGGCAATTTTGTTATAACAAGATTCAAGTTTTGCTAGCACAGATTTTTGTAGATTTATGAGTATGGGAACTGTGTACAGCAGTGTAGAGATTAAGTCAGATTGGGCAATGGCAGTTTTAGTATTTTAGTGAAGTAGTGTTTGTTCCTAAACAATGTTTCGAATTTTTGTGTACTTTTTTACTGTTTGGGAAATATGAAGATCAAATTTTAAGTTAAAGCCAAAAACAAATTAAAAAGAAAAGAAAAGATAAAAAAGTGAAACAAAGGTTAAACACTTAGCTCTGGATTTAAACCATCAGACTATCGCAATTGCACAGGACAGTTGTAAAGGGTTATGTCTCTTTGCCAGAGACACATCTTTGCAGCACAAATGAAAACGTGTACACAAGCAGTTCACTTTTCATATCTAGTATTAACAGTTCAAACAGTTGGACATTTTCAATCAGTTCTGGTTATCATATTTACTGCAGTGAATGAGCACACAAGCATTTATGAATATGCTTGCAGAACTGCAGTTCTGTCTTCTCTTTGTATTCAGTCATTCTTCCTATAGCTCTGCTTCACTGTCAGATATTCAGTTGTTGTTGGGTCTTTCGGCTTTTCCCGGTTAGGGGTCGCCACAGCGGAACTCCGGTCTGCTAATGATTGGCAATAGATTTTTGCATGCCGAGTTGCCAGCCCTGATGCACAACCTTCAACGAAAGTACGCCCATTCATGCATGTCTCCCTACAGAAGACGCTCTAGCTGAGAATCGAACGGGACAATGTCTTACTATGAGGCGACAACGCTACCGCAGCACCACCACCGCAGTCACTGTCAGATATTGTCAGCAGTGCATTTTCTAGCTTTTTGCTTTTAGAGACATAATAATACAGGTCTACTTCACATCACCTAAAACCCATTTGACTGACTTTCATTTCACTGAGAACAAATCACCTAATTTTCAAAATATTGAAAACTCATTTGACTGAAACTCATTTCACTCAGTTGTAAGCAATAGACGTGATGTGGGTTTCCATTCACCTGTGACTTGTTTGTGATAAAAAGAATTTCTGTAACTTACAGCGCTGACTTTCAGAATGCAGATAGTCATGTAGAAAGTAGTGTTGTAGTGTTTTTAAATGTGGGTATGTCTTTTTACATTTTTATGGGAAGTATCTAAAGTAATATGGTGGATGTTTTGTGCGTTCCCAGCAGTAGTAGCAGCATGTAGAGTACTGTAAGGCAAGTAAAAGGTATATACCCTTTTCCCCACTGTAGTGTGATCTTGGAGTTGGCATACATATATATATATATATATATATATATATATATATATATATATATATATATATATATATAGTTGGGGGGGTGAAGGTTATAATTTGGTTTTATATTGTCCGATTTCTGTTAAGAGGGTAAGTAAGTAGTCTTTAAGTTCTGGAAAGAGGTAGTTATTGAAAGTGTTGCAAGTATGTTTGTTTATGGTTTAAGGCTTTGTCTTTTGAAATTTAGCATTGTAAGCTGTCAGTGAAATGAGATTCAGTCAAATGAGTTTTCAGTATTTTGACAAATTAGGTGATTTGGTATCAGTGAAATGATTGTCAGTCAAATGGGTTTTAGGTGATGTGAAGTAGACCCAATAATACAGAACAGTGAACATCATGTTTCTTCAAAAGCACAAGACTTGTGCTATTAGACAAAAATATACATGTGATTTACTTAAAAGCTCACTGAAGGTAGTTCCACACTTTGTAAGTGTATCCTTACTAACACAATCCCCTGCAACAGCCTACAGCTGTAGTGTTTCACTAGGAGTGCAATAAATATAAACATGCATCAATGCTGTTGTGTTTCCCTTTTCTCACACTAATCATTTACAGATGCAAGTCATTAGAACCGAAAATGCTGCAGAGGCTACACTATGTTTACATCCACTACATGAAGTCAAAAGTTTGGTATTCAGTAATTCTAATGAGTTCACACCTCATTTGCATATTCACAGTACTCAGAGGGCTAAATATCCACTATAAAAAGTTAACCATGTAGCTAGGGAACTTAAAGGTACAGAGACTTATGTATTTGAACAAAACAAAAGGTTGGTACTTCTTTGTGATTTCTCTCCAGAGAAGCTCTTATTTTGCTAAGGTATTCTTGTGTTTTTCAAGGCCATTTTAGATTTTGTAAGTTTTTACAAAAGTATTTATAAAGCCAGGAGAAGAATGAAGTTTTATATGTATGCACTTCTTATTCTTCACTGTTGACATAGACATTTTTTGCAGGCATTTACATATGTGAGATACAGAGGATATACTTTCAGCGCAACTATTTTCTTACCATTTACTTTTGCAATTTTATAATGTATTGACGAAAAATATAATGTACATGTCACTGACAATGGTGTTATGCTTCTCAGATGGCCAGGCAACTTCCACAGTGAAAATTGGCTGCAATTCACAATAAGTCTTTTTTACTGTTTATCAATAATAATTTTCATCCAGTAATCAATGGCATAACTTTTCAGTCTTCACTGTATGAATGTTGACAAAATGGGTGCTTCTACAGACCCTTACATTTTTGGGAGTGTGTAAGGGTGCAACCTACCATTCTGTTGTCCTAAATGAGAAGTAGGCTTCAAGTCCTGTTCTGTTAAAAATGCGTAGAAAGCCTGATAATTTTGTTTAAAACAAATACATCAGTTTTGTGGTGTTCCGGTTGTGTGGGAGGGTGAAGTTGGTGAGGCACCTAACATTCTGTTGTACTAAGTGAGAAGCATGTTTCAAGTGCTTTATGCTGACAAATGGTACACAGACTGATTATTTTGCAAATAAATACGTTACGTAGGTGATATTGATGTGGTTTATCCTTCTCTATTTTATGACACATAGGATTATTGTACTCAAACCTACAATTCCATGAAAACCCCCTTTCTGTGATACTGAGAATGATGTCATTGTCCAGGCTCTGAAGCAGCATGGAGTCTTTCTGCTAGAGAGAAACCAGGGTGGGTATGGCTCCCAGAAAGGAGATTTGGAACCAGTTAGTCACCAATGTGAATGCAGTTGGTGTAGTTGCAGCCACAATTATGATCAAGTTTGGCATCTGGACACTGATATGATTTCATCAGTACACAGGAGAGCTGCTGCAGTTGCTAGATAACACCTGTCTATGGGGAGGGGCTTCTGCTATTGTCCACCAGTGACTCCAAATGATGAGCTCCTGTCCACTGTCAGACATCCTGAAAGCTCAGGGGAGCCTGTGCACCATGTGCTTGATGTTGGAGGTGATGTGGCTGGGAGGCCAAGTGTGTCCCAGGAGCAGATTACAGGTGAGATTACATATGGCAGCATTATATTGCCTTGTAGACTAAAATATAATTTGGTGGCTATTGCTTGTGATACATATTTTTTTCTATCTGTACCTATTGAAAATTCATAGTTCTATAAGAGAGTTGCTCAGAAGACATAGGTGTGAGTGACAAGTCAGACAAGATTCAGTTACAGCTATTTTTTACAGGGCATATAGATGATTGATTAGTCATTAACTTTGTATTATTCCCATTGTGATGACTAATTGCCAGCTTTTCATTGCTTTATTTCTTCCAGGCCCGTCCTCCCTGCAATGTGTTGAGACATCTGCATGTGGTAAGGGAATGTTTTGTTTTTGTTCTTACTAAACATTACTTAGAGCTATAGGATCATAGGATCAACGGAAGCTGGTAGGCTATTGGCTCTGAGGCTCTTAGAAGCATAGCCAAGAATTTAGCCCATGTTCCAACAAGTCAGCACCTGATGCCCCTGCTCAGCAGTGACACAGGTGGAATCCCAGGGGTGTATTTTCTATTCCGCATCCAGTTATCCAGATTGAACTTAAAAAAATGTTAATGAGGTACTCTGCTTGAGTCTATTCCACAGAAGGAGGAGCCTCTGAGACACAAATCTGTCCCACCAACAAGTCCTGTTTATGTCACAGACCAGGTTAAGGTTGTGCGTGCAGGTTACTCAAGTGGAACTTGACTTGTGGATATGCAGCAGTCCCATCAAGGTGAGGTCTCACCTTGCTTTGTATGCCATACAGATATCACCACTGAGGAGTCTATATGAGACTGAGTAGAGGGACAGGGCTTTTAGCCTATCTGTGCAGGGTAGATGATTGAGGCCCTGGATTCTCCAGGTGAGGAACATCTGTGGTCTCTCCAGCTGCTGCAAGTGTTTTGTGAGGTACATGCTAAACGGGGCATTGTACTCAATAATGGGTCTTATAAGGGAAGAATACAGGGATGTTATGGCCTCCTTGCTCCTGGATGAGATACCCTTACTGATGTGTTGGGCCATGTAGAAAACTTTCCGTATAACAGAGTCAATATGGTGGTCAAAAGTCAGTTTGCTGTCAACCTGGGTGCCCAAGTCTCTCATGACTGATTGTGAGCTTAGGACCTTGTTATTAATGTGATCATTTATGGGGATGTCACTCTCCTGAAAGGGGATGATGATGCATTTTTTGGCATTCAGCTTGAGGTCATGTTTCTAGTACTAGTCATTTGTTTGGGTGAGACCCTCTTGGAGGATGTCCACATCACTAGGGGAATTGATGACAGCACCCAGCTTGCAGTTGTCTGCAGACTTGGTCATCCATAGCCCACTGGTTTTGGCCTGCAACTCAGAGAAGTATATCCCAAACAACAGAGGCCCCAGACCAATCCCTGGGGTACACAGTTCATTACGGAGTCTACTGCTTGAGGTGGCTTTCCCTATTTTGACTAGGTGAGTTCTATCAGTGAGCCAGTTTGTTACTCATCTGGTAACATATGGGTTGATTCCTAGTTGAGAGTTTAAAATCAAGTCCACAAAATAAAATAAAACAAATTAAACCCAAAAGACAAGTGGAATCAAAAATGGACAAAGACTCTAGAGTATCTTTTGTTTATTCCATAAAGATGTTTCAGTGCATAAGTGCTTTTACAGTATGCCTGGTTCATCAGATGTAATAAAACAATCAAATGAATCCCCTTAAATACTAAAACAATTGCAACTCACTGGTCACATGCTTTCTATATTAAAAGTGACACACACATAGTACCCTCTTGAACATCAAAATATAAATGATTTTTCATTTAACTATTATAAACAATAACTAAAAATAAACACTGTTAAAAACAATTACATTAGTTCATCTGGACACAATACGCTTATGTTATCATTTGACTAGAGGTCTAGCCTTTAACATAAGTTGGATGGGAACTTAATCATTCAGGCCATGCCCAAAATCACCTCTTTGCCTAATAATCCATCTGGCCTCTAGTTGTTCTGTATGATTCCTAATGTTCCCACCACGAATGCTCTCCTTAAACCTACCAATGACCATAAACTTGAACTATGACTGTTATTGGTCTCTTTTACATGCTAAGCCAAAGCATTAGAAATAGTAAACTTACTAATATCATATCATATTAGTAAGGCTAGACCTCTAGTCAAATGACAACATAAGTGTGTTGTGTCCCAATGACCTAATGTAACCCTCAAAAATTCTGGCAATCTGTCAATCAGCTCCTCAACCCAAGTCAAACCTCAACTCCCCCTCCTGCTACCTCATACAACCTAGACCCTATTTCAACTCAATTCAACTCCCACTTCATCATCATCACCAACCTACTAGACAACCAACCAACCCAGCCACTTTCTTTCCCCACCCCTACCACAGACAATCACAGCCTCTTCTTTTTCACACCCATACAAACTAATTATATAAAGACTCTCTTATCTAAACTTAAACCTTGCTGCACAGCTGCAGACAAAGTCCCTAATGAATTTCTAAAACTTGCAGTTCCTTCAATTGCTTACCCCATTTCAATGCTGATTAATTGCTCTATTAAAGAACAATATGTTCCACTTATATGGAAAATATCTCATATTATACCCCTCCACAAAGGTGGACCTTCCAAAGAACTAACTAACTATCATCCCATAGCCATCATTTCCCCCCTTGCCAAAATATTAGAAAAATTCATCCACAACCAACTCATTAACTACTTCCTTAACAATAACCTCCTTTCCAGCTCTCAGCATGGCTTCAGACCTAAGCATAGTACCCACACTGCCCTCCTAACACTTCACTAACACCATTCACCATCTCATGAATGAAGACCAGCTTGTCTCTTCCATCTTTCTTGATATGTCCAAAGCCTTCAACACCGTATCCCACTAGCTACTACTTAATAAACTGCATTCCTATGGCCTCACTCTATCCTCACTAACTTGGTTCCATAGTTATCTTTCCAAACAACAGGCTACAAAATGGGAAAACTCTCTTTCCCCCCTACTCCCCATCTCTGCGGTGTACCCCAAGGTTCTATTCTTGGTCCACTTCTCTTTATCATATTCACAAACAACTTTAGTTCAGCAACTCAACTAGCCTCCATAGTACAGTTTGCCAATGATGCTACACTCATCTGCTCTGCCTCCTCAACCCAAGAACTCCAACTAAAAATGCAACCTTCTTTTCAGGACATTGAAACTTACCTCTCTCAATACCAACTCATTTTAAATCCCAACAAAACCAAAATTATAGTCCTTCAGTAACAAAAACCCAAACCTTCCCAGCTATTTCTCTCAATCTTCTCCACAAACAGAACCAAACTAATCTCCACAAACCACACTAAACTTTTAGGTATTACCATAGATGATAACCTCAAATTTGACATACATGTTGCCCAAACTGTCAAAAAAGTCCACATCAAACTAGGCATCCTATACAGGGCCAAACCATAACTAACTCCCAATGCCAGGCTAGCCACTGCTTGCACACATCTTCTATTCACCATTCTGTATGGCTGTCTCATATTCACTAACCTTCAAAAGTTCAACCTCAGCAACCTAGAATCATGTTACAATAGGATCGCTAAATGTGCCACTGTTCATCCACACAGATCTCACCACTGCTCATCTCTTTCACAATTAAACTGGCAAGAGCTCCCCAACCTTTTATCACTCAATCAACTAACCTTAGCCCACAAAATAATCTACCATCCCAGCAACTGCCCTGCTATCTCCTATTTAGTTCAACCTAGTACTAATCTTAGATCTCTCAGATCTTCCAATAAACTTTTATTAAAGGTATCCAACTCCTACAGCTATCATGGCAACTCCCTCTATTCACACAGAATAGCCAAACTCTGGAAAACTCTTCCAGAGTCTATAGCAAAAAACCCTATTCACAATCAGTTCAAATCACTCCTAAAGGAACACCTTACCAGTCATTGGCTGTGCCCTTGCCACTCTCTAGGTTAATCATTTTTCTCACTTCTATTACTTTTTCTCATCAGATCTTCTAGCGTCCTTATCTTAATTTGTTTTTAGTATCAAAAAATACCCAGAACTTGCATTGTACTACTGCTTGCATTTTATTTTTGCTTGTTACTGTAGTATGATTGGATTGTACTATTGATTGCATTACATTTATGGCTTCTTTGTTGTGGTGTACTACTGTGGAGCTTTCTCCCCACGTCTCCACTGACAAGAGGACCTTGCATGGTATTATTGCTTGTTACTGTGCTATGATTGTATTGTACTATTGATTGCTTTATATTATGCCTTCTTTTTTGTGGTGTACTACTGTGGAGCTTTTCTCCCTGGGTCTCTGCTGAAAACAGACTTCTGGCCCAGTCTGACATACCCATTTAACAAATGTAATAAAATAAAATAAATACATAAATAAATGAATAAATAAAATAAAAGCTGAGAGTATTACCTGGCATCAATTTTACTGTATGTATGTGCATAGGATGAAAGCTGTACCCCTTAGGTACAGCTATCCATTGCCTCTTAGCCAGGGCAAGGCCATATTGTGCACAATTATGTCTACCTACACCCACAGCAGCTGGGGTACCCCTTCTGACTTTTCTCATGCATGTGAATGTTGTGACCTTGCCGGTGGTAGTGGAATGTTTGGTCTTAACCCTTGATGTTCCTGTTGCAGCTGTTTTTGGTTGATATTGTGTAGGGTAGCACAGGCTGTGAAAAGTTTGGCAAGAATTCTGGGATCATACTGCAAAGCAACCCCTGATGTATCTGTATCTAGGCAGCGAAACACTGATTACAGCAGCCCAGATACATGATCTATGATATTTCTTGTTTGACTGTGTGCCTCATTATAGCATTCCTCCGTGTGTGTGTGTGTGTGTGTGTGTGTGTGTGTGTGTGTGTGTGTGTGTGTGTGTGTGTGCATTTCTGCTATGCATCATCAGCCATGGTTTGAGTGCATACCCTGCATTATCCAGTAAATGGCCTTGTGGGATATCAGCCCTGGAAAACCTCTGACAGAGCTGTGAGATGTGCCAGGTATGGGAGTCATGGTAACTGCTAGGTTTGGAGTTCCTAAAATCCATTAGGATTTACAAAAACCTCCTTTTAGGCCGATTGTAGATGCACAGGGGTCCATAATTTATCCAATAGCAAAATTCATAGATACCAACTTAAAAACGTTCATACTAACTGAAAAATACATGTTAAAAGACTCATGGGACTTTTTGTCTACTATAGGGTCTATTGATTTTAGTGAAAATTATATTTTGGTAACAATTGATGTCAAGGACTTGTATTCCATTATTCCACACGAAATCGGAATGTAGTGTTTTAATTTATTCTTGTACAATACGGGCTTAAGCCAAGGAAGAATTAATTTATTTGATCAACTGTTAGATATTTGTTTAAGAAATAATTTTATAATTTTTAATAAAAACATTTATTTACAAATTGAAGGGGTAGCAATGGGGTCTCCATGCAGGGGCCTGTATGCTAATATAGTAATGCATATGTGGGAGAAGAAATATATTTTTACATCACAATATTTTAAGTATTGTAAGACCTATTTACGCTTTTTAGATGACATATTTATCTTGTGGTGTGGAAATGTTGAAAAATTGGATGAGTTTTTAGTTTATATAAATTTAACAACAACTTTTTTAAAATTTACAGCAGTTATGAATTCTACTACTATAGCTTACTTGGATGTGTTATTGGAAAAGGACAGTACAAAAAAAGAATTTACATCTAAAATATACCGAAAAGCAACCTACAGTAACAGTTTATTGCATTTTAATAGTTGTCATCCTTTTTCCCAAAAAAGAGCGGTGTTGAAAGGTCAGTTTGTTAGGGCCTCTAGAATGGTCAGCAATAGAGAAGATTTTATAAAAGAATGTTTGAACTTAAGTGAAATGTTTAGGAATAGAGGCTATCCAGATCAATTGATAAGCAGTATTATGCATGAAGGTGTAACTAAATGTGACAATTCATATTACACTCCTTTAATTAAAAAGGCCACCCCTATATTATCTAATGAAACAATGGCAGAAAATACAGTGGACACAGACGATAGAAATATTGTGTCTACATCTATTAACAATAATGAAAAAACAGTAATTGCAGCAGATGCAAAAGGTTTTACTAAAAGTTTTATTACAACTTACAACTCGGACAGTGAGGCAATAAATAATATTATAAAGAAAAATTGGTTGCTTATTCAAGCAGATAGATCATTACATGGCTATTTTGATGTAATGCCACAAACAGTATACAAAAAAGGTATGAATTTGAAAAATTGTCTAGACCAAAAACCAAATAGAGGCTATGGTAGAACTTTTAGATGTGGCAGGTGTAAGTATTGCTGTTATGTGTTTGAAACCAACAAAGTTTTGATCAATGGTATTAAGATTCATTTGAAAGAAAAGGCTTGTTGTGATAGTGAAAAGGTTGTATATTGTGCCTTATGTTGTAATTGTACTACGTTTTACGTAGGTAAAACAGAAAGGAAACTCAAAGAACGAATTGGAGAACACATCAGAGCTATACGTGACCACAATGATTTAAATGCTTTAGCAAAGCACATTAGTACAGAAATTTCTCACAAGTTTAAATTTGTAGTCCTTGATGTTCAAAAACTTGATATTAGGGGTGGTGCGAAAAACTTGAACTGGAATGGCAACTTAAATTGAACGCACACAATTGCCCAGGTTTGAATAACTCCACATCTATTGCTAGTATACTCAAGCTGAAATCTCTCACAAGATAGTAATAGTAGAGTAAATTTTGTTGTCATTATTTGACTAATTAAACTAACACCACTCTTAACACACCACGTACGTATGTTTCAACATTCACACCTTTCATGTATAGTTTTATGTTAATTTTATCTAACATAAATATGAATTATTGTAAAAAGATATTTTTTAAATGCAATTACACTAACAACAATTTAATTATTCACAAACATAAATTATTGTTAAAAGGGTATTCATTTAAATATAAGAATATCAATTTCAATTCATTCAATACTGTTATCAAAGTTTATCTTAAATTTTATATATTTTATAATTCATATATTTTATTAATTACTATATATTACAATTTATTATAACCATGTACTTATTTATTGTATACAGTATATTACACAATTTATGTGAGTATCTTATAAATTATTTGTAGTACACATAAATTATTCGTAGTATATACACAATGACATAAGCATGCGTCAATGTAGTTGCCTAGTTGGTAAAAATAAAAATAACATTAGTTGAATATTGGATTTAATCATTCATAACACCAATATTTTGTTGAAGGAAATGCGCACTGTTAACAAGAGTAATTTAGTTATCCCGTTCCTTCTTTTTCTTTTTTTAAAGAGTTGTACTGAAGAACAACATATGAGCAAGGTTGAAAATGCCAACAAACATATACATATATATACTAGATTTTATTTCAAATTTTATTCATGTATTTCATACACATTCACTTTACACAACATTGTATTTTTATCAACCGTTATTTGGTGACACACTGCGAGCGCATTTTACCTATGATTTAACAAATGAACTAACAGCGGCAGCCTTGGTTGATTAAAACAGGTGTTATGGAACAATAATATACTTATACATATACAAGCTTAGTGTAAGTATTTTATACAACTAAATTCTGTTGTTTAATTTGATGATTTTTGAATTTTAATCAATTGAGTTGATATGATAGCGCTCACGGTGAACTATTGTGTTATGGACATGAATATTACGAATAGATGGGTTAAAAGTTTTTGTATGGTCTTACGGAGTTGATATTATTATTATTTATTTCAAATAACTAGTTTACAAAAATTATTATAAATAAATACATATATTTTTATTTCACATTTACTCATCTTGATGCATACAGGCACTCGGATTGATTGAGTTATGTAAATGGTGAACTAAAAAGCTACCGGTACAAATGTTGTACAAATGCTGATCAAATATTTGATTTTTATTATACATATATTTTTTCTTTACATTTATGATGTGCAGGTTTTGAGTCCGTGGGTTATGAAATGTTTGGTGTAATAGTACATACATTTATCGAACAATGGAAGTGTCAATTACAAAACATGTGCTGTTTGACTGAGTTTTATGTTTATTGTTATTGATTCTTATGTTTATGTTTTATTCAACTGTTGTATTTTAAATTGATTTTTTGAAGTCAACCATCATTGCTTACATCATGGGTAAATACTATTTAAACAGTCTGCAAAACTGGAAAGAACACAGACCAGAAAACTTTCCACTTTTTAATCCAACAGGTCACACAAAACAGCGCATTAACGTCTCGTCAATATTTGAAGTACGTTTTCGTCTTTAACAATATAAAGACTTCATCAGATACACTCCATTTAAACAAATCACTTATATATATAAAAACAGTCCAATCATGCACCAATCACCGTGTTTCAATTAATTTAAAAACAACCAATAAAACAGCTTTATTCCTAACTTTCATGAATAAATAAATGAATGGTGAATGACATAAAATGCACTTTTAATAATTTTTCCATATATAACTTTAGTAGTATATCCTTAGAAAGAGCACACTTTGATTTACTTTCAAAAGGATTGAAGTTTATTCCCTTTAGGAGAGGGGATATAGCAAATTCTCTTATGGACATCAAAATGTTTCTAAGGAAAGTGAACTTAGATATTTTATTACCTGGTTTAAATTCTAACATTAATAATAATATGTTGAAAAGGAGGACCACATATAACCCACCATTACACCCCCAATTAAAAAATCTTGAAAGGATTTTAGAAAGAGAAATTAGGAATGAACATTATAATTATAAGTCACATAAAGACAATTTAAGTTATGAAGAAAGGACTTGTTTGGATAACTTAAGAAACAACAGTTCTATTCGGGTTATGAAACCTGACAAAGGGGGAGGTGTGGTTATTATGGAAGCAATACAATACGAAAGTAAAATGCATAATATACTATGTGACGAAAGAAAATATACTTTAGTTTCCAAAAATGAAGTCAATATATCCTATAGTAAAATTGACTCAAATTTATTTGATATGATGGAAGAAAAACTGATTGATTTCAACCTTTATAGGTATTTGAAAGTAGAAAAACCTCGTATTCCATCTGTTTTCGGAATACCCAAGATACATAAAAATGAAACAGACCCACCTTTTAGGCCTATAGTTTCTGCAGAGGGGTCTAAGACCCAACCCCTAGCTAAATATTTAGATGCTAAATTAAAAAATATATGGATGGGGAAAACTTTCATTTTGAAGGATTCTTGGGATTTATTAAAATGTGTTATTCCAGATATATATGATGAGAATATGATCTTTGTGACTATAGATATAGTGGATTTATTTTCTTCTATTCCTTGGGTGGAAGGAATAAGAATGTTTGAAGATGCTATATATCAAGAAAATAGTTTAACCTTGGAAGAGAAGTTAACTTGTACATGGTTAATGGATTTAGTTTTGAGAAATAACTTCCTATATTTCAAAGGAGAATGTTATCAGCAAAAACAAGGTGTAGCTATGGGGGCAGCCTGCGCCCCCACATTTGCCAATATTGTTCTTTCCCAATGGGAAGAAGAAAATATAAAGACAACAGAGTTTAAACAATATTGGAAACTTTACCGCAGGTTCTTGGATGACATTATAATTTTTTGGAATGGGGGAAAAGAAAAATTGAATGAATTTCTTACATGGTTGAATACCACATGTCCCTTCTTGGAATTTACTTACAATATATCAGAAAATAAAGTAGATTACCTAGATATTGAAATATATAAACTGAACAATAAATTGGAAACAAAGGTACATAGGAAAAAAACATTTTGTAATTCCTTTTTACATTTTAATAGTGCGCACCCTTTGCACTGCAAGAGAAATATTGTAAAGGGGCAATTCATTAGGGGGAGTCGGATGACCAGCAGAAATGAAGATTTCGAAATAGAATGTAATTTTTTAAAATCTATGTTTATAGAGAGAGGTTATCCACCCTTGTTTATTAATGATATAAAAGATGAAGTACTAAATGGGAGAAAGGATAGGTTTAAACCAATAATCATAGGTAATAATGAGGACAAAATAAAAAGTCCACAGAAAAATAATTCTAATTTTAACTTTGAAAAAACTTTAGTAATAGAATACAATGGGATCAATAATATAACTAAGAAAAAGTTTTTGAAAGAATGGGAACGGTTTATTGCATTTACTGATATAGAAAACATTCCCAAAGGACCTAGGAAAATCACATATAAGAATTCAAATAATCTGAGACTAATGTTAGAAAATAAACCAAGGAAAATTAGAAATAGGGTAGGAACTTATAAATGTGGTAAGTGTAGTCAATGTCAGTACATTATGAACAAGGAGAAATTTTATTTAGAAAGTAGGAAGAAATGGTTGGTCAATAAAGATTACTTTCATTGTGACTCAAAAGGGCTTATTTATTTTGCAGTTTGCACAGTTTGTAAATCCTTCTATATAGGGAAAACAGAGAGAAAACTAAAGAGAAGGATTTACGAACACCATTATGAAATAACTACTAAAAAAGAAACTAACGCACTTTATAAGCACTCAACTACCTGTGCACAAGCCACTTTTTTGTTCCTAGTACTTGAACAGATTAAATGTGATGGTAGGGGCGGACCATGGGAAGAGACAATAGAAGTAAGGGAGCTTTGGTGGCAATTGACACTAGATGCAGGGAACAAACCAGGGTTGAATGAGTACATATCTATTTTACCTGTTTTAAAGTTAAGGGCTGCTAAATTGTGAATAACTACAACATTTGTTTTTCACTGCCCCTAACAAACAGCAAATAATAAACACATGAAAATACTTTCTAATTTTAAAAATTTTTCACAAAACCATCTCTTTTAAAAGCTTTAATTTTAGATGTCTTGATTTTTGCACATAAACATGTTTTACTTATTGTAACATACATGCTATATTTAAAGAAACATGATATTAGAGAAATGAAAAGGAATGTAATTGATATGCATTATATATATTCATGTATTTTAAAAGAATTTTTTAAATTAATTTATTTATATACATAAAATATATTTATAGTAATTTTTAAATATTTATTAAACAACTCAATCAAATTCTTCTTTTAAATAAACTATGGTAATTTCTTTTTGACCCAGAAGTATGTTTAAAGTATGATAACAGAAACTGGCAGCAAGATATGATGCGTTTTTTTCCTAAGTAGAAGGAAGCAACAGTTCATTAATACAGAATGAATTATTCATGAAAGTTAGGAATAAAGCTGTTTTATTGGTTGTTTTTAAATTAATTGAAACATGATGATTGGTGCATGATTGGACTGTTTTTATATATAAGTGATTTGTTTAAATGGAGTGTATCTGATGAAGTCTTTATATTGTTAAAGACGAAAACGTACTTCAAATATTGACGAGACGTTAATGCGCTGTTTTGTGTGACCTGTTGGATTAAAATGTGGAAAGTTTTCTGGTCTGTGTTCTTTCCAGTTTTGCAGACTGTTTATTGGTATTTTATACTGGAAAATAGCTTCGTTTTTGTTTTTAAATACTATTTAAGTTACAGGAAGTGATGTATTAACTGTTTGAAAAAGTTTGGCAGGCGCCAAACGAAAGCGCTTATTTCGATTGTGGTGTATTTCAAGTTTTGCTATTAAACTTCTTGGTCCAGTTCGCTGTTCGTTGATTATTGTAACTGCTAGGGTTGTCAGCACACACATTCGGGATGATTCCCTAAGCATTACACATGACCTAAAAATGAATGGAGTGGGACTCCTTTGTGTTGATATAGACCTTTACCTGTTCCCCTGGTCGTGCTTTGATCTCAATGTACATGCAGTCTATGGTGCTCAAGACTACAGATAAGTGTGGCTTTGCATAGAAGTCCTGCATAGTTCTAGCTCTGTCCTTGTGGGTATGAGTGAAATATATATGGTCAATAATATGCTGCAGCATAGAATTCAGGAAATGGTATAGGATCCTGGATGCTGATGCATGTGACAACCCCAGCATGTCCCCTGTGGGTCTCTAAGAGATTTCCGTAACCACAATTCTTAATGCTACATATACCTTGGTCTTCACAGGTATTGGTTCCCGCTGGTTTGCTCTTGATCTCAGGGAAGGAGGACAGAGGATGCAGAGTTTCTAAAGTGCGTCTTTAGCCACACCACAGCACTGTATTATTTCCACATCAAGCAGATGGTGAAAGTTTAATTGGCATCTAAATATCCTTCTCCTGCTTGCCTGATGTCTATTAGCAGCAACAGCAGCATAGACTTGAGCCTGTTGCATATACACATGTAGAAGAGCAGCGACAGCCCCTAACATTCTTTCTTTTCTGTTTCCGTGACTGTATTCCAGTGGGTTTTGGAATACATGGCAAAAGGCTACACTAAATGTATATGATTGCTTTATAGCTTGACGAATAGCTCCACCATCTTGGATTGGTTGATTAACAGACAATTCAGCTGCTTATGCTTTAGTTACCATGCCACGATGTTTACCCTTCTCCTATGGCAGTGCACATCATATAGAGTCACTTATTAAATACAAACTGACACACTATGATGTGCATGTTTCACCATGATGTGCATATGGTTTTAGCGAGCCATATAGGGTTTATTGAATCCTGCCCATTGTCCCATCATTTCCTAACTATAAAATGTACATATTTATTAAATAAAATGGTTATTAGTCTTAAGCTACATTCATGTACTAATTGTTATTTGGCAAAGTCTGCAGATTCAGACTTATACAGTCAGTCTTGTTTTATTAAAACCATTTCATTTTTGCAATGTTTAAATTTCACTATGTGCAGCAGTTTAATGGCTGATAATTAGCAGCAAGTAAAAATGTAATATATATGCAAGCATAGTTTAGATCAGTATGCAGAATATGAGCAGTAAAATTTAAATACTGGGTGCAATGTTATTGGACTCTCTCTCTCTCTCTCTCTCTATATATATATATATATATATATATATATATATATACACACACACACACACACACACACACACACACACACACACACACACACACACACATACACAAATATATAGATAGATAAGTCACATGATCAATGCTTGAAGCTTGAATTAAAGAACTCAAGCAGTTAACAGCAATCACATCTTAATTCCTTTATTTATCACCCCTGTCGTCTTAAAAATTAATATTAGATATGATTGCTGTTAACTGCTCGAGTTCTTTAATTCAAGCAGTTAACAGCAATCACATCTTAGTTTCTTTATTTATCAGCCCTGTCAACTTAAAAATTAATATTAGATGTTAAACAGATGTGCCTTCAGACTTTATATGCAAAATAAATACATTATATATATATATATATATATATATATATATATATATATATATATATATATATATATATATTTATATATATATATATATATATATATATATATATATATATACACACACACACACACACGTACACACACACACACACACACACACACACACACACACACACACACACACACACACACTATTTCCTATTAGTACCTGGTAAATGATGTGCTCAAAAAGCTTTAGACCTCATCTCATTCTAGCATCTAAACAAACAATATTATTTACTTTGCTTATACTGCTGCTTAGTCTTTATCTCCTTACCGCCTATGAAAGCCATTGCCTCTGTGGATTCCACCTTTCAAAAGGTCAAACCATCCCCCATGACACCATAAGCAAGATTTCACTATTTAACAGCCCCTTCTCATTTAACCGCACATCACCTTTAATGTTCCACCCTGTTAGAACCCAACAGTCCAACTTTAAGGATAAACAATCTCTAAAACGTATACATAAAATCTTAAAACTTATTATCAAGCATCACTACAGTCTCATAATAGATGGGGATAGTCACCCTAACCCTGGACCTACCTCACCCAATGAAAATAGAACCCAAGTAACCAGCCCCATAAATGCCTTGCCCCTTAATAGGTCTATGAATTACATCCTAACCTTTCACCTAAATATTAGAAGTATAAACAACAAGATTCACAACCTGCATGCCCTCTTAGCTGTACACTCCCCTGAAATTATGTGTCTCACAGAAACCTGGCTAAAACCTACTATAACTGATAATGAAGTTCTACCCACTGGGTATAATATACATCAAGTGGGACTGCATTGCCAAGAAGGGTGTTGGAATAGCAATACTTTATAAAAAATACACTGTGTAAATAGAGATTCCATACAACTGCCACTTTTTAATAACGCTGAAATCCTCATTACCAAACTCCAAATTAATAATAATAAATCCATTTACATTGTCTGCGTCTATATTCCCCCGGGTAATAATATAAACACATTAGAAATTATTCTCCACTGGCTATCCATCACCTACCCTCAGGAAACCATAGTTCGAGGTGACTTTAATACTGACTAATACACATGTACATTTGAATCCCCGGTTAGTCATATTACTCTATTTGGTTTCTCACAATTAATTTCTTCCACTACCAGGGCTAGCAAGCCCACTAATAGAGCCAGTATCTTAGACTGGATACTTTTCAATCATCACCCCCATATATATAAATTTGGGACCCTCCCTGATGATCTCAGCAATCACTCTCTAACTTACATTATCAAGGATAAAGTTGAAAATCTCTGCCTGACCACATATAAAATTATCAAGAACAGCAAGAATTTCAACCCCTTTATTTTCCAAAATGAACTCAAGTCACTTAATTGGTCAGTCCTTAAACAACTTCCACTAGAAGATGCCATAACATGCTTTAACACCAAATTCCTGAGCATTCTTAACTCCCATGCTCCTGAGCGTTCTATTTGAACTAAAAATATTACTGCACCATGGCTTTCTAAAGAGACCAAGTCTAAAATCAAACTGAGAAACAAAGTATGGGATAACTGGTGCACATCTAAATCCCCTCAAGATCAACTTAAATTTCGCCAACTCAGAAATGATGCCAAAAAATCCATTCTATTAGATAAAAAAATTACTACCGAAACCTTCAGCATAAACACCAAAATAATCCAAAAAAAATTCTGGGCTGGCATAAATTGACTACTCCACCCTGGACAATCTACCACTCCTGTTCCCTCTAACTCCAGTCAAAAGCCACCTGAGGACATTGCCAATATATTTAATAATTTCAAATTTAAAATCCTCTCTTTCACTTTCAAACTTCCCTACCACTCTTATCTGTTCACTACTCAAAAAGCTAAAACCTACCACCCTATCTGCAGACAATCTCCCTGCTGAGTATCTTCAAATAGTTGCAGATGTAGTTGCTTATCCCATCTCAATACTGATCAATAGAACCTTGTTGGAATGTTCCATCCTCTCAATATGGAAATAGCCCATGTTATTCCTCTCCACAAAGGGGGTTGCTCAACTGAATTATCCAGCTATAGACCTATAGCCATTCTCTCACCCCTAGCCAAAATAATGGAGAAATGCATACATAAGCAAATAATTCACTATCTCACAAAGAACAACCTACTGACCAATTCTCAGCATGGTTTCATGACACATCATAGTACCACAACCACCCTCCTTTCCTTTATCAAAGCTATTAACCTAAGCCAGAATTCTAATTTGCTCTCCTCAGCCCTCTTTCTAGACCTGTCAAGGGCTTTTGATATGGTCAACCATCAATTACTAATCTACCTCTAAAAGGCATATCCCTGGACAAACATGCTATTCAGTGGTTTACATCCTATCTGAGTGGAAGAAAACAAGCAGTTCTATGGCAGGACAAACTGTCTGCACTGTTACCTCTCACCCTTGGAGTCCCTCAGGGCTCCATCTTAGGTCCCCTGCTTTTTTCCATTCTCATTAATAACCTTCATGCAGCCATCCCAGAAGCCACCTGCATCCAATATGCAGATGACTCCACTCTTATCTGTTCAGCCTCCTCCTCATCAGACCTTCAAACTTAACCCAAACTACATTTAATACAATTGAAACCTGGTTAGCTAATAAATGTTTGCTCTTAAACCCTAACAAAATTAATTACTACTTTTCACCCCTACCAGTCGATCTGCTCCTCTCTCTTTCTCCATATCATTCAACAATGGCACCTCTATTCTCCCAGACTTCAGCACTAAGCTATTAGGGATTATAGTTGACAACAACCTCAAATTTGACTTGCATGTAAATTAAACCATCAAAGCTGTTAACCAAAAGCTTGGCTCGCTATACAGAAATAAACCTTTTCTAACCCCACTAGCCCATACCACCATAGCCTGCTCTCATCTACTTTCTAGCCTGCTATATGCTAGATTTGCTACCAACTCTACATCCAGGACCCATCATTGTCAAAAGCTTCTAGGGTGGTTAGAGTTCCCTAACCTACTTCATTCAATCAGCTCATAGTTGTGCACAAAATTTTCACATACCCAGAAAAAAACTCCTGCTCTTAGAAACATTATAAAACCCTACTGTCACCCCAGGCCACTCTGCTCAGCTAACAAACTAATAATCTAAGCATTATGAGATAGTAAATGGGCTGGAGACTCACTACATACCAACTTCATTGGCACAACCTGGAACTTGCTCCCCGCCAACCTTACACGTGAGCCCTCTCTTAATCTCTTTAAAAAAGGCATTAAACAATATTTTAAAAACCACTGGCTGTGCCCCTGAAATAATCCAGATTAATCTCCATAGATGCCCTGTCAATTTTATTCTCTTAAATAATGCCTATTTTGCCAATATCTGTAGGATACTACTTAATATTTAACTATGTAGAAAAATGTTATATTGCAAACTGTATATTCCATGGCACTGTTTTAAGTATGTACTATTAACTCTAGTGCCATAATTTATGAAAAACTGTTAAATTCTTATGTTTTTTCCTATGTGAAGATAATTTCTACACTGTCTTAGTTAACAGACTATTGAATAATGTATCACCTCTGTAGTTGCTATTCTTCTTATACTCTGCTATGCTTATTACTGTTTTTGCTTGTATCTATGATTTGGAGCTTTTCTACCTGGGTCTCTGCTAAAAATGGACATGTATCTAGTTGGACTATCCCGGTTAACAAATGTAAAATAAATAAAAATAAAATAAAAATGACCTCTACAGTACAATTAAGGATACATATGGTATTATGATAGAAGTTTACTTAGCTAATTTTATGACTACATGCAGTAACTTCATCATTTTTGCATGAAAAGTAAAAGGAAGCCATATTCAGGTCATAGGTTCATAGGTGCATAGGTTTGTACTAGGCTAATGGCTCAGGAACCTTTACATGCGTAGGATCATGCCACCTGATGTTAGTTCCCAGTGCCTCTATCAAGTAGAGCCACTGGAGTGATCCCCAGGGTGAACTTTCTATTTCCCATCCACTCATCTAGATTTTTCTTGAAGAGGACCAAAGAGGTGCTCTGCTTGACATGTATGGGCAGTCTATTCCAGAGCATGGGTAGTCTCTGGGTTATGAACCTGCCCCTCCAGCATGTTCTGTTGATTGTGGTAATGAGGTTGAGGTTTCTGGAGTGTGTGGTGCAAAGGGATTGGGATTTCTTTAGATGTAGCATTTCTAACAGAGCTGGGTCAGACATGGCTTTGAAAGTCAAGCAGAGATCGCCTCTTAGTTTATGATATGAGACAGAGAACAGTAAAGAAGAAAAAGTAAAGGACTCCTTCCACTGAAAGTACTGCTGAAAAATCCAAATAGTAAATCCAAAAGTAAGGCAAGTACTACCACGCTGTGTATGAAGCAACTTCACTTTATTAAAACAATAAAAGCAGTATCATAAGTGCTTTCGGGTAAATCCCTTCATCAGATGCTAAAACACTAGTAAAAACATAGTATCTAATATAGTACAACACAGCCAATGAAAATCAATAGTTTACCCTCCTTTTTGCTAGAGCTGGTTTTAAAGGGACAACATTTTGTTTAATCCTGGGGCTTTGTCAGCTCCCAGTCTAAGAATCCATTGCATCTCTTTATATTCAGTTTCATTATACAAGTCACCCATTCTTTGACTTATATTTACAACACATATAACCATAAAGGCAAATATATGATCCCTATGCAATTCTATATGCTTGTACAGTGCACTGTGTTCTTTTCTTAACCTTATACCCGATAGATGCTTAAAAATTCTATCTTTAAGTCTGCAATTTGTTTTTCCTACATAATATGTAGTACACTGTTGACAGTTCGCAATATAGACAACATTTTGTGTGTTACAGTCAGCATACATATTCAAAAAGTAATTCTTGTTGCTCCTGGGGTGTATGAAACAGTTCCCTTGTAAAATGTACTTACAGGCTTTACAATGTAGGCCTGGATAAGTTCCCTTCTTCATTCACTCCAGTAGAGCTCTTTTGAGTGTGAACCTTTAACTCCCAGTGAGTATGACTTCAGCCTTTAAAAAATGAAGTTATCACTTTACAGTTTTAACAAATGCTCATTAACAGAGTTCAAATATCAAGACAATTGTGCTTGTCATCATGTATGCTTCAAGATAAAATATTCTGATACCTTGTATATAACATGGTTTTGGAATTATTAATGCAAATATGAACAAGCAATATTTGACGCCTAGAGGAGCAGTAGGAGGTAACTGCAGAAACACCTGGAGACGTCACTCAGCTGTAATGCCTGAATTTGTAAAATGCATAGGTTCTTGACACAAAATATCTTTCAAATTTTTATTTCTTTTAAAAATAAATCTAGGTTGTGTCCCTACATCTCTAGTTATATTCTCATCTGTTAAAAGAATTCTCCGGTTGTCTCTAATAATATTACATATACCACCTATATCATTACTGTATGTTAAACTTATTTTCAAACCTTCATTAGCTTTTTGAACCTGTGCATCTACCTTATTAGGCCATTTGTACCTCTATATAACTGTGCTTTTGCACTTTGTTTTCTATAGGGACTGCTGTAGTCCATTTCCTTTTTCAATAACTTTTTACTATAACCTTGTGCTTGAAAATTATTCTTTAAAGAGTCCAATTCCTGTATGAAGGAATTCTCATTAGTGCAAACTGTGGATCTTCTACAGACTTGTCCCTTGACTACGTGTTGAATACATGTCTAGGGTGCATGCTATCATATCTAAGCATGATGTTGGTCCAACAAAGCTTCCTATATAGTGGGGTCTCTACCTCCCCATTTTCTTTCATAATAATACTAACATCCAAGTATTCAATAACTGAACTAGAATAACTCAATGAAAATCTGAAGAAACTGGTAGTAGACTTTAGATAGTTAACAAAGAATGTTAATTCTGATGTGGTGCCCCCCACACCCACAAAAAGAAAACATCGTCCACAAATCTATTGTAAAAGATAAGTGTCTTTCCAGTCATGTGCTGCCTCAAATATCACCATATCCTCCCAGTATTTCTGGACTAGGTTAGCATATGTGTTCGCACAAGGTGTACCCATAGCTATACCTTGTCTCTGGCAATAATACTTTGTTTGACAAAGAAACACATTGTTCTCTAATACTAGCCTTAATAAGGAACATAACCTTATATTTTCATCTGTATGTATATTCACCTTTTGTTCTGTATTTCTTCTATGGCAGTAATACCATATTGATGTTCTATGACAGTGAAAAAATTCTTTACATCTAGTTTAACAAACATATAGGAATTGTCACTGTTCTCTTGTAAATAAACACCCAATGATTCCAGAAATGTACAGTATCTTTCAAAATTCTAGGGAAGGTTTGTCACATTGGTCTGAGAGTACATTCTAATCAGATAGAAATATTTTCTGTTACCCAACCCCTACCCGATACTATAGGTCTCATGGGTGGTGTTTTAGGATCCTTATGAATTTTGAGTCTCAAAGCGACAGGCTGGACTTTTCCACAATGGGAGCCAAGCCAAAATAAAGTGGGAAGATGTCTGCATCTGTTGTTACACCTACTTCCTTCTCTTCCTCTTCTTCTTTTTTCACATTCCCAGCACCGATGAAGAAGAATTCTCGGAAGAAGAGTCTTTCACATAAGATGGACAAGGACTACAGGAGACGACAGACCTCCAATTGACTGTTGATAATGCATGCAACATTTGCAATGTTCATAATATTTCAGGTATTTCTCTTTCTGAATTACAACTATCAGTGTTAACAAGGGTTTAAATTTTGTACCGAGAACAGGGATAGATTTTTGGACTCTAATACCTGAGCTGCTATACTTTGCACGGAATGTAATGTTGAAGCAAATGTTTAATGATACTAACAATGTTCAAACACCTCATGCATTGAAGCAACCTAACACTTTTTCACCTACTTAAATCCTACACTGTTGTTGTTTGTTAAATCATGTGAACATGAAATTGAACAGTATCTACAGAATACACATAGATCTGTGTATTTCAACTTAGACCAACCACATAGAAATGCACTGCAAGAGCTAAACCATAATACCAACATAGTTATAAAATCTGCTGATAAGGGTTGTGCTGTTGTTGTACCTAGGAAAGAGTTTTATAACTCACAAGTAGATCTGTTGCTAGCTGACGGACTGACTTTTCTTCAGCTGTCACCACAAATGGTGAATTCTTATATACAAAAAGTGCACAAATCTTTATTTAATATGGAAAATATAGTTTGATAGACCATGAACTGCTGACATTTTATATATATATAACATCCTACTATCCCAGTTTTTAAAGCCTTACCAAAAATTCATAAGGATCCTAAAACACCACCCATGAGACCTATAGTATCGGGTAGGGGTTGGGTAACAGAAAATATTTCTATCTGATTAGAATGTACTCTCAGACCAATGTGACAAACCTTCCCTAGAATTTTGAAAGATACTGTACATTTCTGGAATCATTGGGTGTTTATTTACAAGAGAACAGTGACAATTCCTATATGTTTGTTAAACTAGATGTAAAGAATTTTTTCACTGTCATAGAACATCAATATGGTATTACTGCCATAGAAGAAATACCGAACAAAAGGTGAATATACATACAGATGAAAATATAAGGTTATGTTCCTTATTAAGGCTAGTATTAGAGAACAATGTTTTTCTTTGTCAAACAACGTATTATTGCAAGAGACACGGTATAGCTATGGGTACGCCTTGTGCGAACACATATGCTAACCTAGTCCAGGAGGCTATGGTGATATATGAGGCAGCACATGACTGGAAAGACAAACTTCTCTTTTACAATAGATTTGTGGACAATGTTTTATTTTTGTGGGGGGGGGGGGCACCACATCAGAATTAACATCCTTTGTTAACAATCTAGAGTCTACTACCAGTTTCTTCAGATTTTCATTGAATTATTCTAGTTCAGTTATTGAATACTTGGATGTCAGTATTAAGAAAGAAAATGGGGAGGTAGAGACCCCACTATATAGGAAGCCTTGTTGGACCAACAGCATGCTTAGATATGATAGCATGCACCCTAGACATGTATTCAACACGTAGTCAAGGGACAAGTCTGTAGAATATCCAGACTTTGCATGAATGAGAATTCCTTTATACAGGAATTGGACTCTTTAAAGAATAATTTTCAAGCACGAGGGTATAGTACAAATTTATTGAAAAAGGAAATGGACTACAGCAGTCCCTATAGAAAACAAAGTGCAAAAGCATGGTTATATAGAGGTAAAAAAATGGCCTAATAAGGTAGATGCACAGGTTCAAAAAGCTAATGATGGTTTGAAAATAAGTTTAACATACAGCAATGATATAGGTGGCATATATAATATTATTAGAGACAACTGGAGAATTCTTTTAACAGATGAGAATATAACTAGAGTTGTAGGGACACAACCTAGACTTATTTTTAAAATAAATAAAAATTTGAAGGATATTTTGTGTCAAGAACCTATGCATTTTAAAAATTCAGACATTAAGAAGAAGAGAACTTATCCATGCCTACATTGTAAAGCCTGTAAGCACATTTTACAAGGGAACAGTTTTATACACCCCAGAACCAACAAGGATTACTTTTTGAATGTGTATGCTGACTGTAACACACATGTTGTCTATATTGTGAACTGTCAACAGTGTACTACATATTATGTAGGAAAAACAAATTGCAAACTGAAATATAGAATTTTAAGAATCTATCAGATATAAGATTAAGAAAAGAACACAATGCACTGTACTGTCATATAGAATTGCATAGTGATCATGTATTTGCCTTTATGGTTATATGTGTTGTAAATAGAAGTCAAAAAATGGGTGATTTGTATAATGAAACTGAATATAAAGAGATGCAATGGATTCTTAGACTGGGAGCTGACAAAGCCCCAGAATTAAACAATGTTGTCCCTTTAAAACCAGCTCTAGCAAAAAGGAGGGTAAACTATTGGTTTTCATTGGCTGTGTTGTACTATATTAGATACTATGTTTTTACTAGTGTTTTAGCATCTGATGAAGGGATTTATGTGAAAGTGCTTATGATACTGCTTTTATTGTTTTAATAAAGTGAAGTTGCTTCATACACAGCGTGGTAGTACTTGCCTTACTAATGACACTGAGACTAGCTGGAGTTTTTTGAATCTGTCCATGTAGGACATGTGTTTAAGGCCTAGGGTCCTCTTTGTGAGGTACTTTTGTGGCTCCTCCAGCTGTTGCAGATGTCTAGTGAGGTACATGCCTCAACCAAAACTAAAAAAAAAAACATATAATATGCAAACTGCTGTTAATATACTTAAGTAGGCTATGTTGATACAAGCCATAAAAGAGGCTGTGATTGTGTATCCTAGAAAGCAGCCAGCTAGAGTCAGAAAAAGGCTACAGTGAAACCAGTTGTCAGACCAGCAAATAATTGACAGATAGCAGCTAGACAGAGAATGGGTGAGCTGTCTGCAACATGTGTGCCCCACGTGTCTATGCAGATCCTGCAAGGAAACCCCATCCCCACTGAAACCACTGCAACAAGAGTGTGTCCCAGCCTGGGTGTACTTGCATCTGGGACATTCCAGGGACACATGGGGATGCTGTGGGAGTGTCATTGACAGCTGCCATCTGTGCCCTGGCAAAATTCCTGAAAGCAATGTGCAGCAATGTGTATGACTATGGAGAAGAGAACTGAAATGCACCAGTTCTGTAACGCAGCAAACTTCCCAAATGTACTCGGTGTAATAGATTGCACACACATACCTATCAAGACACCAGTATATCCGGAATCAGACCAATACATAAACAGAAAGGGATGGTCATCCATCAACTGCCAAGTTGTGTGTGCAGCAGATGGCATCATAACAGACATCATGGCAACACACCCTGGACGTGTCCATGATGCTGTCATTTGGAGGGAAAATGGACTCAGGGCTGTATTCCAGCAAGGTGAAATACCTGAAGGACCGCTACTTGGTAAGTACAGGAACACCGCTAGGATACAAGTTAAGGATACCCCTCACAACAATATCCATTCTTACTGAAAGTGTTTTTATTCCTCACAACAGGTGACTGTGGTTATCCACTTGAGCTGTGGCTTATGACCCCATACTGTAAATCATCAGACCCTGCACAAGAGGCCTACAGCAGAGTACAAGCAACAACCAGAAACACCATAGAGCATGTGTTTGGTGTATTGAAACCTAGGTTCAGCTGTCTGGACACATCTAGGGGTGCACTTCAATACACAACTGAGAAGGCAACACAGATGATAACGTTGTGCACCATGCTGTAGAACGTGCTAACGAGTGCACATAGTGGTCTTCCAGTTGCAAGTGTGGGTGAACTACCCCAAGAATCCAAAATGTCTGAAAAGAACATCCCACAGTTATCAGAGGAGGAGCAGGAGGACATAGGTGGCAAAAGACACAGACATAGCAACACAGAGTGCAACCGCAAGTGCAGGTCCAAGAAACATGACAGCATTTGACCCAAATATTTGAGTCATGACAAGCCATGTGTACATGAGTGCACAGACTGAACACTGATGTTCAGGTGTTACCACATCACAGCAACAAAGACTGCATCTAATGACAAGTGCCCACTACATGTACACACTGAGCATTACTCATAATACAAGCTTTACATATTCCAAAATGAATATATGCTAATGTGTCAAAACTCAGATCATCAACTCAGGGCACAACTGACACAGGTATGCATACACACTCAGTTTGCTTTATCACTGTATGGTAAACAATAAGTGCCACCCATCAGTACTACACATATACATGTGTACCATACAATAACATGAAAAAAGAGAATTCATGCGGGACATAATGCAGAAATTTTAATTTCTGAAAACACGTCATAGTACAGTGATATTTCAATGATATGAGCCAACTATATGCACTACACTTTTGGACACACTAACAGTCTCAGACAATCTCACTAACATCTCACAGCACAGTCCCCCTGCCTCGACCACATACAGCTACATCTTGTCCTGGTTGCCCAACAATGGACATGGCTGGGGGTACAATATCATGTTGAGATGAAAGAGCATGGCTGCGAGTTGAAGGCCTTATGACTGGTGTGACCTCAGCAGATGGTCCAGCAGTCAAACTTTGTGCATGTTAAATCACAGACATTGATTCCAGATGGCCAATAATGGTTTTCTGGCCAGATACTCTATTTCACAG
This sequence comes from Protopterus annectens, assembly GCF_019279795.1. Classification (NCBI taxonomy): domain Eukaryota; kingdom Metazoa; phylum Chordata; order Ceratodontiformes; family Protopteridae; genus Protopterus; species Protopterus annectens. Next base: position 633,518,700 of record NC_056730.1, on the reverse strand, counting down.
GTTCGAATCTCCTGAGCACAGTCATGGAACACAAAATCCTGGTGGTAATACAACACTGCTGCAGTAGAAGCCAGGGTATCCACTGATCATGCCACAGCTAGCAGATTCTCATTCTGAGTGGCCAATGCAGCAATAATCTCACTGTGTCTGTGCTCTTTTCCTTCATACATGACACACAGCTGGTGTGCAACACATTCTGTGGCATGGGTAAATATACAGGCATCTGAGTGATGCCATTATTGTGAGCATTTATTTGCCTACAACAGGAGGTGGACACCCACTGACACCTAGCCATGTACATACTGAGATGCCCTGTTATTAGTAGTTGTGTGGAACTGCCAGCAGCAGTTCTCTCAGCTGTGGTGTGATGGTCAACAGCCTCACCCTGTTCAGCATCCACTTTGGCAACATCATCTGATTGGCTAGACAAATGGACTTCCACATCTGAGGTTACATCTGGTGCAGCATTACTGGCAACCTCATGGATGGACTCTCCAAACAACTCAAGGTCCTCTGTCCCAGGAGCCATACTACCATGCTGAGACACATCATGAGCAACATCATGATCACTGGATGGGCTGCTGGATGATACAGACAGTTGATGTGTTACAAGATGCAAAGACACAGATCAGGGCAGTGTGCCTAGATCACATGATGGATATCATAGACATATGGAATTTATATCTCACTGCAATGTGTTACAAATACTAACGACTTCACTTGCAGTCTACTGTATGTATATTTGACAGAATGTACATAAAATAAGTAAGTAATCTGTTTACATGGCCAACATACATGATATATGTAAGGCATTAAAAAATACACCTGGCGAACACTCATGGGAAGATGATGATGTTGAAGAAGGATGAACTTCAACTAGTGTAGGGACAAAAAAACAGCATTACTGATCACATAATTTACAACATTAACCAGGTGAACAGAGTTAAAACATACAGACTGTGTGACGTACACATACCACTCATATGTGCACTTGAGGATGTTGATACATACTGACCTAGGAATGGTAAGAAGGACACAGTATTACTGGAGGTCGACTACAGGATTAACAGCAAGGACAGGTATGAAACATACTTAATAAATTACCACTGGCAGACTCCTGCTGTGTAGAGGTTGTGGGTTGTACTGTGGATCCTACAGTGGGAAAGTAAAGAGAAACACAGCACAGTCATGTATTTATCAAAAAGAATACTGACAGCATCACATACACAACGCAGTAATATTAGTGATAAATACTCATGTGGATAGACATTACAAATGAACACAAGATGGGCCTGTATTGACAAATTGTCAAACATGTCAGGTATCACATGTGTTACATAATGTTGAATGCTATGACAATGTTGCTGTAATATATCTGGTCTGTCTGCACTTGAAAATGCATGCCTTGCTCCTCTGCTGGATGTACCTGTAGTTTCAAATGGTAGAGAAACAATATAACAGTAAACAGCAGTGCTATGAAATGAGTAAAATGAGGTGGAGACACTAAAATAGTAGTGTCCACAGCAACTGTATAGATACACTCACCTGGCGATCTGTACTGTAGGCCTGAAGTAGATGGAGCTGTGAATAATAATGCAAACAGCATTACAAATGTTGTTTGGACTGCTCTGTCTGTGAGTCAGATGTACCAGTACATGTAATTATACTTAACGTTTATCATCCTCACCCTGTACTGACATCTGTTCATGGCTCAACTCTGCTGCTATAAATCAAAAAGATGAATATGCATGCTACAGCAACATGCAGTGATTGTCACAATATGCATCCCTCTAATGGAAATCAACTAAGAATAAGTGCAGGAGACCAAGGTGACACACCAAAACAAAAAATGCTAATATAACATTAAGCACTTTCGTCCCAGTATATATAAATATATATACATATATATATATATATATATATATATATATATATATATATATATATATATATATATATATATATATATATATACATGAAAAATCACATGTTCAAATCAGCCTCTCCAATCACATTGTGAATTAAATACTGCACCTTAATCACGTACCAAGGTATAAATTAACCCTTTCCTTCCTATAAATAATATTCAACTAACAGATTGTTAAAACCACTTCAATAAAAAAATGAAGAATCTTATAAATGTAAAACATATCCTAAGAAATAAAAGCTTGTTAATTTTTATTTTTTATTAATAATATTTTATTTAAAAAACATTCTAATTTCTTTGTGTTATGACAGTCCCCCAGAAAATTCACAGAAAGAAATTAGCCTTCAATTTCAAGATGCTGCTCAGAGAAAAGTACTCATTCAACCTGGGGGTTCTGTAGCATTAGTATGTAAAATCCATTGAAATTCTACATATTCTAGAAATCATCTTCATGTCCTCCCTAGGTCCAAGGTCACAGTGGTCAAAGGTACAAAACTTAAAAAAAATGATTTTTGTTCTTCATATGTCTAAAAAGGGCATTCATGCAATCCATTTTCCTAATTTCATATATATGATGATATGATGATATATCCTATATTTTAAGGCTCTTTTTGTTTTCCCTATATAAAATCCATCACATAACTAGCATTTAACAATATAGATCACTGCCTTGGAAAAATAATAAAATTTATGGAGGGTGTTAATTTCCTTATACCCTTTAATTCTAATACTGTCACACACTAATCTAGTCACACATTGGGTACAACATCCACACTTAGACATTTTCCCTCTGTTATTCACTCCATTCATGTTAGTTGAATATTAATGGAAGCACTAGTATCTCAATTTATTTAATGATACTTTTTTATTGTTTTTAAGTGTGAATTTGTTAGTAAATCTTTTAAAGGAACTTTTATCCGTGCTTGACTTGCTGCTGCTTTTTCTGCTGGTTGTTCACCATTTGGTTCATAGGTTCATATGTTGGTACTAGGCTATCAGCCCTAGGGCCTATACAAGCCTAGCCATAACAATTCCCTGGCTATTTCTTCTCACGATATTTACTTCCCTGGACTGCTGCCTAGCAGGGCGACTGACGTGATCCCGTGGGTGAATTTCTTATCTCCCATCCAATCATCAAGGTTACTTTTGAAGAGGACCAAAGAGGTGCTCTGCTTGACATGTATGGGCAGTCTATTCCAGAGTCTGGAGAGTCTCTAGGTCAGGAACCTATCCGTCCAGCATGTTTTGTTCATTGTGATGACGAGGTTTAGATCCCTGGAGCATGCGGCTCTGAGGGATTGGGATTTCTTTAAGTGTAGCATGTCCAACAGCTCTGGGTTTGACATGGCCTTGTATGTTAAGTGGAGATCGCCTCTGAGTAGATGATATGTGACAGAGTATAGCTGGAGTTTTTTTAGACAGTCAGCATAGGGCATCTGCTTTAGGCCTGTGATTCTTTCAGTGAGATATTTCTGTGGCCTTTCCAGTTGTTGCAGATGTTTTGAGAGACACATACCAAACGGGGCATTGTATTCTATAATGGGTCTAATGAGGGATGAGTACAATGGGACAGTGACCTCCTTTTTTCGGGATGAAAAGCCCTTAGGGATGAGGTGTGCCACATAGAAGGATTTCCTGACTATTGTGGTGATGTGGTTATCGAAGGTGAGACCAGTGTCCACCTGTATCCCTAAGTCTCTTATCACATCTTTGGTGTTTAGTGTACTGCCACCTATGTGGTAATTCATGGGTACATGTTTTTTTCCCAAAGGGGATAACTATACATTTCTTGGCATTGAGCTTGAGCCCATGGCTCTGGCACCAAGCATCTGTTTCTGTAAGGCCCTTTTGTAAAATATCCACATCATTTGGGGATTCAATAATGGCTCCCAGTGTGCAGTCAGAGAAGTAGATGCCAAACAAGAGAGGTCCCAGGACTGAACCCTGAGGTACTCCACTTGTCACTTGTCTGGAGCTGGATTTGGAGTCAGCTAATTTTACAGTCTGGGTTATGTCAGTAAGCCAGTTGGCAACCCATCGAGTGATGTGATGTAATGCCCAGCTTAGTAAGTTTATCTATGACTCCAGAGTGGGGGATGGTGTCGAAGGCCTTGGCGAGGTCCAGATAGGCTGTGTGGACAGCCTTACCCTCATCCACAGCTCTGGAAACTGATTCAAAAAAGTCAATCAGGTTCAGGAGACAAGATCGGTCCTTCACAAACCCAAACTGGGTGGGGTCCAGTGTTTGAAGTTTGCCAATGTATTTGCTTATAAGTATCATGATAATACGTTCCATGGCCTTGCAGATCAAGCTCATCAGGCTGATAGGGCAGTAGTTCCCAGGATCCAAGGTGGATCCCCCCTTGTGGAGTGGGATAAATGTAGCTGTGCGCCACTCAGTGGGCATGAAGCCTGAGGTGAAGCTATGTTTAAACATGACACTTAGGTGAGGTGCCAGTTTATTTTGTGCTTCATGTAGAACACAGCCCGGGATGTCATCTGGTCCCATGGATGCTGTATTCTTAACTTTGGAGAGTGCAGTTTTTATCTGTGTGGCCATTATTACCAGAATTTGGCAATCTTTCAGTATTGAGATGGCCCCTTTATGGGGTGAGAGGGGGTGAAGTTGGCACTGAATCGATCTGCTAGGATATTGGCAATATCCTTGGGATGAGTATATTTATTGCCATTCTGTTGTAGCTCAGAGCAGATCTGAGCATTGCCATTTAGATTCTTGTCATAGCTATAGAATGCCTTGTGGTTTTCTTTGGAATCTTTGGCAATTTCATTTTTGTAACTAGCTTTGGTGGATTTTATGAGGAATCTCAACTTCTTACTGAGGCTGGTAAGGGATTTTGTTTACATCCTGGGATTTTCCTCTTTTCTGCAATAGCTTCTTCCTTTTGTTGTAAAGTTTGTTTATGGCAGGGTACCACTAGATTGGCTTCCTTTTTTGGAGGAGAGTGTCTTGGTTCTATTTCGGATGGCACGATTCATGCATGAGTGGATGAACTTGTACAGTGCCTTAGTGTAGGATACAGCAATCGAACTTTCGGTTTCCGTCTGCATGAGTGTCATGAAGTTTGTCACTTCTGACTTGAGTTGCATGAAGTTGGCTTTTGAGAACATTTTTACAGAGGTTTCCTTACCAGCGGTTGTGGGAAGGATGTGGATGTCAAGGGTGATTATCTTATGGTCAGACCTGACCAACGAGGGGGTGACCATAGGTGTGGAGCATCGATTTCCCATGTTGGTAATGATGAGATCTAGGATATTGGAGCCCCTGGTGGGACTATGAATTAGTTGATCCAGGACATTGGAATTTATGACTTCCAAGAACCGTTGGGCAAAGGTATTGGTGCACGAGTAGTTTTCCCAGTTAATGGCAGGGTAGTTGAAATCACCCAGTATTAGGGTGTTTGGTTGTATCTTAATATTTTCCAGTATGTTTAGAAAGGTGTAGTGAGAATTTTGGGGCATGGTAGGGGATCTGTAACAAGCTACAATTGGGATTGCAGTCTTACCTAGTGTTAGTTGCACCTGAAGAATTTCAGATGCATTGTGTTGGGCAACAAGCCTGGTGGTGTGAATATACTTGGTGAATATGGACACTCCTCCACCTTTAGTGTTTCGGTTCTGGTTTGGTGGCTGAAAAGTGTGGTAAGAGTTGTAGCCTGGTATTGCAGGGGTGCTCTCTGTAGCCTTAGACCAGGTGTCAGTTACTGCACAGATATTGATGTTCTTAATTTTTAGGAGTGCCTCAGAAGAGTGCATTTTGAGGTTTAGACTTCTAGCATTGAGTAGCATTACCTTCAGATTTTGCATGCTTGTACCTATTATGGTGGTGGTTTTGTCCTTTGAACTTTGCCTAAAAAAGGCACTATAAGGGTGGCAAGAGTGTTAGCCAGTAACCTGAATCCCAGGGGTGACAGGTGCAGACCATCTCTGGTAAAGCAATTATGTCACATCAATTACTGGATTACTGGTTTGTCTTTTGTGTCTCTGGCTGGTATTGGATTTACTGCTGATGTGCTATAATGATTCCCACATGAGCAGGGTGGTTGACATACATCTGTTGTTCTGTAGTTGGCATTTTCACAACAGTATATGTGTATGTGTTTGTAATTTTTTTTGTTTGCTTACCTATGCATGTTGCTGTGACATGATTGCACATTACTGTGTATGTGTGTTGTTTTATATGCGTCCAGTTCTGTGTACATCAGCAATCCATCTGGCTATCAGACCTATATTTCCTATTTGGTTAAATATATGTCTGTATGGCTTCTAAAGCAGCCTGTGTGCTTTACACATGCATTTGCATTGTCTCAACTTACTGGTTCCTGACTTACTCTGCTGTGGGCCCAGGTTGTCCACCCCCCCACCTTCACATTTCCCTATTATTTTTTGCAGGTATGTTTGTCTTTGTTAAAACTAAAGTCCATTATGATTTATTACTTTGATACAGTGTACATGTGCTACATCTATTCCCATTGTACAATGCAGACATATGCACACAAGTTGTTGGCTAATGCTTGAATATGTCCTGGTTGTCAATATATTTGTGTATAACCAGTGCAGGTTTTTTTTCACATCCAAGTGCACAATCTGCTATATTCATTATGCTGTACTATTACATTTTTAAACATATTATTACATGTCATTGATGTACGTATGTGTATTGACCTTGATGTCATGTGTATTCCATTTATTCCACTGACAAACATATATACACATTTGCACCTGTGTTTTGCCTTTGACTTGGCATATGTACAACATAGAAATATTCCATTACACATTTGTTTTGGTTGTGTGCACCTACTTGTGTATGTAACAGCATTTGCTGCTCTTCTGCAGTAACATCTGTTTGGCACTGCGATTGGATGTTTGCCTTTCACATGCATGGTTAATTTTTTGCTTCTGTCTGCTGTTGTTATCTACCATTGTTAGACCTGCATTTCTCATCTGCAATGTTGCTTTGTTTACATGTGCACTGCTGATGGACTAGATGGATATATGAATGTTCATCCAATGTGTACTGTGATCCTACTTTATTTCCCTGGAACACACATCTACCATTGTTCATACACATCCCGGTATGACTACTACACAGTTTGCAACATGTCATAAGTTCATAATGCATAGATAGAGGTGTTGTTATGCATTTCACCATGGCTGGTATGCATCCCCATTCTAATCATCAGCTTTCTATTGCCCATGTTGTGCAGTGTGCTGTCTGCTTAACTTACCTGTCCTTACTGTTTTTTTTTCAACTTTTGTCTGTCTTGCACTGTGTTTTGTGTTCTGTGCATATACCTCCTATGATGACCTTCACCTCCGCTTTCCCAATGTTTATCTTTCCATCTATTCTTATAAAAAAAAAAATTGGACCTATTCCCACCAAAAAAAAAAAAAAAAAAAAAAAAAAAAAAACATTGGCCATACCCTCCTGACTTTCTCCAGATTTTACTATTTCAACATTCCACTTGTATGTCCCTCTTATCCGCAGTGGTGGTGCTGCAGTAGCGTTGTCGCCTCACAGCAAGACATTGTCCCATTCGATTCTCAGCTAGAGCGTCTTCTGTGGAGACATGCGTGAATGGGCGTATCTTCGTTGAAGGTTGTGCGCTAGGGCCGGCAACTCAGCACATAAAAATCAACTGCCAATCATTAGCGGACCAAAGTTACACTGTGGCGACACCTAACCGGGAAAAAGCCGAAAGACACAACAACATCTTGTATGTCCCTTCTTCTTCACCCATACCCCGCATCTCCTTTTCTATCTCCCACTTTCCTTGGGTCTGTGGGCTACTTGTGTTCCCCACTCAAGCCTCAAACCCATTGTTAGCAACTGTTAGCTATGGCAATGTGGCCGTGATTGCCCTTTGCCTTTAATTTTTTTACTAGAAAATTGACATATTCTACTGGAATCTGTAAGTGCAAGATGATATATTTTAATGGCACCTCTAGTATGTAGACAACCATAATCGTCTCTCAGTTTACAGTGAAGAGTGTTGTTTCATATATATATATATATATATATATATATATATATATATATATATATATATATTACAATTAGCCTTGCAGCTTTGAAGCATGTATTATAAGGTTGTGGATGACATTCATAATGGAATTTTTTACATCCCGTAGTTGTCCTTAACCTTACTGTGCAGATTTTGTTATATTTCTATACAACTATCAGGATTCTTGTATTGTGATCATCTTTCCGTAAATTTGATACTGCACAATATGATTGGACATCCATTTTTTTATTAATTACAGATTACTTTTGCATTTCTACAGTGCGCCGCTGTAACTGCGATACTCCATTGTGTGTTGAGCTGTTCTCAGTTTTTTGTAGTACATTAACATATTACATTGTTATCTGCAGGTTTTATGCTAATATCAGAGTAATGCACCAGATTCCTTAAACTTTATGGAATCTGCCCCAATACATGCCATCATTTTCTGAGCAGACCCTTAAATGGTTTAGGTTAACTGGGGACTGAGTACCGGACTGGAATTATGTCTGTGCTGTACAGGCCGGAATATACTGACAATATCACAAGACCACGTGTACTTGTCCTTTATGAGGTTAACACAGAACATTTTATGTTCTTTGAGGTGATTGCAGAAAGTTAGATTGCTAACTTCAGAGGTACCAAGTAAAAGGATAATCATTTATCATCCTACAGCAATGTACTAACACTGACGGAAAAGGCATGGGCGCTTACATATTGTAACTCAGCTTGTATTGTGTTTTTTTTAAAACCCAGATGCTTAATTTTGTCTTATGTTACAATGTGTTGAAATGAATAATGTTATTTTTCATGGACAAATCTTGTCATGTTTACTAGGAAAATGTACAGCAAAGACACTTCACTTGGGATCCAGATACTACTACTTAAGAGGACAGGCTAGAAATGGTTTGGGAATTGTGATGAGGGAGAGGCTGCAGAAGATAGTGAGGGATGTCATCAGCATTAGTGATAAACTCATGGCAGTCAGACTCCAGTGTAAAGGATGCAGCAGCATTAATAATGGCAGCCTGTCTACAAGGTTACAGGGTTGTAACAGTGAGGAAAAGACTGCATTCACACAGCACTTGTAGGACCTACTTAAAGCAGGACAACATGAATTGGGGTTGATAATGGGTGACCTGAATACACATATATGGCCAGTCAGAACAGGATATGAGGCATGCCTGGTCAACATCAGTGGGGCAATAGGAAAAAAGGAGCGCCAGTTCTAGACTTCTGTCTGGCAAATAGCTTGATAGTGGCCAACACATGGTTCAACAAAAAAAGACAGTTACAAAGATACTTACAAGAGCAGCCAACATGCAAGTCAGATTGATTTCCTCATAGCAAGAAAAGGTCACTGGTGTAGAATCAGTCATTGCAAAGTCAACTCCATTGAAGCAGTCAGCCCACGGCATAAGCCACTGATTGCAGCAGTCAACTGCAAGCAGTGATCAGAGAAGGCTATAATGTCAAAGAAGAGTTGGTTAAAGACCTATAACTTGAATGGAGAGAAAGCAATAGAGTCCAAGGAATTACTAAGGGCTCTAGCATCTCGGGAAGAACAGCTAGTTGATGGAGTTGAAAAAGAAGAAGAAGAATGTCAGCACCTCAAAAAAGCATGTGTAAGGACTACAGAAAAGATATGTGGCTGAGCTAGGTATGGAAGCAAGGTACTGAAGGAAAGCTGGTGGTGGAATGCAAAAGTCCAGAAAGTAACCAAAAGAAAGAAGGAGTGCAGGAAAAAGTGGGAGATAGAAAAGACAAACTAGCCTAAGAAGGAATACTAGTTGGACAACATAGGGAATAAGAGAAGGGTTTCAGTAGCAAAGAAGAAGGCATCAGAGGCACACTACCAGATTCTGGAAAGTGACTCAAAAGAGGGTTGCAAGGCAAAGAAAGAAGGATATAGATGACAGTCATATACCCTTCATAAGGGATGAGAGCAACAAACTAATCACCAGTACACAAGAAATAACAGGCAGATGAAATGAATACTTTTGCTGGTTTCTGAATGAAGAAAACTCCAAAGAAGCTGAACAGCTCCAGACTCAGGCCCTAATATAATAGATGAAGAGGAGCCCACCCTAGAAGACGTAAGAACAGCTGTAAGGAAAATGAAGTCAGGGAAAACAGCAGGCTCAGAGGAGGTCACAGCCGATATGATCAAGATGTTGAATGAGATGGGGAGAAATGGGTAATGAGGGTACACATAGTAATATGGAGAGAAGGATGTATCCCAGATGGCTGGAGAATAAGCATACTAGTGCCAGTGTACAAGAACCAAGGGCACATCCACAACTGTGGGCAGTACAGAGGTATCAAACTCCTGTCACACGGTTCAAATGTTCTGGAGATGGTGGCTAATAAACAAAAATGCAGAGAGTAGAAAGTCAATTATGGGAGAAGAGCATATCTAAAATATAGGTAAGTGCTTTAACCACCATCCCGGTGGCTTCCTCAGATCATAATGACAGCAATAAAACACTTGAATTAAATACATTTCAAATTACTTACATTTTCTGCATCCCATTAAGCAAATCAGTTACACCTTTTACATTCAACTTTACGTCCCCACTTCCTAGTGCACGAAGCGCAAGTTCCCTTCTGAATCTCATGTCATCCAGCAATCGGAAGCATAAATTTTAATTTAAAGGGGAACAGCCTAGCAAAAGAATTAGTCTACTAAAAATACCTATAAAACATACTAAAAAATAAAAATAATAAAAATTATAGACATCTAAAATCACCATATATGTGTAATATGTATAACATATGAAACTAAGAATACACTTATACACAACTAATATACATTACATACAATAAACATATATATCTAATGCGAGCTCCTATCACTCTGTATCAATACAAATATAATGCATGTATAGTCACTAACACCTAATTCCATAGGCATCCAGAATGGGGTTAACTGAAACCTTCCCATTAAGGCCAAACCCCTTTTCTGCCCTAAGTCAGAGGATCCACCTAAGCTCACTACTCTCCACCTTATTCCGAATGTTTCCCATTCTATCACCTGGACTTATTCTATCAATAACCATAAACAAAAACCTATGCACCACATTATTCATCAAATCATATCTAGATAGGTCACTAACTGAATCCTTAGCACTCAGACTATTAACATGCTCCCTAATCTTGTCCCTTAACATACGTGTGGTCATCCCTCTACAGAAATATTGACAGCACTCACACTGTGCCAGGTATACAACATACTTTGATGTACAATCTGCTGCAATCTTAAAGTCATACACTTTACCCATACTCGGGTGTGTAAATCTATTACTACATTTCACATAACTACACCAGTTACAATGTCCACATGGACGTGTCCCCCAAACAGCATCCATGGAATCATATTTAGGGTAGCACAACATCTTTTTCAGATTCTTCCAATTCCTATACTGAAAACTCGGTGTATCCCCAACCACACTCCTAATCTTGTCATATGTCAGCAGGATGGGCCAGTGTTTTTCTAACACTATCTTTACTTTCCCTATGTCACTAGTATATGATGTCAACACATCCGCTGTTATCCATTCATCATACCTCAAATCATCACCAGTCACCGGTGAATAATACGGTCTTCATCTACCACTCCACAATCTGGTGACCTCATCAAGGGTAGAGGCTATCTCTCTCTCCTTATAACCTCAAGATTTTAGATCACCCTTCAAAGTCTTCATCTCATCCTCAAAAGCTCTCACTTCTTTACTCAACCTAGACACTCTCATCCACTGGCCTTTCACCACATTACCAAAGGTCCCCCTAGGATGCATGCTAGTCCTGTGAAATAGCATATTTCTTTAGTATTCCTTCTTAAACAATCTAGTACTCAGTTTTCCATCTATAGATTTCTCAACATGCACATCCAAATAATCTATCTGTGTATTGGAAGACTTCATGGTAAACTTTAGGAATGATGTGATTTCATGCAGCTGTTCAACAAACAAATCAAGCTCCATATGTGTGCCATCCCATAAAATAAAAAATATCGTCCACAAAGCGATGATAATATTTCACACACTTCCGATATAAATCCAACTTGAAAACCATATCTACCTCCCATTGTAGCATCACTGTGTTGGCGTAGCTATTAGAGCAACTAGTGCCCATAGCTATGCCCTCACATTGCAGGTAGTACAACCCATCAAACACAAACACATTGTTGTTCAACACTGTATCCATAAACAAACATAGTAAATCTACTTACATGTTTCCGTATTCACTTTTCCTGAGCAAATATCTCCTCAGATATTATACCTCAATTTCATTTGGGATGCTGGTAAATAGGGAGACCACATCTAAGGTAATGAATATGAAATCCTGAGTTCTTTGATAACTATGCATAATCTTACAGAGGTCCTGTAAAAACTTGTTTGTATCCTTAAGTATATCTGACCCCTCGAGTACCGGTCTAAGGTGTTTTTCTACAAATACTGAAAAAGGCTTCATGAGCCCCCCCCTCCCCACAACAATAGGTCTGAAGGGTGGTTTCATACCCTTATGGTTACACATAACCTTATGGTTATACCTTAAGGTTATGTACCTTCGGAGAACCTTGAAACATAGGCATAATTGGATATTCAACATTCAAGAACTGTATCAACTCTAAAGTAATCTCATAATACATCAAACAATTATTTAGCATGAGATGTTCTCTCCTAATCATACATTCAATTTGGTGCATACAAACCTTTTTATATACATTTCTATCACTCAACATCAGTTTTAAAGATGTAACATAAAAATCCTTATCCACGACCACAATCATCCCACCCTTATCTGCTGATCATATCATTAGGGATGCATCCACACAGAGTTGCTTCAGGATTTCTTTTTCAGACTTAGTCAAATTTACAACTCTTTTCCCATGTTGTTGTTGTTGGCCCAACTTTTCATGTAAATCATCCTCACAGACTTTACTAAATGCCTCAAGGACCGGATGATTTACAGGGATGAAACTGTTATATTTCCTAAACATATTATTCCCCATCAAAACATTATCATGGTGCCAATGCTTCAACATAACATTTCTACAAAATAACTTTAAGTCAATTAGTGTGTCCAGTAAATCATCACCCTGCGCTGGAATAAAGGACAAGGCTCTATTCAACACTGATAATTCATGTTCTGTCAATACTTTCGCAGAAATGTTCCACACTATTTATCTATTTGATTCCACATTCTCTTCAATGTGGGGTAGTTCACCGGCTCTCTTTGTTCCTTCCTTTTCTTTCTCCCCCAACTCACCGACCAGTAATGCTCTTTCTCCCTCTCCTGGCATATTGGTAGTGGGAACTTCAGAAAAACCTGTGATGGTGGCTGAGAGTCAATTTTCCTCCTAACCACCATTTGCACTGGTGGTATTTCTTGAGAATCATTAGGAGTGGTAATTACGTAAGAATCTGCCTCACGCATCATCTCACTAGGGACCCCTCCTCTATTTCCAGTCTCAACTGCAGTAGATGGCATCAACCCAGTGTCTTGAACAGCTGCATGAAACCACATCATTCCTAAAGTTTACCATGAGGTCTTCCAATGCACATATAGATTATTTGGATGTGCATGTTGAGAAATCTATAGATGGAAAACTTAGTACTAGAATGTTTAAGAAGGAATGCTATAGAAAAATGCTCCTTCACAAGACTAGCATGCATCCTAGGGGGACCTTTGGTAATGTGGTGAAAGGCCAGGGGGTGAGAGTGTCTAGGTTGAGTAAAAAATTGAGAGATTTTGAGGATGGAATGAAAACTTTGAAGTGTGATCTAAGATCTCAAGGTTATAAGGAGAGGGAGATAGCTTCTATCCTTGATGAGGTCACAAAAATGAGGACTGGTACAGTGAGGCCATATTATTCACCTGTGACTGGTGATGATTTGAGGCATGAAGAAGGGATAACAGCAGAAGGACGAGTTGATGTGTTGACATCATATACTAGTGACATAAGGAAAGTAAAGATGGTTTTAGAAAAACACTGGCCCATCCTGCTAACAGATGAAAAGATTAGGAGTGTGGTGGGGGATACACAAAGTTTCCAGTATAGGAATCAGAAGAATTTGAAAAGGATGTTGTGCTACCCTTAATATGATCACATGGACACTGTTTTGGGGGACGCGTCCATGTGGACATTGTAACTGGTGTAGTTACGTTAAGTGTAGTAATAGATTCACGCACCCGAGTATGGGTGAAGTGTATGACTTTAAGATTGCAGCAGATTGAACATCAGAGTATGTAGTATACCTGGCACAGTGTGAGTGCTTTCAATATTTCTATATAGGGATGACCACATGTATGTTAAGGGACAGGATTAGGGAGAATGTGATTAGCCTGAGAGCTAAGGATTCAATTAGAGCCCTATCTAGATATGATTTGATGAATAATGTGGTGCATAAGTTCCAGTTTATGGTCATTGATAGAGTAAGTCCAGGCGATAGAATGGGAAACATTAGGAATAAGGTGGAGAGTAGTGAGCTTAGGTGGATCCTCTGACTTAGGGGATATAAGGGGTTTGGCGTTAATGGGAAGGTTTCAGTTAACCCCGTTCTGGATGCCTGTGGAATTAGGTGTTAGTGACTATAAATGCATTATATTTGTATTGATACAGAGTGATAGGAGCTCGTATTAGATATATATATATATATATATATGTTTATTGTATGTAATGTATATTAGTTGTGTGTAAGTGTATTCTTACTTTCATATATTATACATATTACACATATGTTGATTTCAGATTTTTATCATCTTTATTTTTTTTTATTTTTTATTATGTTTTATAGGTATTTTAGTAGGCTATGTCTTTTGCTAGGCTGTTCCCCTTTAAATTAAAAGTTATGCTTCTGATTGCTGGATGATGTGAGATTCAGCAGAGAACTTGCACTTAGTGCACTAGGAAGTGGGGATGTAAAGTTGAATGTAAAAGGTGTAACTGATTTGCTTAATGGGAGGCAGAAAATGTAAGTGATTTGAAATGTATTTAATTCAAGTGGTTTGTTGCTGTCATTATGGTATGAAGAAGCCACCGGGATGGTGGTGAAAGCACTTACCTATATTTGAGAAATAAACTACATGGTTTTATTGCTGTATGTCTTAAGACCGTTTTCTTATTTTGTTATGTGTATTTTGCTAGTTGTTTGCGGTCATACGTTTGCCTGTTCTGTATTTTTCTTTGTTTTTATGGGAGAAGACGAGTTCAGATTCAGACCATGTTTCAGTACAACAGACCCAATGTTTGCAGTGAGAAAGACTGAAGAGAAAAGAGTTGAGATAAAGAAAGAGCTAGGCATTGCAAGACTTGGAGAAAGCATATGGCAAGATTCCCAAAAAGTTGATTTAGGCAGTCCTACCATGGTGTGAAGTCCAAGAAACATTGGTAGAATTAGTGCAGGCTATGTGCAAGAACCCTATGAGCCAAGTACAAACAGTGCTCAGACTCACAGATGGGGATTGTAGAGGGTGTGGGTATGCATCGGAGTTCAGATCTGAGCATACTGATATTCATACTGGTGAAGGACTACATTAGCAAACAGGTTGGAGGGGATAGCTGAACAAAGTTGCTGTATGCAGATAATGTGGCATTACAGGCAGACTCTAAGCAAAATTTTCAAAAAAGAATAGAGGAATGTAATGCAAAAGTGAAGACATGAGTACAGATAGGACTGTTGTAATGGCAGCAGATGGCAGAAATCCAAAGACTCTGAGAACTAAGATAGAAGATACAATAGTGGAACAGGTTAACAGTTTCAAGCATCTGGGAAGGGTGGTTGAGGAGAAGGGAAGTCTAAATGAAGTGATCAAAGCTAGAATCAGAGCAGCTGGAGCTAACTGGTACAGAGTGTCAAGTGCAGTGTATAACAAAAAATGCCAAAGAAGCTAAAAAGGAAGGCATTCAGAACAGTGGTGTGACTAGTACTACTGTATGGTACAGCAACCTGGGCAGTGAAGGAAGAGTACTTAAAGAAAGTGGAGGTTATGGAGTTGAATTGCCTGAGATGGGTAGTAGGATGCACACTATGGTGATCAGTGCAGAAGCCAAAGTATCTGCACTTGCAGAGAAAGTCTTAGAGAACAGAGTATGGTGATTTGGTCATAGATGCAGAAACGAAGAGGACAATCTGGTGAAGAAGATTTTGAACAGACAGGAAAAGGGCAAGTGGAATTGAGAGTATCCATCAAAGAAATGGATGGATTGTAGCAGAGAAGCCCTGGGTCAGTTAGGCATGACTGTCGGAGAAGGTAAGAGACTGGCACTTAATTGAGAGAAATGGTGACAGCTGACACAGCACCTCGAACCCATGTAGAAAATGGGAAAAAAGGGTGGTTAATTGATGGTTGATTGATACTGGGAAAAGTTAGGGCAAATCTGAAACCGCTGTAGTTCCCAGTAGCCAAGTGGTGATAACTTTAAGAATTGACAGTGATAGGAAAAAATACAGTAGGGATATGAAGAAGAGCTTTGAGCTGGCAGAAATGTTCCTTAAATATATGGAGAGCATTTGGAGAAGATTTGTAGCTATAGAGCTGGTTTGTGGAAAGAAGGTTTGGTTTTCATCCATGTACCACTCCTTATAAAACTAAGGGAAACAAAGTCAATCTGGAAGAAGTGAGGCATAGATATACATTAGGGGGTGTATCACAAAATGTGGTTTGAGGAAAGAAGGATTTTTTCTGTAACAGTCGAAGTTCACATAGCATGGGAATTATAATGTTACAGAAGAATATCTACTGAATGACAAGGAAATGTGAACCTACATGTGCTGCCCAGATAAACAGATTACTTTACATGAGAAAGTGGTTGACATAATAAGTGGTAACTGAGTCATTCATACACACTGAGCCACGACCATGACTCAACTCACCCAGCCCAGGCAATTAGGTGTATCCTTAAACTCTGTGTGATCAGCAGAGATGATCATCATGGCTAATATTATTTAATAAGATTTAGAAGCTTTGTGGTTAAAAAAAAAAAAAAAACAGATTTGTTTCATTTGGAAAGTGGTGGCCGAGGAAGTAGCCAGGTATAAGCATGTATGAAAACCAGCAAATTATTCAACCATGAAAAATTAAGTTGCTATCTACCTGCTATCTATCTATCTATCTATCTATCTATCTATCTATCTATCTATCTATCTATCTATCTAGTTAAGATTTAATCATATATGGAGTTTATTATAGCGTCAGGTGTTTCCTGATGACAGGAGAAGAGTCCTTGTCATTTATCTTAAAATAGTATTTACATTATACTTTTTTGTACTGTTTTTTTTTTCTTTCTTTTTTTTTTTTGCCTATGGTCAGACACTGGTGGGTTTATTGTAATAAAACAAAAATAATTTAGGACAAAGAGTTAAGTGCAGCACCTCATACACCCAGTTTCAAAGACTGGAAACAAGATATATTCAGAAGAATTTGCATAATGATTCTCAGCTGATTTACTCTCTTTACCTGGATGCATACAGTTCTACCATGTGCCCATTCTGTATGCAGTATATGAAACATATGAAACATAAACAGACCCTCCAACGCCGGATACACCAACTACTGTTTGGTGTGGCTGGAAGATTAATTTTCTTTTTTGATCCATTTTTCTTTCATTGTGATGGCATTTTGTACAAAGTATCATTAAACACAAACAGCTTTTAAGTGCTTTCAAGGCGAGGAACGTTTTTGTTTTTGTATGTTAATATGGCAAACACCATTATGCAGTAAAATGATAGGAATAAAGTGCAGAATGTATTCTAATGACAGTAATACAGCCAGTTTCAGTGACTGTTATCATTTTTTGATCACCGTAAAAATAAATATATTGACTACTTTTGTCAGTCACATGACATAACTTCATGACTTTAAGCATCATGTGGCAATATATCAATAATCAATATCAGCAATCGTGACACTAGAAGTTCTGATGCAGGAAACTTAAATCATGAATGATAACTGCAAATTTGGCAAAACTACTAAGGAGCTGAAGGGCTGAACCTTCCAGTAAGTAATACCACATGCACTTCCACTCTCAGTGTCCCTAGCTTTCTACAAGTCATACATGTATGTTAAAGTGGCTAAGTTATAAATTACACTTCTGCACTTACTTTTATATATACAAAATAATATACTTGCATACTTAAGGAAACTGCAAAGAAATATATATCATTTATTAAATCACCATAAGTCATTATAAAAAGACATTTATTGCTGCTAAAAATAATCGTTTTAGTTCAAATGTTGATTTTTTTAAATTTTAAATTCAAATAATATATATGTGTGTGTGTGTGTGTGTGTGTGTGTGTGTGTGTGTGTGTGTGTGTGTGTGTATTTATGCACACATACACACACACACACACACACACACACACACACACACACACACACACACACACACACACACACACGCACACACAACTTTTTTTTTTTTTTTGCTAACCTCTCTAGTGCTGTATATTCCTTTCCTTTTTTCTTTTTCCTTTTCTTACTCCAGGGGAATTCAGGAGGAATTTACCACAGATATGGGACTTGCAAATCTGAGCTTTACAGATGTTCTTCACTGGGTTCATGCACAAGTCAAAGCAAAAACGTCTGGCTGCTGGCCTCGACCCAGAATGGAAGCTAAAAACAGTCTGTGGTGTCATCACACTACTTGGCAAGCGGCACAGCATGGGGAAGAGATGATCTATTGATGAGGTTACCCAGGCCTTTTGAACTTTACCCAGCAAATGTGGGTGTCTTGTCATATATAGGGAAACAGTGTTAAGTGTCAGATATATATAGCAGGCTGGTGCAGAAGTAGTGTATTTTGTTGGCAAAACACTGCAGGAAAATATTACAGAGAAAAAGCTTTACTAAGCTATGTAAATGTTCATGTGGTTACAGCATCAGTTATGTTGAAAATCATGAGCCATTTAGTGCTGCATAGTGTGGTAGAATTGCCTTGTAAACATATATTTTGATGTTATCTACTACTTCGGAATTGTTTTTTGTTTTATATATATATATATATATATATATATATATATATATATATACTGTATTTATATCTTTTCATAAGTTTAACAAAAAAAAAAAAATAGTAATCAGATTAGTTATTTTCCATGAAAGGGGCCTGAAAAAGGAGTTTCCGCTATGAGTGGATGAAACTGAATGTACTGAGGATCAGAACCCAAAAACTTAATTTGCAGAAAAATAGACAAAAAAGAACACTTCCATCCCTGATAAGGGAGTTAAGCCCCCCTCCCAAAAAAAACTTGTATTCACCAACTTCATGGTCACACCAACTTGAAGAATTTGGGAAATTCCCCCCAAAAGGACATCACTGACAGCAGAATTCACCGGCAGAGATTTCCCCCAGTCATCAGAGGGTTGAATCCCGTGCAACCGAAGGTCAAGACCTCAATACTTCCACCTGGAGGTTATAAGATAAGGCAAGGCAAGAAAGTCAGATGACTAGCAATAACCTCTTTCCATTTAAGTGCAGTATCCATTTGGTCAGATATGGAAAAGGAATCAGAAACACTTTAAAATCCCTTGTAACTTTGTGACATCAGAGTACTTTGAACAACTAAAAAATTTAGTTGTAACTAAAAATAAAAAAAAAAAAAAAAAAGAAATGCCTTAGTCAATAGAATTTCAACTGATTATAAAAAAGATGAATAATCATAAGCAGAAATAGTTCTGGGAATTGACTACAGGAAGACAGCAGTTGAATGCAGGGATTCAGTCCCAACACTGCTGATAAATTATTTTGGGTGAACAGGTTGTAGCCAGTGGATGGGAGCTAAAACATGGAGTACCACTACAATGACTATGAAGGAGACTGCAGGCAAGATGAAAGGCACAGCATAGCTTGTAACCAGGTCACACAAAGGGCACACAGACACCAGGACATCAGAACCCCCCCCCCCCAAAAAAAAATTTAACATCCTGGAAGAAAGAAAAATCTTTGGAATAGTCAGCCAAGACAAACTTTACACCTGCAGGGAGGAGTGAAATTTAATGTTGTTCAAATAAATAATTACAGTGCACTGTTCACACAAAAACAGAGTGGCGAGATAATTGCAAGTAAGGTAAAAGAGAGGTATATTCAGCTATACAAAGATAAGGCTCCCTGAAAAAAAATTTGACACCATGTAGGAATGTACAGGTGAGAATGATAGAGACAGTCAAATGTGAGGATGAAGCATACAGCTGCATCTAGGGAAACATCATAGCATAAGGTAAACAGAGTGGAATGCTAAGGGCATCAGAGCAAATGGTATCTATACCCAAAAGGATAGATAACACTCAGACCCATATTTCATTGCCAGTACAGCAATACAGATAACAAAAACAGAACCTACAAGTGAAAGAAGCATAGTCCACACTTCATTAGCAGCACAAACAAAATTAATGACCCAAACCAAATAATCTGTCTGTATTTCTATGGATATATATATAAGAATATAAAACATGCCCTGTTAAAAAAATGTATACTGTTTGCAAAGCTGCATTGTGCCCATGTGGTGGAGGCATGTGATAGTTAAGTGCCTTTTCTCTATTTATCTATTTGTCCATTTTTTTTGTCTTTGCTATGATTTGCTTATTTTATAAGAAGAGGAATGGATGCCAAGAAGCAGAAATGCAACTGGGTCATTTTTCTGCTGAACGACAGAGAAGGACATAATAATCCTGATGACAAAAAAAGAAAATGGTCTTTGATTTTAATGCTACATGTAGTCTTTGCAGATTAATACTAGAATGTTCTAGGATGGTCAGTGGCTTTAAACACAGGGCCAAAGGGAATCAGTGCTGAAGAGCAAGATCAGCAGGTGTGTTCCCCATGAATCCTGATGATTACTAGCCTCTGAAGTATCTATCAGCGTCATGCAAGATGGTACATATCCATGTCCTCTACAACACATAGGTAGATATTTATCACATGTCATGCTGGCTATATGGCATGGGTCTGACCTTGTATACAAACAGCCCTCTGCCACTGGATCCACTCAGACACATCCATAGCAACACATGATGTACAGCCTATACCATCCCCTCCCACCCGCCACTAATGTTAGATCGTCTGCTAGTTCGACTGTTTTGGTTGGCAAACAAGAAAGTAGTTCATTTCAATCAGATGAACTAACTTCACATGACACACCCAATAACAACAATCAGGATAGTGTGGCTCATAATCCTGTTAGGCACAGTGAACGGCTGCATAGGAATGGTGAGAACATGAATGAACAGGGTTTTCAGGCTGTTCAACAAGTGCATCAACAGAATTCACGGAAAGGTCACCAGTCAAATTACCAGAACAAAAAACGAAATGAATCCAAAAGGCTACTAGCGGAATCACAAAGACGCTGGAGACGTGAATAAATTCCACACTTTTAATGAAGGTTAATGAAGGTTTAGCGCTTTCATCTAGTACAACTAGACTTCATCAGAAAGTTGTGCACACTACTGAGGGATGCCTGTACCATGTATCATTTCATTTTGGTTGTAGTGGCTACATGGACTTTTTTTCTATAAATTACCAGAACACCCAGAGGAAGAAGAACAATTGACACTGACATTAACATATAATAATAATGGTAATTATGAGGCTTTGGACTTACAAACTCAGTCAAAACTACGAATTATTACTAATTCTACTCAGGATTTCAAAATCTTTAACTATACTTTTTTTAATCCACCGAGTGAATTGATTGAGTTACTTTCTAGGGGTTTGTCATTTGTACCATTGAAGAGAGCGGATTTGGCTGAAACAATGCTAGATTTAAAATTGTTTGTACATAAGTTGAACCTCAGGATATTGTTTGGTAATTTCAACAGTTTTAATAATGATAAAATCAAGCAAAAAATGGCTGCTGTGTGTGGCGTCTCCAGTAACAATGGTGAATAAATAACAACGAAGGGTTGGAGAACGCCCTGGCAGTGCTACAACCTCTGAAACAAATTCAGTTCTTTACTTACAGTTAGTTGAGAGCAAGTTAGAGACCACACCTCAAGCAACTGGCAGCAGAGGTTTCCGAATGGTTACAGAAAACCAACTGCTGCTGGCTGGACAAAAACAGCCCATATAGTGTTGCAGCAGTTAAGTTAATTCACCTTTTGAAAGCAGTAAACCAAATGGTTAGAGCTGCTAGGATGACTACCTTAGATACATATTTTATCGCTGAAATCGATTTATTAAGAGATATGTTCATTAAAAGAGGATACCCCACCTTATTAGTCGATGACATTATTAGTTAAGTTACTAACAAAAGATATAATGGTTGGTTTAAGCCCATTCTTGATGGATCCGTTACGTTAGATCTAAGTAATGATTGTGTAGGACTGCTGGATGAGCAGCATATTGACACCATGAATTCAGGAACTAGTAGCATCAATATTTATCCCTTTCCTTTAAAATTTATTACCACATTTTCTTTGGATACTTATTATTTGAAGGAAATTATGGAGAAGTTCTGGTTTATCTTGATGGAGGATCCTGTAATTTGCCTTAAGATACCTGATAAGATGGCAACAGTGTTTAAAAGGGGTAGGAACCTAAAGAATATCTTAGAGAATAAATTATGTTGTCCACTCTTGAATGCAGGTATGTGGAAATATGGAAGATGTAGTTTTTGTAAATTCATTACAGTTACTAAGTTGTTTTTCCTTGATAATAGTAATTTTAAAATTAAGGAAGCTTTGTGAATCTGCCAGGGTGGTCTATGTTGCTAGATGTCAGGTATGCCCAGAATTTTATATAGGCAAAACAGAGAGACACTTTAAGCAAAGAGTGTATGAACATCAACATGCTATTACAAAATCTAATTCCAACAATGCCTTAGCTAAGCATGAGCTGGATAATCCTGGGCATTATTTCCAATACTTCATTATTGATCAAGTTAAGAGAACATCTCATGGTGGACCATGGCAGCCATTACTTGAAGAGAAGGAACTTTTTTAGCAACTTAGACTTAATGCCTTTGTTTATCCAGGACTCAATGATTCCTGTTGTATTAAATGTGTTTTGAAAAAGAAATCTCTTGAGAGATGATACTGAATTATAAATAGATGCATTACATATAAATATATACTTTTATATATATATATTATTGGTTTTATATGTATTTTATATACATGCATATATATTAATTCAGGATAGATTTTAAATAGGGGTGAATTTGTTTATTTATGTTCATAAAGTTGTTAAAGAAATGTTTTTAAAATGTTAAAATGTTGAATGCACCTTCAAATGTTTAATGAGCTGATGATGTCACTCAGAGAGTTTTTTATATATTGTAGAATTTGGAACTTTTGTTTGTCTGAAGAAGTTCACTCATTGGCAGTGTTCAAAAGCGCTTACTTTATTTGCATAAAGTGTTTTGGAGTATACCCTTGCCTTTTTCGTTTTTACAGCCTGTACCATACCATGCCTTGAAAGTGAGAGGTACATCCAACAGTGACTATAATGCCACACCACCATGATTACACTTGGTTCATAGGTTCATAGCTAAGTACTAGGCTATCAGCCCAAGGGCCTAAGTAAGCCTAGCCAACAAGGTTCCCTGGCTTATGCCACCTAAGAAAGTTAATTTCCTGTGCCCCTGTTGAGCATGGCCACAGAAGTGATCCCCGGGGTGTATTTCCTATTTCCCATCCACTCATCAAGATTTTTCTTGAAGAATGCTAATGAGGAACTTTGCCTGAAGTAGATAGGTAACTTGTTCCAGAGTATAGGAAGTCTCTGGAACAGGAATCTATACCTCCAGCATGTCCTGTTTATTGTGGTAAAAAGGTTTAGGTCCCTAGAGCATGTAGCTTGGAGGGATTGGGATTTATTTAGGTGTAGCATGTCCAACAGCTCTGGGTTTAACATAGCTTTATATGTTAGGCAGAGATCTCCTCGGAGTAGGTGATATGCTACAGAGTAAAGCTGGAGTTTTTTGAGATGGACAGTGTAGGGCATCTGTTTGAGGACAGTAATCCTCTTTGTGAGGTACTTCTGTGGCATTTCCAGCTGCTGCAGATGTCTTGTGAGGTACACTATAATGGGTTTAATAAGTGCCGAGTAGAGGGAAACAATGACCTCTTTTTTCCTGGTTGAGAACTCTTTTATGATGAGGTGTGCCACATAGAAGGATTTCTTGGCTACTCTGGTGAAGTGATTATCAAAGGAGAGACTACTGTCCACCTGGGTACCAAGGTCTCTTATCACACATTCAGTATTAAGTAGACTGCCATTTATGTGGTAGTTCATGGGTACATATTTTTTACCAAAGGGGATGACGATGCACTTTTTGTCATTGAGCTTGAGGCCATGCCTTTGACACCAGGCATCTGTCTCAGTGAGGCCCTTCTGTAGGATGTCCACATTATTTGGGGACGACTATGGCTCCTAGTTTGCAGTCATCTGCGAACTTTGTTAACCAGAGGCCTTCTGTGTTAGCCTGTACTTCAGAGAAGTAGATACCAAACAGAAGAGGTCCCAGGACTGAACCCTGTGGTACTCTACTTGTCACTGGTTTGAAGTCAGATTTGGAGTCTGCAACTTTTACAGTGTGGGTTCTGTCAGTGAGCCAGTTGGCAACCCATCTTGTGACATAGGGATTTATACCTAGTTTAGTGAGTTTAGCTATAATTCCAGAATGGGGGATGGTGTTGAATGCCTTGATGAGGTCAAGATAGGCTTGGAGTCCATATACATAATATGTGCTGGCATGTAGCATGGCAAGTTATACTGCAGGTGGGGATACTGCTGTTTCTGTGTATCTATGTTATATTTAGACTGTTGCTGCTGTGTATCTGTGTTATATTGGCACTGCTGCTACTGTGTATCTATGTTATATCTGCAGTTGCTGGATAGAGTGGTAGCAACAAAGAATATTTCCAAGCAGAAGTAAGCATCCACAGCCTCTGTGTACTTATATCGAAGTATCTGTACATTTAATTTTTCAGGTCCTACAGGACTAATGATTCCGCCATATACACTGTTCTGGCTCATTCATATAGCAACATTCATATCAGCTATTTTACAATATAGTCATATACACTGATCGGTCATGGCAATGCTGATTAAGTCACTGCAGAGTAACTCCAGGTGCTATGTATGTATGTACGCATGCATACATGAATGGAGAAGAGTTAGACAGCTAACTCACTGATACAGCTAAGTACCAAATAAACACCTGTGGTACTCGGTGTAGATAAATATATTTTATTCATACATGCAAGAAACCAGTGGGGTTACTCCCTGTCGATGTTAGCCATGGTTCTCTATCTACCAATACAAAGACCAAGGAAGGAGGAAGAAATTAAAATGGAAGGGTTGGCACATTACCCATGTATTTGTTGGGAATTGATGTTGTGCTTAGAACTGGGTAAGTATGATATGGCAACCACTGCCACTATGCAGATTGTGGCTGTTTATGCTCTCATGCAACATATTGATGTTCTGAGGGAAAGTATCACTTAAGAGTCCTGAATGACTAGTGTGAAAGTAGCTGACTCCAAGTCAGATTGCCGACCAGTCATGAGTGGAGTCCCACAGGGCTCGGTCCTGGGTACTCTCCTCTTTGGTATCTACTTCTCTGAAGTCCAGGCCAACACAAAGGGTCTCTGGCTGACAAAGTTCACAGATGATTGCAAGTTGGGAGTTATTATTAACTCTCCAAGTGATGTTGCCATCCTACAGGAAGTCCCCCTGAGACCAACAGCTGGTGTCAGAACCATGGCCTTACAAAAAATGTGTTGTCATCCCCTTTGGGAAAAACATGGTTCCCATGAATTACCACATTGATGGTAGTCTGCTGAACACAGAAGGATTTATAAGAGATCTGGGAACAAAGGTTGACAGCAATCTCTCTTTTGTCCACCACATTGCCACTGTGGTCAGAATGTCCTTCTATGTGGAACATCTCATTACTAAGGGGTTTGCATCCAGGAAGAAAGAGGTCATTGTCTCCCTCTACTCTTCCCTCATTAGGCCAATCATGAAGTACAATGCCCCATTTGGCATGCACCTCACCAGACACCTGCAACAACTGGAGAGGCTGCAAAAGTACCTCACAAAGAGGATCCTAGGCCTTAAACACTTGTCCTATATGGACAGACTAAAAAAACTCCAACTATTCTCTGTCTCATATCGCCTACTTAGAGGCGATCTCTGCTTGACTTACAAAGCCATGTCTGACCCAGCTCTGTTAGAAATGCTATATCTAAAGAAATACCTGTCCCTCTGCACCACACCCTCCAAAGACCTCAACCTCATTACCACAATCAACAGAACATGCTGGAGGGACAGGTTCATAACACAGAGACTGCCCATGCTATGGAATAGACATCCCATACATGTCAAGCAGAGCACCTCACTGTCCCTCTTCAAGAGAAATTTTGATGAGTGGATAGGAAATAGAAAATTCACCCCGGGGATCACTCCAGTGGCTCTGCTTGACAGAGGCACTGGAACTAAGATCGAGCGGCATGATGACAGGGTAATCCTATAGGCCAGGCTTGTAAAGGCTCCAGGGCCATTAGCCTAGTACACACCTATGAACCTATGAACCTATAATTTTTTGAATGTGTCTTACTGATGGGAGCAGAAGCAAAGCATGAATGTATTCAGCTCTTATCCAGAAGCTGCAATAGCACAATATGAGCACTGCACATTTGTTCTGTGAGGATCATGTCTGTAAGTACTCTATCTATGAATTTATTCAACATCAGGCTACATAGGTTCATAGGTATGTAGGTGTATGCTAGGCTAATGACCAATGGAGCCTTTTTAAGTCTAGCCATCTCTGACAAATCTCGGACAGGATCTAGTAGTCATGGTATTGAAAGCAGGGGCTAGAGAGATGAACAATTTACAAGCTATTTCCATTAGAGACATAGCTGCCAAACCAGGGTGAATTTCTGGTTCCCTATCCAGTTGTCCAAGTTACACTTGAATTGGGTTAGAGAGGAATCCTCTTTTATGTGGATGGAAAGCCTGTTCCAGAGAAGGAGTAGTATTTGGAATACATATCTGTCTCTTCAGCAGGTCCTATTAATATGACAGCACAGTTTAAGTCTTTAGAACAGGTAATTCTGGTTCTGTTTGTTTATAGATTCATAGATTTCTAGGCTAATGGCTGAAGAACCTTTAACAAGTCTAGCCAGTTTTATCCAGATTTTACCCAAATTTCTATCCTTAGGGGAAAAATAACAAGGGTCAGCAAGTGGGGTTTTGAAAGTTTTACAGACTGCCTCTGTCCATAAGGGGCATGGATACCACCCCAGGAGTGAATTTGCAATTTCCCATCCATTGTCCAGATTGTGTTTGAAGATAGTCAGGAAAGGGCTCTGCTTCATATGAATGGGAAGTCTATTCCAGAAGATACACGATCTCTGGGAGACATCTGTCTTTCCACCATGATCTATTCAAGTCGGAGTTCAGGTTTAGATCTTTGGAACTGGTAACTCCTGCACATTTAGTTTTGTGAATATGCAATATTTACATCAGGGCTGGGTCAGAGAATGCCCTCAGGCAAAGATCAAACCTCAGTAATCAGTAGCAAACTGAACACAGTGATAGGGCTTTTAATCAGTCCATATATGACTTTCCAGTTATACCTGTATTTTTTTGGTTAGAAACCATTGTGGACTCTCCAGCTGTTGTAGGTTCCTGGTGAAGTAAATGCCAAAGGGTGCATTGTACTTGATTACTGGTCTAAAGAGGGCCAAAAACAGTGGTATAATGACATCCTTAGATCTGGATATCATGCCCTTATTTATAAGCTGATACACACAAAAGGATTTATTCACTATGGGCACATGGTGTTCAAACATAGCTTTCAACCTTCCATCTCTAAAATGAGGAACACTAGCCCTCATAATGTGGAACAAATGGGCAAAATGTGGAAAACATACTAATGGCTTACTAACAACTTCAACTAAGAAAGTCATAGGGTGGTTAAAATATGCTGGTTTTACTTATAAAGAAGATATTTTAATGAATTAATATGATTCATTTCTATTTACAATGCATTTCTCTAAAAAAATCCTAACACTGAATGTGTGACAAGAGTCTTTCAATGTGGAACTTTTGAGGAACTTCGAGGAACATGAACTTTTTAGCACCCCAAATGAGGTATGTTCCTCGTAATGAGGTACACTTGAGGGGAATGTGTTTAAAGTTCAGATCACTATCTAGCCAAGTACCCAGATCTCTCACCACTGATCCACATTTAGGATGTTGTAATTTGCAGGTGGTATTTGATTTACCAAAGGGTATTATTATACACTTCTTTGCATTTTGTTTGAAGTCATGGTTCTAACTTGAATCGTTAGTCTGCATCAGACCATTCTGTAAGATACCAACATCATTTGGTGAGTCAGTAATTGTCCCCAGCTTGCAGTCATCAGCAAATGTGATCTACATTTGCCTTGACACTTAAGAAGTATATCCCAAATAGGAGGATGCCAAACACTGAGCCCTGTGGTACTCCGTTGGGGACTGACCTCTTGCTAGATGTGGATTCTCCCAGTCTAACAACATGTGTCCTATTCATGAGCCATTTGACTATCTATTCATCTGGTGATGTAGTGCTTTATGCCCAATATTGTGAGTTTATCTTTAATACTCAAGTGGGCTATTGTATCAAATGCCTTGGCCAGGTCACGGTAGGTGGTATGTACTGTCTTATCCTCATCCATGGCTTTGATGACCTTCTCAAAGAAGTCCACTGGATTCAGCAGGCAGGACCTGCTTTTGACAAAGCCAAACTTGGTTGGGTCTAGGATTTGGAGATTTCCTATGTCATTGCTAATCAGGTCCAGAATTATCCTTTTCATAACCCTGCATATGAGGCTAGTCAGACTTATGGGTCGGTAGCTTCCTGGGTCCATTGATGTTCCTACACTATGAGGAAGGATGACTGTTGCTGTCTTCCCTTCTACTGGGACAAAGCCTGTTTGTAGACTGTGGTTAAATAGAGATCCAAGTGGGTCTGCTAAGTCATGTATCAAGCTATTTATTAGGCACCCTAGAATTCTATCAAGGCTTATTGATGAAAATTTTTCCAGCTTTACAGAGTGCAGAGATGTCCTGTTCTTTTGTGATAACTGGCAAAGGAATGGTAGGGGCACTATCATCCCTTTGCACAAAGGTGGAGCGTCCACCAATACAGGAAATTTTATACCCATCAGCCTAACTAGGCTGATCTGCAAGGCCATGGAGCAGATTATAATGGACCTCATTAACAAGGATATTGGCAACCTCCAAACACTTGATCCCATGCAGTTTTGTTTCATCAAGGGGAGGTTGTGCCTGTTAAGTTTGGTTGACTTCTTTGAGATAATCACCAAAGCCATGGATTAGGGAGAGATGGTGCACAACCACCTACCTTGACCTGGCCAAAGCCTTCAACAGTATTCCCCACTTGGGTATAATAGATAAACTCTCTCAACTAGGGATCAATCCATATTTTCCCAGATGGGTAGCAAACTGGCTCATTAATAGGACCCACCTAGTCAAAATAGGGGAACCTTCCTCAAGCAGTAGACCCATAATGACTGGTGCACCCCAGGGATTGGTCTTGGAGCCTCTGTTCTTTGGGATATACTTTTCTGAGGTGCAGACCAAAACCAGTGGGCTATGGCTGACCAAGTTTGCAGCTGGTGCTGTCATCAATTCCCTTGTGAGGTGGACATCCTCCATGTGAGTTTCATTCAACAAAATGACTGGTGCCAGAAATAAGGCCTCATACTGAAGGGCACAAAATGCATCATCATCTCCTTTGGGGAGAGTGACGCCTCCACAAATTATTACAATAATAACACAGTCCTAAGCATGCAGTCAGTCGTGAGGCACTTGTGCACTCAGGTTGATGGCAAACTGACTTTTGACCACCATATTGCCTCCATTGTATGGAAAGCTTTTTACATGGCCCATCTCATTAGTAAGGGTATCTCATCCAAGGGCAAGGAGGTCATAACATCCCTGTATTCTTCCCTTATATGACCTATTATTGAGTACAATGCCCCTTTCAGCATGTACCTCACAAAGCATTTGCAGCAGCTGGAGAGACCACAGAGGTTCCTCACCAGGAGAATCCAGGGCCTCAAATATCTACCATAAACAGATAGGCTGAAGGCCATGTCCCTCTACTCATTCTCATACAGACTCATCAGAGGTGACCTCTATTTGGCATACAAAGCAATCTCAGTCCCCGCCTTGATGTGACTGCTGCATATCTTCAAGTCAAGCTCCACTCGAGTAACCAGCACACACGACCTCAGCCTGGTCTGTGACATCAACAGGACTTGTTGGCAGGACAGATTCGTGTCCCAGAAACTCCCCCCTTCTGTGGAATAGAATCCCTCTGCACATCAAGCAGAGTACCTCATTAACCCTTTTTAAGCATGACCTGGATAACTGGATGGGGAACAGAAAATACATCCTTGGGATTCCATTTGTGTCCCTGCTGGACAGGGGTATTAGGTGCTGACTTGCTGGAACATGGGCTAAATTCATGGCTAGACCTGTAAGAGCCTCAGGGCCAATACCCTAGTAACTTCCTATGATCCTATGATCCTATGATGCTCTTAATGCCAAGCAGCTACCCCCAGCTATGGCACACCAACAAAATTCCCATCATACTAAGTCAGCATATGTGATTTTGTCAGGTTATTATATGCCTCAATTCTTCTTCCTCTACTTCCCAACCTACCAATTGCTACAATGGTCACAGGCCAGGGAGAAAGTAATGGGGGTCATATAAGGTATAAACAGTGCCAACAACAATGAGCAGAGAGGGAGAAAAAAAAATAATTTCCAATTAAATGCACAATGTCTGTGCAGCACCATAAATTCACTTAGAGTCATAACAAGATAAATGTGTCATATCCAGAGCATGGCTAAAGTTCATAAACAAGCACTGCATCTCTGTTTTTGGAGAAAATCACAGTGAAAAGATCCAGTCAATCAGTCATTATTAGATGTTGAACAGTGTTGATGTACCAAGCAAAGAACCACATAGGTACAAAGAGGAGTAATGGTAATTAAATAATTAGCACCTGGCTACATCATGGCTGATGTGATGGACAATGTGGTCAGCTAAGGAATAAGTGGTTACCCATGCATTGTAATGCTGCATGGCTGCATGTAGGGCCCATCTGTCACAAGAAGTGCAGTATGGAGGCCAACACATACATTAGTGCTGGAGTGTACAGCAAAGTGGTAACCTTCATCATATAAATGAAAACAAATTGAGGTAGATCTTAAAGTAGGAAGTGGGATATGAGCAAGCAGAGGGAAACTTAGAAGGTAAACCGTAAGGTAAGAAAGGTGGAGGTGAGCTAACCTTTTGTTAAAAATGAGTTTCTTTTCTAAGTGTTACAAATGAATTGTAGGTAAGGGAGATAGTGAATGATGGCTGTGAACTGGTTAGATGGAGATGGGCAAGCAGCAGGGACACAGAGATCAGCATAAAACACATACAGACAAACGGAGGAACAAAAAACAAAACAAAGAAAAAGAAACTAAAAGATACTGATGCAATAATTAAAGCATTAAGAGTACTATTTAAATCTGACCACATGCAAGCTTAACCTGGGTTACACTGATATGAACAAAACTAAATTAAGAATAAAGGCATAACATTTATAGAGTATAGTGACATAACATAACATTGATGTAAAAATATCTATATACTTATTTACAAGGTTTAAAAAGAAGTTGGAATATGAGTATACAATGCACAATACTGGTGTTATAGGTGAAATAATCTAGCAACAGAATTGACTATTATATACAAGTATGGAGGGAAATGTTATTAGTGAAGAGTGCTTCAACAGAAGAGCTAATTGAATAAAAGAGCTGCATGGTTTATACTTTAAAAAGAAACTCTGCCTGTGCCTGCAAATATGAAGACTTTTGAACTGTTCTTCATGTTTCCAACACAGGCTGTCATATTTGGGAAATACTGGCTTTTAATTTAAAAGTAAATGCAGGATATCATGCCATGCCTATCAGTGGGTCCCACCAAAGGGTCATTGTTATACAGCACTAGGGCCTTGGATGCCACAATATTTATAAGAAACAAAACAGACATTTTATTTTCATGCTGGAAAATAGGCTATTAAGTCCTATTATCTGTAGTTTTCACTTGCATTATGAAAACTTATTTGACTTGATAAACAAATACATGTTGTAAAGTAATATTTGTTCAGTGTAGCTGCCACATGAGTAGTAATTGCCAAAACAGGTTGGCAAGCAATTCCAGATGATATGAAAACAAGAATGTTAAACCATAGCCACAAGGCATTTCAATTTTCTTGGGTAATATACTAGCTTCAAGTAGCAATAGTATATTGCAATTAATAATAAAAAGAAAGACCTGGCATCATATTAGCATTGTTGGAAGTAATGATCACAGGGTTAAGACAAATACCTTTTAACTGGCTTCAAGTTTGTAATCCTGTTCTTGATTTCTCCATCTTCATAGCTTACTGTGTGACTGAGCAAGTCACTCAATGAGGCAGCACTTCGTAAACTTAAAAGGCAGATATCATTAGTGCAATTATATGAAGTCTGATCTGAAATACAATATTAGAGAAATGTTGTAAGCGCTTTTGGGTATACACCATACCCTTCTTTAGACATATAGCTACTAACTTCTATCAACCATTTAAATAGCAAAAAAAGGCGCCAAATTTAATTACATTAACACTAGGGTTCTATATAAAAATCCCTTAATCGACCATTAGATGGCAGTAAAAATATATTTTATCAGAAGACTCTCCTAAAACTTAAAATTTAGTAGATGTGCTGTATCCAGCATAATAAAATAAAAATAAAAACATAATAATAGCATACTAATATATCTGCATTCATATCTAATACACAATCATAGCCTAACCTAGTTCATGCTGTGGTCTTTAAACATTTAAAACTATATAAATTCCATCATAAACATATACTCTTCCTGAATGACAAAATATATCAGAAGACATATTAGTGTTTCAAGGGTCTATCTCTAAAAAAGGGTTTGATGGAGACCCTATCATTAAGGCCGTTACCT
>NC_056730.1:633115713-633180713 GCF_019279795.1 Protopterus annectens | reverse complement strand
GAAAATAAGCTTTTAGGACATGTGTGTTAATAGGGAACTGGTAGACTTCTTAAGATATATATTTTTGAAAGTATAGGAAAACCAGAATGGTAAAATGTAAAAGACTGGCAAGGTGGGTCAGCAAAAAATGTTAGTGGGTACTATAAAATCTGCAAGTAGTTTATACAGTAGAATCTCAATAAATCTAATTTGTATATATAAAAGGCAACTAGTTAAAATAGGTATTTTAGTTGACATGAGCTACAGAAAAATACCAAGCTTTATTTTTAGAGCATCTCATGCTGGGGCATTTTGTGACATCGAAACCTTACTTGATAAAAATGATGCAAGCTAACATGACAGCAAAATCAGAAATAATTTAAGGCAAGCTGTCAAGAATAGAGGCTACGGTCCTCAGAAAATATCCAACTGGCCCTAATAAATACAATCAGTAACAAAACTAACCAAATTAAAGCATAAATAAATATGAATATAAAATGGTACAAACAGAAAAGTTAGTAAAGGTTTGACACAAGAGCTTCTATGGAAAATAAATACAGATGCTTTAGAGCACTGGCACAGCAGTCAAGTCCAAGTATTAATCAAACTAACAGCTGCAGAGCACAGATATGAGCACTGGCTGTTCCTGTCCTTCCTTACCTCATCCTGACCTCAGTGCCATACATTGCTAGCTTAGTGATAGTAACCGAAATGTAACTGATCAGTTGCACACATGCATGCATACAAACACACATATTAAAGCCCACTATAGGCTATTAATATTCTGTTTCCTCAGTAGGTACTACCATCAGACAAAATCAGTCTGACACACCAAATTACCAGATAGTGTACCACTCGTAAATATGTTCAGTTGAAAAGCAATAACATGTAGTAACTGAGCAGTCCATCTAACTCAGAGGTGGACACCAACTGTTAATCATCACATAGTATTGCCATTAATTAATAAGTCAATAACAAAACATAAAATTTTGAAATTACATAAATACATTTCTTTATTAAAACAAAGTAAGTCATGCAATTTGAGAAATGCGATATACACACAATGCACTGTCCTGCAGAAAGGAATACAAAATTAAACTGTTAAAACAGACAGCATATAAAAAAGCACTATCTATCCAGCTAGCTATTTTTTCTAACTCACCTGTGGATAAAGAACTATTGAAATTTGTTTGCAGTTTTCTAAATTTAGATAAGATAACAGACAGATGAGACAGAATATAACTCACTGTTTTTTAGAGTCATGAGCCAGCCATATCCAAGCACAAGCTGATAATGTCTGTTAATCCTAAAGTTCCCCAGCACAGCAAGAGGGTTGTTACACCTGACACTTTCTGGTATGCCAGGATGGGTGTTTGACAAGAATCTATGATTATTTATCAAAGGATTATTGTGTAATAGACAAAGGCATGAATATGATTTGCTGAAAAACACTTTTATCCCAAGCTGGTTTCCACTGAAGCATAATCATTCAAAAAATATTCTCATTTCCCATTCCCATTCAACAATTAATGCGATGATTCAGTGTGGATTCTCCTTCAAAATATCTGTGGCACACTTGCTTCCTTGGCACTCAAAATTCAAACTGTAACAGTAGACCTCAGATGAACGCTATAATGAGTTAAGACTATTTTTTTAACCTCAAGGTAAGTATTGAAGGCCAAGCAGTTTGCTAGAAGTAATGGGGAAAAGGGTGATCAGTTAAATGAATGATTTTGTAAAGGATTTTCTTAAGGATTTTTGTAAACAAAAATAAGTGCTAAGAGCATCATGCCTTTTATACACTGGGAGTGCAATGGGAGTTTTTTAGTATAAAATATGATTGTCCTAAATCAGAATGATTAAAGTATGAGTGACTAAGATTCTCAATCAAGAGACTGGTGACTTGTGCAGTAAGAAATAGAAGATGAGACAATAGTAATGGGAAAAGATATGAACCTCGTAAATACTAGGGGAAAATACAGATGTGGAAATTCACCCAAGATACTCAAAAACCAGCTAGCATACTCTGCCTAATGTGATCTCAATTATAAGGATTTCAATTTATACCTAGATAATAGGAAGAGGCACTCAGAAGGGGTCAGAGTGACAGGTCTGTTACAGTGTCAAGGGCCATTGCATGCAGTGGTTACAGCTCTAACATAAAATGGATTCTTCACTCAGGGCAATTTTAGTGAATCTAAAGTTATTATTTTTTTTAACAGTCAAGCCTCCTCCCACCTTCATCCTGACATACATAGCTATCCACTCCCACACTTATATATATACCAATTTCATAGAAACACATCTCTGAGGAAAATAGAATGAAAGTGGTTTTCAGCAATTTTAAAAGACTTTCAGCTTTTCCCGGTTAGGGGTAGCCACAGCAGAACTCCAGTCCGCTTATGATTGGCAGTAGATTTTTACGGTGCTGAGTTGCCAGCCTGACGCCCAACCTTCAATGAAGGAACACCCATTCATGCTCACACCTACCTGCATGTCTTTACCATCCCTCGACCACAGGGAGGACATGCGGATTCCACACAGAAGGTGCTCCAGCTGAGAATTGAATGGGAGAACCTCTTGCTGTGAGGCGACAATGCTAACCACTGCACCACCGCAGCTAATTTTACTTCACATAAATGATACTCACATAAAGAACATCTGTAGATCTTTCAGGGTCACATTTACAATTCTAAAAGAAAGAACAGGGTTTGCATGATCAAAGGAGGACACAGCTGCAGAAGTTGTGATGGTAATGCAAAAATGGTGCACATGTCTTGAGACAGCTTAGTAGTTAGGAAACTGTGGAGTTACTGTATAAAATTGCAGGACTGAAATTTCAGCAAGCACTTCCCAAGGAGTTAAAAGTTTGGTTTGACTGGTGTAGGAGGCAAATAACAGGAGTAGATGGCTAAAGAATAAACCCAACTAAGACATTTAGAGGCATAAGTAAAAGTGCTACAGCAATTGGATGGAGAGATGGAATTGGCAAGAAGACACAAAGGATAAAGGAGAGATATCAAAATATATAGAGGGGCCATTTTGTCTAAGATAGATTGCAGAAAAATAGATTAAAGTTTAATAGAATTGTAAGCAAGTATCAAAAGCAAGAATCATACACACATTAAATAGGAAGGGGTTATTTTTGTGTGCATATGTTTTCCTTGTATATATTTTTGGATGTATACATTTTGCCATGTACTTTCAGTGTTAAGTACCATGATGGTATCAAGATGATATGATTTATTTTCTTTTTATTTGTAAATTATGTTCCATAATTTGGTATCGTTTGCTTACCTCAAGATTGCTGGTAAATTTGTTATTGAATTTAGTGAACAAGAGGGACTATATAAATGATTAATCAAGTGATAAAACTGTGTGCACATATTGACTGTCCCTCTCTTTTTTTTTCAAAAAAGTAATTTGATTAGCTTCTGTTGGTATGGATAAGGAACAGGATTATGTTAACCATACATTTTGGAAATGGCAAAACAAATCATTAGCAATGATATTTTCCCACAATAGCTATTGTGTGAAAAAGAAATACCAGCTTCTGAATCAATGCATTAAGTAAATGCAGACATGCAAAAATGTATGTGAATTACATCATGTGCTCTTTAGATAACACTAATAGAAAGCAGATCTAGCAGTTACCTGCAACCAGTCAATGGTCAAGTACATGGAACTTAAAAAAGCTTTTCATATCTGGCAGCCTTTATTCTTAACAAGTAAATTCAAGTCAACACTGCCAACAAGATGGATATGCCTGAGTATTACCCAGCTGTCCTGTGTTCAGTTTGCATCTCAGGTACTGCTGGGCTGAAGAAGAATAATGAGATCTGGCCCCCTGAGCTACACTCTCCAGGGAGAGTGGCCCTCTGAGCTACACTCAGGGAGAGTAGGTGGGCTTGTTTATATTGCTTCTCCAACACTGTATCCTTAGTGGGGAGTGGTTGTGCTCATGATACTACTTCAGGGGGGCTGCCTATGAAGACATTTTTGCAGAGGTAAGTGGCAGTCTTCTCACAGATCCATAACACATCCCAGTCTTGGAGCCATAGCAGGCACACCTGACTACTGCAGGATCATGCCACAAAGTCAAGCCATCCTGTCTGTCTGTATTGTTTGTTCCTCAGGGTTAGTTCAGTAGCTAGTTTCATGGTGGTGTTGCTTTGCATTCTGTAGAGTCAGCCCACCTCAGGTGTTAGCTATTGGTCAACACCTCTGTGTTTATCTGATTGCCTGAGGGTTTATTTTCTCTGTTGTACTTCTGGTACAAAAACTTACATTGCTGTGAAATTGTGCTCAGTAGCAGAATGGATATAGCAGAGCTAATTACCTGGCTGTGTTGGATTCTATAACCATCCGGACATATCAGGCTGATATAAGTATACATTTTTGCACTTGATCTGTTTCAGTGATAGTTAGCAAAACTGTACTGCATTTATATATTTGCTTCATTGTTTATTGATGGCCTCTGTATGTCTGCATTGTTTATTTTTCTGTCCTCCCAACCAAGTGATGTTGTACTTTTAAACTTGGTGGCTTGGGAATTGCCCA
Organism: Protopterus annectens; assembly: GCF_019279795.1. Classification (NCBI taxonomy): domain Eukaryota; kingdom Metazoa; phylum Chordata; order Ceratodontiformes; family Protopteridae; genus Protopterus; species Protopterus annectens. The sequence continues at coordinate 633,176,174 of NC_056730.1, read as the reverse complement.
GCCCTGCTATAAATTTGATTTTGGTCACTTCTCCCAGTTCCATCTCATTTGCTCACTCAACTGAGTTGAGTGAGAACATTTGAGAAATAATAACCCTTTGCTTCTTTGATTTTGGACACTTCTCCCAGTCCCATCTCATCAGCTCAGTCTACTGAGTACAGAGAGAGAGCATTTGGGAAGGGCAACCCCCTTAGTTTCTTAATCTTGAACTATCTTATGTTTTCTCCCTCTTCGCTTAAAAATTTTAAACTTTATTCAGCTTCTTTTACTGTAATTGTGTGCTTCCTACTTCACTATCTTAGTTTTGCTGAGTGCTCTTAAGTTTTCAAGTGCTCTCATTCTGCTGCATTTATTACTGCTTGTTAGTACCCTGATTAAATTTATCTGTTACTCTAAGCATCTTAGTTTTGGTTTTAGCACCTGTGCTTCAGGCCAGTTACTTTACATTTAAAAAGGTTTTTGTGGTCTACACTCTTGTGGACAAACCCTTCTCAAAACCCTCTCTCCATAAGTTCACCCAAGTATTTGGAACACCATGTCTGGACAATTCCCATCAGTTTCTCCTGCCAGCCTGGTCGACATGGGCATACTGAGACACTGTAGCAACTGCCTCATATTTACTGACAGCCCTCTTCTGCTACCATATAATTCTTCTACTCACGAGAACTGCATCTCCATCAATAACCTGAATCAATGCTTCCTTGTGCACAGTCAGTATTCCTGACAAAGAGGATACTGTCAACACAAACACCACACCACTCACATCACATAGCCAAGCACAACACACACACAAACACACCTATGCAGAGGTCTTCTGTAAAAACTTACCTAAACAGCAGAGACTGCCAAAACACACTCACAAACATTCCACACACAACAACAAACACATCACACACAGCAGACAGCAAACCAGTGTCTCACAAACACAGCCCATAAGGCAAAACAATAAACCAACACAGCCCACAAGGCACAACAATAAACCAAACATAATAATCTTTGGTCACTCAATTGTGAGACACACCAATGTCCCCCTCACAAGGCTCGACAAGGAGAAGGTCACAGTCAGTTGTCTGTCTGGTGCCAGAATCTGACACATACACACACACACACACACACACACACACACACACACACACACACGCACACACACACACACACACACACACACACACACACACACACACACACACACACACACACACACACACACACACACACTTAAGTCTCTCCACAACAAGTACAAGTATGACTTTGTCATTGCCCATGTTGGTATGAATGACTTGAGATGTACCTCTTTGGAGTATATGAAGAGAGACATGATTGAGGTGTCAGAGGCAGGTATGACCCTAGCCCTATGCAGCATCCTACCTTCACCAAAAATGATTTCACAATACCAACAAAAAATAATTTACTTCAACAATTGGCTTAGTTTTCGGTATCATTCAAAGGGGATCCAGTATCTTTTTGCCTGGGATGACATGGTTGACAGCCCTCAATGCTTTGCCAGAGATGGTCTCCACCTGTCACCACTGGGATTACGGATCTTGGTCAAGGCTTTTGCCTCCCCCAGTGTGCCTTTTTTAGGCAATGTCCCAAAGACAAATCTTCCAACATAAAAGATCTGTCAAAAAAGCAAATTGGAGGTCATGCTGCTTAACTCTAGGAGTCTTAACCTGAAAATGAACTCACTGGAAGCTTTCCTTACACTGGAAGATGCCGATGTCTGTGTGGTCACGGAAGCTTGGTTCAGAGCTGTTGAGAGCACCCCTGCCTTACCAGGCTATACCTCATTCCACACATTCCGACCTCAAAATGAGGTCAGGAAGACTAAGAGTGGTGGAGTCGCTGTCTTCATTAAGGACAGGCACACGCCCAGACTGTTTGCCAGCATGATGCACTGGAACAACTCCAAGTGCAACTGACAGTTGGCAAGACACCTGTCCAAGTTATAGCCAGTTACAGACACCCCTCCATGACTCAGGATGCCCATTCCTCCTACCTGGATCTACTTGACTCCATCAAGGTACTCCCTAACATCCTGATCCTTGGTGACTTGAACTACCCCACCATAGACTGGGTGAACTATTCCTGCACTAATGCACTCACCCAACGATTCCTTGACTTCATCAATTCAAATGCACTAGATCAGCTCTTCTCATCCCCCACAAGGGGAGATAACATTCTGGACTTGGTTCAACCAACATGGGTGACCATTGCACCACTCCAATACCATGTTCTTCCTTGGTGAGATCAGATCATTGGTCTGTCTCATTTGAAGTTTCTATCCCACCCAGCCCCTCATCCCAGCCATAATCAAGATAAAGAAATTCTCAAAAGCTGACTTCAGCTTTCTAAGGGTGGGCATCAGTAGCTTCACACCAACACCCCCCCCCCCCTCAGAGGATGCAGATAACTATGCTGAACAGTAGGCCAATGCAGTATACAAGCACCTGCACAACTGCATGGACTTAGCCATAACCAACAGAACTAAAACCTGCTCCTCAAGTAAACACAAACCTGTCTGGTGGACATCCTCTATCAACAGACTTTACAACAAAAGGAAGTAACTGTTGTCCAAGGGTAAAAAGGAACAAATTCCAAATTGGAAAAAACTCCCTCAGCCTCAACAAGCAAATTAGATCACTAGTGAAAACCTGCAAAGCCAGTTATGAATCAAAACTAGCTTCAGAAACAAAGGAGCCACAAAGCTCTCTTCAGTTATGTCAGGAACCTCCACAACAAAGCCCAGGTTTGTTCCACATTAGTACTTAACAACATTACTTACACTGATCCTGTTGATTTAGCCCACCTGTTAGCAGATAGGTTCAGCACAAACTCACCCCCCTATCCTCCCCAAAGGCCCTTTCAACATCCCCAATACTTGTCCAGCACCTCACATCTCCATAGTGCAAGTGTTAAAGGCCCTATCCAAAGTAAAGAACACAGCTTCTATGGGACCTGGTAGTATCCCAGGCTGTATTCTGCACCATCAATATCATCAGTTAGCTTCACCATCGAGCACCCTATTCAGCCATAGCCTAAGTACAGGCTTCACTCCAGCAGAGTAGAGAACTGCCATTGTCATCCTCTTGCACAAAGGTGATGCCACTACAGACCCTGGAAACTATAGCCAGATTAGCTTGACAAGTCGGATCTGTAAAGCCATGGAGTGCATTATTATTGATCTCATAAACAAGGACATAGGCAATCTCCAAGCACTTGACCCCACCAGTTTAAATTTGTCAAGGGCAGATTTTACCTGTTGAATCTGAATGACTTCTTTGAGACTGTCACCAAGGCCCTGGATGAGGAGGTAAAATTGGTACATACAGCTTACTTTGACTTGACCAGGGCCTTTGACACAATACCCCATTCGGGGATCATCGAAAAGCTAATACAACTTGGAGTATATCCCTATCTCATCACGTGGGTGGCCAACTGGATCATCAACAGGACCCTCAAGGTCAAAATAGGTGCCTCTACTTCTGATAGCAGACCTGTCACTAGTGGAGTTCCCCAGTGATCTGTCCTGTGACCCCTACTCTTTGACATCTACTTCTCAGAGATCCAAGCAAAGACAAAGGGCCTGTGGCTGACCAAGTGTGTGGACGACTGTAAGTTGGGTGCTGTCATTGACTCTCCAAGTGATGTTAACATACTGTAAGATGGTCTCACAGCAACTAATGACTGGTGTCAAAGTCATGGCCACAAGTTAAATGCAAAAAATGTATCATCATACCATTCGGCAAAAACAAGGCCCCTGCTAATTACCACATCAACAGAAACCCCATAAGCACACAACCTGTGACAAGAGACCTGGGTACTCAGGTTGAGAACATCTCACATTTGACCATCATGTAGCGGCAGTGGTTAGAAAAGCCTTTTATTTGGTTCCTCTCATAAGTAAAGGGATTGCATCCAGAAAAAAAGTAGATTATTACCTGTCTATACTCCTCCCTCATTAGACCAGTAATTGAGTTTACCCCCCCTTCCGTTTGGTATGTACTTCTCCAAACATCTGCACCAACTGGAAAGGCTACAAAAATATCTCACAAAGAGAATCCATGGCCTCCAACACCTGTCCTATGTGGAAAGGCTCAAATAATTATCATTCTAATTGGTATCATATAGATTGCTCAGAGCTCATTTGTGGCTTGCCTACAGGGCATTCTCAGACCCTGCCTTACTACAGATGCCCCATATCCATAAGTCTAACTCCTCACGCATTACCAACTTAAAAGGCCTGAATCTAATATGTGACATCAGGAAAACCTGCTGGAGAGACAGGTTTGTCTCCCAGAGACTGCCCCATCTCTGTAATAGACGTCCCATACACGTCAAACAGAGTACCTCACTGACTCTCTTCAAGTGTAACCTTGATGAGTGTACTGGAAACCACAAATTTGTCCCAAGGTTCCATCTGTGTCCCTCATTGACAGGTGTGACAGGTGGTAACTGAGGTTTCTTTTTGGGGATAAACTCTTGGCTAGGCTTGTAAGGGCCCTAGGGCCATTAGCCTAGTAACCTTGTATGATTCTATAATCCTCTGTGAGTAGCAGTGGCAGAATTCAGGTATTTTTTTCCTCTTCAGAACCAACTTTGCATTTATGTGGGGCTGGTGTCCCCTGACCAGTAGGGTTAAACCAGCTAACGGGATTAGGATATGATGACAAGAAGGAAGTAGGGCCTTAAGAGAACTATGTTGCTGCATAAATTTAAAATCCAACATATGCAACCTAAGGAAAAAACAATCCTCCCTTAGAGAAATCTGTGCCTATATAACGGGCTGTCAGTCCCAAACCAGCATGATTTAACCAGCTAGCATGATTAAGATATGCTGCACAGAGGGGTGTGTGGGGTTCCTATTAGAAGACCGAAGATGCATTCTTTCGAATGCGTCTTGGTCAAACTTAAAAGACTGAAACAGCAAAATATTGAAGCGGCTTTTAAGCAAATTATTTCCCTGGGAAAGAATTCGCTTGTCTGCTTCTTTACTTTGCCATTTTGGGCACTGTAGGGTGCTCTCGCAGTTGGTATATTTAAGTAGGGGGTGGTGGGGGTGCAGCCCCCCCACATCAGGAAGTGCAGAGGGCAAAGCCCCCCACCTAATGTAATGTTTAAAGTGTTTTGTGTTTTATTTCTTTTTTTATTGGAACAGCGATTTTTTTTTCCCTTGGAAAAAATCTCTGTTCTAACAGTTCAAGATTGTAAGCTTTAGCTTTCATAGGATTGATTAATTAATGCTGGCTTTTTTAAGCATTCGGTGATCTAATATAGACCTGGTGCAGGATCTTAAACAGAGTCAGGCTACTGCAGAAGTTAAAAAAACACAAACAAATAAAACACATGCTATTGGACCATGAGGAAGAAAAAAAAAAGAAATACAAAAATATGAGGTCTCCAAACAATATGAAATTTCAGACACAATACTGTGAGTTTTGAAATTTTGAAAATGAAGTTTTCTAAAATTACAGCAAAATATAAAACTCATTCCTACATATTAGAAGAATTGATTTGCAGAGCCCAAGCCACCTGTACCCCCAGATAGGAAAGGATGCATCACCACACTACCATTGTTTATATGTAGTAATCCTAAGGTACTACTCCTTGGAGAAGAGGGAATTCTCCTGGAGACAGTAACCCCCGGATTTATTAATCTTCCGTGCAGGACTAGTTGGAGAAGAGGGAATTCTCCTGGAGACAGTAACCCCTGGATTTATTAATCTTCCGTGTAGGACTAGCTTAGTCCTGCATGGAAGTGGCCATTTAGGTACAGGATGGTAGCACGCCATGCATATTAATGAAGGCATGCTGCTTGAGCTCCAAATCCTACATGGAGCATGTAAGAGTGCAGGAGGCATGTCTGAGAGCAGAGCTTTCAGAATATACACACCCCCATAATGAAGAACAGCAGAAAGGACAAAAGAATGAGTGAGACTGCTCATAGGTGTCCACATACCCCCAGCAACATCCCCCCATGTGTACAACAGTAATAGTAAATATAAAGAAAATAAACATACCATTTATTTTTGGATGAATCCAATTAAAGCTAACCGTAGGTGAGCAGGTATGCCCATCGCTTAGCTACGGTTAATGCAGCTTAAATGGCTGAAGAGGATAACAAGGAAGATATAGGCAAATGAAGCAGTATAGCAATAGTGTAGTGGGTAGAACATTCGCCTTACAACCAGGCATTCCCGATTCGAGTCCCACTGCAGTACATTCTATTTTCCATGTCAAATCATGTTATGACCAATATTTTAGTTGCATAATCTACTAAATGACATATATTTGTGACCTGGAGTATTGCATTAAATGCAGATGTGAGGTGTCAGTTTCATAATGTTGCAAAGTCCACAGATAATCACATGTGCCCCATACACTATATGTACACAGGAATCATGGATACAAATGGAAAGCAAAATGTGTAATGAATGATAACTCCATACACCTTCCAAATTCCCCACCTTTCCAAGAACCATTAGACATTACTGTCTAAATCAGTGCAGTTGTAAGTGGGAGTAAGCACCAGTAAGCAAGTGTAAGCACTATTAAGCAGTAGTAAGCATATGTAAGCACTAGTAAGTGGGTTTAAGCCCGTTTGCGTGGGGGTAAGCAATGTGCACACAGGATAAGCAATATTGAAGCTAACTCTCTGTAAGCATATTTAACCGGAGGTTAGCATTGCTTACCCTTGCACAAGCCCATGCAAACCCACTTACAACTACTTAAAAGTGCTTTAATCACTCTGTATCCAATGGCCCTTGTTCTGCCCAGCAACAAAAAAAAAAGTCTTGCAGGTCTTGAACTCAGGACCCTATAGCCATAGTAGTTAACCACCAAGCCATCACAGCAGTACACAAGAATGAGGTATCACCAAACAAATTCTCACTATAGTAAAATCAAACTGAACATGTGTAAGGAATCAGTATACAGTCAAATGTTCTATAACCCACTACATAAAAGAAACATGTGAACTGGAGTACTGAAGTATGCCTAGATGTGAGGTGTAAGTGTAATAGAGTTGTGAAGTCCCCTACTAAACACAATGACCCCATACAGTGTACTTACACATGAATCATGGATACCAAACATATATATAAGATGTAATAAATAATAAATCAATGCCAAAAGCAAATATAATGCAAAGTAAAATTTAACCAGTGCTAATCATTGCACAGGCCAGCTTAGGAGGTGTAAGCAATGTTTAGGCCAGCTAACTCAATGTGCCCAGTGGTATAAATATACCCCTTTAAACAATGCCAACCTTAGGTAAGCAGGTTTGCCTATAGCTTAGCCTTTTCAAAACCAGCCAATCATGGCAAAGTGTGGGAATTCGGCCCTACTTAAACCCAACAGGCGGGAATACATCTCATACCTGGTTGTAGCTTCCCCTTGCTGGCACCATGGCAGAAAGGGGAGAGGGAGTGCGCTTCTAGGCACAGCGCTGGGGCATCCAGGAGTCCAGAGTCATGGCAGGACTCCTTGTCAAAGACCATGAGCAGAGACTGCTGCAAGGCCAGTACCAGGGTTCCCAATATAAGGCGGAAGCCTGGGACCGTCTCACCCGTGACTTCACCAGTGCCACTTGCATATCCCAAATTGGTGAGCAGGTCAGGCATCACTATGCTGACCTGAAGCGGCATAAGGGGGACCTTTTGGAGCAGTAGGTCCAAGAGGCTAGGATGGCAGGGGCTATCCCAGCTGTGTGTATCACTCCACTACATGTGTAATAATTGCCAGCTCATGTATATTATGGATAGATATGACTAAATATTCCTCTTATGTCCTTCACAGCGGCAAGTGAGCTGACCATGAACCAGGAAGCCCATGGCTGTCGCCTGGAGAGGTTGCGACATGAGGCAGGTCAGTAATACTCTTGCATGTACTGTCATAGGAAATAAATCTGTTAAAGTAGGAAACAACTAAAAAGACTGGTGCTGAAAGACAAAACGGCAACTGCAGTCAGTAAAAAAACACTTTATTCCTTAAGCACTCCAAATGGCTTTTCGTACTCACTGTGGAACAGAGGATCAATTAATTAGATAAGCACACCCTTTAAATAACTTTGTGCTAGTCAGCTGATGTTACGCTGATTGTAATGTTAAAATATTTTAAGAGATTTAAAATTAACAATTTAAAAACCAGCATCAAACAATGACTTATAGCAAATCAAGTGACATGATAGCAATATGTCAATAAATGCATACATTATTTCTATTCATATTATTATATATGAGATAAAAAAATGTCAAATATTATTAATAATAAAATATAATAATACTTAATACACAATATATATAAAAAAATGTTTTAAATTATATAAATATATATACATATATGTGTATAATTTATATGTATAATTTATAACGACATTACACTACTCCAACCTGCCATAAAGGCTTACATGCTTTAATATTTACAGTTAAAATTATTTGATAGACCATAAAATAAGGTCGTGGAGAAAGGGAAAGGAGGGAAAGAAAAAGGGGGGGGAGGTGAAAGGGGGAAAGGGGGAAGAAAGTTATCTAGTTAAGCTACGTAGCTTTAAAATAGGCATAATGGAACAAATGTCATTTAACCCAGGTAGGCAATACGAAAATAATCTGATTTGCCATATTAGTTCCAAACGTTCCAATTGTAATTCAATTGGTCCCCCTCTAATATTTGGTGTTAGTTGGTCCAATATCCAGAATTTAAAATTATGGTCTGGAAATTCACTAATATGCCTGGCAAGAGCATTTTCAGCATTACATTTTTAATATTATACACGTGCTCATATATTCTATCTCAAGTCTCCTAATGGTTTTACCCACATAGAAGCAGTGGCATAGCTGGCATATTGCCACATATATAACCATCTTTGAATTACAGTTATTTTTAAATTTACTTCTTAAAGTAAACCCATTTATTTTAACAGTATATCCCACGTAAATATATTTACAATAGGGGCAATTACCACATACCGACATGTTTTTAAAACTTGTAATTATATTAGAATTATTATTGATAATATCCAAAATTTGTTTAAAATTTTTATCATGTCTTACTGTAATTTTGGGTCTATCCCCTAATTTCATTATCAATTCTTTATTTTCCTTCAAAATGTTCCAATTTTTATAAAAAATGTTTTTTAATAATGAAAAATCAGAACAATAAGTAAGTGTCAAACTGTATTCAAAAGGTAGCTCGGTCGAATTCAAATTAAAACTAGAAGAATTCGGCTGGTCAGGACTAACTACAGGGAGTGTACTAGATTCAACTCTCTGTAAAATAGGTTTTTTCATAGGAAATAAATCTAAAAGCATTAGTAAGGTAATTGCCAGTATAAAAAACGTATTGTTTAAGGCAAGTACAGCATACACCGGGAACTATGGCAGGAAGCGTCTCATATAGTTTGCATGTAAATAAAAGCATAATAGCTGACAGTAAAGGTCTAACTGCTGGACTGCATGTGTATACACTGGTATCATATGCTAATGTAGATTTGCAATCACTTAATAGTACTGTTGTATTAAGCACTGTTACCCACACTGTGCAACATAAATAAAATGTGTAGGAATGTCTGTATATGACTGTTGTAATCCCCAGAGGTCATTTAGTACAACTGAGAGACACATAGAAAACAGTGAAAAAGCTGACAACAAAATCCAAACAGCACACGCAACTGACACGTGAACTGTTGTAATTTTAGCACACACAGCAATGGTTTGAATCCTGGCAGTGGTAGCAGTCTGCATATAGAATCATACCCCACAACTATATAGATATGTCCAGAATGTCCAGTAAAGTGGCCCATATCTGCTGCCTGTCACCCTGTCCCCCTGGGAAATCAGTGGGATGATCCTAGACATATAGGCAGCAAACAGGAAATACAACTGATTGACACACATCTATGGGAACAAAACTGGCACACTAGCAAGTCCCCAAAATCTTATGAGAGTAGTAAGCCACGAATGTCCCATTTACAAACCCATGTTGTCAAGCTGTGACCAGAGTGTGTACAGTAACAGAGTGAAATGTATGTTCCTAATAGTAAGGTGGAATCTGGTACTGTGTGTGGCAACATTCAGGTAGTGCTAACAAACATTGCTAACACAGGTCTGTCAGATACGAACACTGTGCCCAGAAATAAAAGAATGATACCCTGTACTGGTACTGTTTACTTTGGTATTGTATAGCATTGAGACTGATGCAGTTGCTCTGAATAATAAGGTATTACTCATCACTGTCGCCCACACTGTCTTACAAACTATAACTGTCTAGGAAATCCTGTATAAGAGTGTTGTAAGACAAGATCAGAATGTAAAACCACAGGAGAATTATAAGACAAAAAGCAGATAGGAGATATACAGCAATATCTATATAGCACACAAAACTGTGATGGACACTGTTTTAGTTTTAGCAGACAGCCATGGTCTGAATCCTGGGAGTGGAAGTAGGCTGCATACAGAATCATTCCCCACAACTATACAGATAAGACCAGATTGTCCAGTATATGGGCCCATATCTGCTGCCTGTCCCCCTGTCCCCTTGGAAAGTCAGTGGGATGATCTCAGATGTTTAGGCAGCAAACAGGGACTACATCTGATTTTCACACATCTATGAGAACAAACCTGTCACTCTAGCAACTCCTGAAACTGTTATGAGAGTAATAAGCCAAGTATATCCTATCTACACCTCCATGTTGTCAACCTGTGACCAGAGTGTGTACAGTAACAGAGTGAGATGTATGTGCATAATACTAATGTGTAATCTGGTACTTTGTGTGACAACATTCAGGTAGTGCTAACAAACATTGCTCCCACAGATATGTCGAATACGAACACCGTGCCAAGAAAGCTTGATACCCTGTACTGGTACTGTTTACTCTGGTATTGTATGGAATTGTGAGTGTTGCAGTTGCTCTGAATAATAAGGTATCACTGATCACTGTCACCCACACTGTGCTACATAATATAACTGTGTTGGAAAGCCTGCATAAGAGTGTTGTAAGTCACTAAAGGTTGAAGAGGGCAATAGCCTAGATATGTCCCGGTCCACCTGCATGTGGTCAAGACATGGCCAGAGTCTGTGCAGAAAGAGATGGACAAAGCTCCTCATTAGCACTCTTCAAGAAAAATCTTGTTGATTGGATGGGAGATAGGAAATTCACCCCGGGGATCACTTCTGTGGCTCTGCTCGACTGTGGCACAGGAAAATAATTTTCTTGGGTGGCGAAAGCCAGGGTACCTTTGGCTAGGCTTATATAGGCCCTAGGGCCAATAGCCTAGTACCTACCTATGAACCTATGAACCTATGTGCACAACACTAACCTGGAATCTGGGAGTATGTGTAGAAACAGTTAGTGTTAACAAACATTTCCTCCACAGGTATACCAGGTAAGAGGTGCATACTGTAGGTAAAACCAGTTCATGTATAAAGATAACGACAGCCATATCACTGTCCAAACTAAGGCAATAGGGTAGTGTAGTAATACTTGTAAGGTACAGATAACAGCACTGACTAGGAAAGTAATGTGAACTATAGGAATATACTGCTTGTTAATTGACACCCCCCCATGCATATCTCCAACAATAAACTAAATACCCACCTAAACCGGTATGTGATGACATCACTGTTCTGTTAGGACATACGTCCTATTGGTTGATAATTATTTAAATCTGTTCCATGCATGTGCTATGTTGAATTACTCCAACATCGGTGGCATGGTGCCATCAATGTACCTGCATGCTGTTGTTATTACCACTGTGGTCCCATATATGCATGTGTTCCGTTTGCTATGCAATTTTTCCATATCTGGTGTCTGGGTTAATGGGAATATCTATGCATGCTGTTATACCTAACCCTGGAATCTGTTGACTATTACTAACCCACATATGTTGATACACCATAAACATCATAGCAAGTATGGGAATGCCACCTGTCCCACCTCAGCTGGCTGTGGAACCAGGCACCAGCACGTCTGGGGCCCAACCTGGGACCTCAATGTCCATTGGTCCTGCACCACCTTCAGGTGGAACCACCTCAGGGGATGGGGCTCACCCCCCTGGAGTGGGCGTGGACAGTAAGCTGTCACCCATTGCCAGGTCTTGGTCATGGTGCATAGAGAGCTCGATCAGCAGTTTGGAGATATTCTACACCAGCTCAAGGGCCATGTGTCATGACTAGAGGGTTGACCTGGCTCTCCGACTCAGCACCCAGCACAGCCACCTTTGGGGCCCTGAAGGTGCAGTGGTGACCATGGGTGGGGATCTCAGTCCCACTGTTTCCACTAGTGGGCTCATGGGCTTCCGATTTCCTAACACCCCTCCCCATCAAGGTGTTTATCCCCCACATGTGTCATATACCACCCCTGTATGCATCTTGTTTGCCTTGTCTGTTAACCTACCCAAACTGCCTCCCCAAATATACCTACTATCCCTTCCCAACATCCCACTCTCACCTTAAAAAAAAGGGCAATCTATTTCCAAAAAAATATCTGGCCCCATACATAGCTGTCCATTTCGCACATGTGTCCACTGGACACATGTAATCTGGTCTAATTGGCATCATAACATATTATTGTTTTCCTCACCCCGATCTCAGGGTTTGAGTGTCCAAATCTACCTCCAATTTCAGTGTATATGCACAGCTGTTGCTGTAGAAGAAATGGGCAGCTATGGACCTTCCCTACACTCTTCCTGCACATCCCTAGCTATTTTCCCTACTATCTTTCCCTCTTTGTGCCCCTTTTTCACCACTTTCCTATCAACCCTTTTTTCTTTTCTTTTAAAGAAATTAGCTGGGGGTAAGCGGGAGTAAGCACTTTTAAGCAGCTGTCATTGGGTTTAAGCTTGTTTGTGCTGAGGTAAGCAATGCCTACACAGGTAAAACAATTGAGACGCTAAATCAGTATAAGAAACTGTAACAGGAAGTTGGGAGTGCTGACCTCTACGCAAATCCATGCAAACCCGCTTACAATAGCTTAAAAGTGCCTTAATCACTCTGTATCCAACGACCCTTGTTCTGCCCAGCAAAAAAATAGCCTCTGCAAGGCTCAAACCAAGGACACTGCACACCATAACCAAAGTGATTTACTACTAAGCCATGTCAAATATATATAACCCTGATGTGTTTACAAACATATCATCCAGCACAGGCATTCAACAGTACAGGAAATGTATTTAAACGTGTAGATGTATCTGTGTGTGTACATTTATTAATATCTAAATAGATATATACATATCTATATATGCAGATATAAATATATATATATATATATATATATATATATATATATATATATATATATATAAATAACTATATATATATATATATATATATATATATATATATATATATATACATATAAAAACGGGTCTGCATCAAAAGCATGAAATTCCAGAAGATCGAAACCCAGTACACAGAGACCAGATGTACGAAACCGCATAAAACCGAAAGACCAGAAGTGTGAAATTCAAAATCCCGCCATTACGGGATTTTGAGTTAGCGCTTCTGGTGTTCCGATACAGGTAAGTATGAATGTGTAAGTGTATTTTTGAGGAGTATTGACTTGTGTAAGTGTGTGTTTTGACTGTGGTGTATGTGTGTGAGGGACTGTAATGTGTGGTTGTGAGTTTGCCCTTTGTGTCTGTTTGTGCGATCTTGGAGTTAGAATATTAAAGGCGGGTGTGGGGGGGTGCAGGAGGGCTGCCTATCTCTGTTGTAGGATGTTGTTAGTGTGTTTGGGGCAGTTGTGTGCATGTGTGTGTGTGTGTGTGTGTGTGTGTGTGTGTGTGTGTGTTTGGTGTGTGTGTATATATGTGTGTTTTGTATGTGTTTTACAGTTTCATGATTTTGAGTTTCGTTGTTGTGAGTGTTCGGTGTTATGTGGTTTCGTGCATGTGGTCTCGGTTTTTTGGGTTTCGTTTTTGTGTAGTAGATCCATATAAACATACATACATATGCATACTTTTATAGATATATATGTCTACATGTCTATATATATAGCAATATATATATATATATATATATATATATATGTATATATATATATATATATATATATATATATATATATATATATATACCATATATATATATATATATATCTATACATATATATATATATATATATATATATATATATATATATAGATATATATATATATATATATATATATATATATATATATATATACAGACATACATCTGTAGATGAAAATGGGAACATAACAAAAACATATATGTCCCCATGCACCAATAATGGGGTTGAGGGGGCCCAAGCAACATACATCTTGCACAAATAGGTATTCCCCCCATAGCCAAACACATCTGGCCTGCTATACACTACCAACTGTTGCAGATCCCATAACCAGGACCTGAGACAACATGGGCACAAGATGTTAGCACTACTCCAATCCACCTGTATGATGTCAGGCCGGTATCAGTAACATATCATGCAGTTCAGTCTGGTTACCATAGGCAATGTACAATATAGAAGCAATCAACATCCTTAGGATACATATACACAGACACATATATGCTGATGCAGATATACATATATATATATATATATATATATATATATACATATATATATACATATATATATATATATATATATATATATATATATATATATATATATATATATATATATATATATATATATATATATATATATATATATATATATATATATATATATATATATATATATATATATATATATATATGTAACTACACATACACACACAGAGATATGTGCAGGAAGATACATACGAAGAAGGTGCACATAATATGGAACAGCCACTATGCCTACATTTACCACCTTACCAACTGGACACTGTATGAGCCACCGATACAAATGACAATCGTTGCCAGCAACATCTACCCATAGAGATATCAAAGGATATAACACCACACACAGGTTTGCATACATGGGAAAGCTTTATTTGTGTACTATTACAGTTGTATATGCCATGTCATATAGTTGTTTAGACACCAACATCCATATAAACAGAGTAATGCAACTGTGAAGCAGTTATACTAATACAGTAGTCTGGAAAGTTTACATATGTTGCTGTCCAGGCTGAGGCCTTCAAGTAGTACAACAGTAAAGACAGACTGGGCCACAGGATACCAAACAATCAACAGTAAGTAATGCATATGTATAGTCCAGCAGCCTCTATCTACACTCTGTACACAATCCCTAAGGTGTAAATACATCAGTTGACACAATGGGATGTATCTGTTACATAACAAGGCATAACTGACACCATCACAATCACACTGACAAACAGAACAGTTTGTATGGCAGGAGGCAGTAGGCCTGCATTTACCCAAGGTGAATTGTATGGTAATGTGCATCCAGATACCTTAAGGCAGCTTACCCCTGATACCCCCACATGTTGTAATAGCCTAGGTTAGTTATGGTGCATTCCACCCTAGACTTAATAATACAGGGCCATGAACCCAGGGCACTGTGCACTATTGTCACAACACTTAAACACTATGCCATGGCCACTGTGAAGACAGCTGGTGTTTTACCAATATATCTGTCAATAAACATATTGAGTAGTATTGAACAATTGCCTTTGCTTCCACAATTGTGTAGTACTTGTTATTAATATGACTGTTGTATCACATGTGTTGTTTTATCATAATGTACACATAGCAGATACATTCAGTGAGATACTTCTGGGAGGGTATACATAACCGTGAGGTTTACACATGACAGGAATATGGATATATACATATAATAGGTCGATATATGTCTACATGTACATAGACATGTATACTTACACATATGTCTGTATACACATCTGTATAGTGCAACATATATATGGCCATGTGTACATCTCTTCGTATGTACACACACACACACACATATATATATATATATATATATATATATATATATATATATATGTATATATAGCTATATATGTATGCACATCCTATGTGTGCAGATATGCCTATTTATGTGGGTATATATGTAGATATCTATAACTATATGTGCATTCATATCTATTCTGATACACCTATTACTGTCAATATATATGTAGCTATCCATACGTATATGTGCATATGTATTTCTGTCTGTATATGTGTAGACATATATTGCTCTGTATATGTATATATCTGAGTGTTTATATATATATATATATATATATATATATATATATATATATATATATATATGCACATATACATATCTATCTATGTGTGTCGATATGTATATGTGTATATAGCTATATAGATATATGGATAATTATATATGCATATATGTTTACCATATGTCCTGAACATGGAGTGGAGCCTTACCTCAGCCCCAATAGTCCCAACCACTTAGTGAAAGTGGATGTCGGGTATATTTTGCAGCTATATTTGTGGACTATTGCTACTGTATTAGGGATTGTCTTCACAGACATGTTGTCTGTGGGAGGTCACTTCTGCTTTTAACGTGTGCCTTGGCTATTGAAAGACATCCTAAGGACATCATAGTACAGTACCACTGCTAGCACAGTAATGCTCCTAAGGACTACAGTAGAGATATGGCCAATATATGTGAACAGCCTGACACACTATGGTCAGTCCAGAGGTGTACATAGAACCCCTTAGTGCAAGACATGTGGACCAAGCCTGACAATGTGGATGTTAGCCATGTACATGGGTATATCACATAGATACTGGTATACATTTGCCTCCATAGGTTATGCATTCACATACTTCTGTCTGTCCTGACACATAATAACCCCTGGTACAGAGGTGCCATGACTACATACTACCCACTAGTTACATCTGTACAGCATCCCACTGCTTTGTCTGACATACATGACTGCTATGGTGGCCTGGCAGTAGTACATCTGACAAGTATCTGGACATAACATCTCACTGGGTAAGTGCACTAAGCTGCTAGGTATGTAACAATGAACTGTGCAGGCTACAGGCAGACTGCCACAACACTGGCCTACATTTCCTATGGGGGAATACACATGTACCTGCATGTATAGCAGGCTCTCCAGGCATGTCACAGCACAAAGTAACAGACACCTGTGTGAAAGTGCATAACCACAACCAATGCGAACACAGCCACAGCCACATATGGTAAGCTAGCGTAATATTACAGTATATGGAACATCTGATAAAAACCATCCTCATATGTGCCACTTACACACTAACCCTACATATACTGGGCCGCTACACAGTGTGGTTCGATGCCTGTCTGTGGTATGGGACATGTGTGTGTTTGGCCCTACAAACATGTAAGCCGATAGGGTAACATTCAGTGGAGCAGCATGTAACATCAGATAGAAAAGCACCAAGAACAGTGACATCTACCACAGACTGTACACAGGCCAAGGTACATATTCACAATACACACACTGTCGACAATCACCATGAGTACACAGACCTCAGTACTGTACACACAAACACAGAATGCCCAGGTTATGTCCTCAAATATAACCCCTACTATACATAACATGTGTTGCAGTCTGATATCTCACTGGCTTGTTATCTGATATGATGTCAATAAATATGGTGTACAGAACATATGCACCACTTACTGCATGACGTATGTACAAAGGTTGACAGAGTTGTCGCTGGAGGCACAAACACAGGGCCAATGTTGACATGTTGCTGTCATAACTTCATACATTTACTGTTGTAACAGGGTTTGTTGCAACATATGTCCTATGAGGGATATGAAGTCAGTAACTCTCATGGCTGTCACCATGTACTAACTGCAATCCTCACACTATGCTTCTGCAGTTCACAGATAGGTGCTCTGTGGGTAACACAAGAAACATAAGGCACCACACACTGCCCAGTCTGCAGGTGACCCTACAGATGGGGGTTTCCTCATAAACATAGCACTGACAGGACAGGTATTAGAACATGTAGGACAGCCATATCCACAAACAACCTGTTAAACCAACATTACTCCAAATGCAGTATAGCAGCACTTACAGTCAGTAGTCAAGTCAGGCACATCCCCCTCCTGTGTGTTGGCCTGTTTCCACAGCGTATGTTTATAGAGGTAAATCTCCAATCCATCTGTGATGCTGTTTGCCAAACAACAGATCTAGGTCCTGCTCATAGTCAATGAAAAGGCCCAACACCAACATGATGTTCCTAGATATTGGAGTGTGTTTCCATGCAATTGGCTATAGGAATGTTACCCTAGCTGTTCCACATGCAATCAGCTAGAGGAGGGCTGCAATTCATGCAGAGACCATCTGCTGATCATGAGCATCACTTATAATACACATGCTAAGCAAAGCAGGTGTAAGTCTCCACATCCACCAGGGAAAGAGTAATAGAGGCAGACAGAGGCAAAGATAAGTCAGGGATGGGTGGGAGAGTAAAACTTAAGCATGTTTGTGTCATGCACCTACCAGTACAGTGTATCAACCCCCTGACTGACTATGTATTGCTATCACATGTCTGTGCAATCATTGGCTGCGCCACATAGGTTACATGTTGAGGAGCCCTTGAAACATATATGTGATGGTGAGTGACATCTGCAACAGTGATATGGTAGCTATACGGTAGGTGTAGTACACGTTCCTGTCAGCATGAACATGTGTCAGCGTCAACACAGCCACACTCTCTCAGGGACCCACATACACTGACACACTTGGCAAGGTTAGGAATACAACTCATCACTAGTTAGATTGCCACAGTACAATACTGTGCAGGTATCACATGCACCCCAGGGGTTATCCGGAGGTTATATGGGCAAAGGGTATGTGGCAGTGTCTGACATCAGACAGCATGCTTCAGTATGCCAATGGGGGTTGTAGTGAGTGTGAATGTGGTCAGAGGCATCATACACCACACAAACAGACACAGGGTGCTAGTACTGACATGCATGGGTGCAGTGCTTCATGGGTGTGTAGTGCCAGATGGCTATACAAGGCTAGGTGATGGGTATTCCTTGGCATCAGGCCACATGACAATGGTCTGCAGTGTGGCTCAGGGGTGTAGTGTCTGGACTGGCCTACACAGTTGGGTATTGTATTCACCATCCAGTCATCTGGGTAACTATTGTGTGTGGCTATTGCTGTGCATTGCTTGCCATATATGTGTTCCTTAGTCCATGACATGGACAGTGTCCGGGATGTGCACACATCCCACATGCATGTACAGTGACATGTGGAACTGTACCTGGGGTGTCTGGCCAATGTTGTGTACACAGATTGTTATCATCAGATGTGTCAGTCCTGGCCTCATGTGGCAAGAACTGTTAATGGACAGCAGGTTGACCCTGCACCTACATTGATAGCATGATACAGGTATTCCCTGGTGTCAGTGGCATCTGTCCATATAGGGCATGTGTTTAAGGCATGGTATTTCCTTTGTGGATCACTTTGATGGCACCACAGGTGTTCAGTGGGGAACATAGGGAAGGTGCACTGTCTGCATGTACATGCTTATTAGACTGATGGACAAGGTGCCATGCCCTCTGTAGCCCACTGCAATCACACCATGTTTACTATCTGTGGTCAATATGCAGGGTACTACCAACATAGCGGTTGTTCCCTAGGCAAGTATGTGTGTGTGTATGAGACATGGGTCGAGAGTGTTCTCTGGGTAATACAAGGGTTGCTAACTTTGTTCACCAGGCCTTGATGTCACATGTAGGGGTATGGATTTGCACCCCAGCCTCTTAGCTATTTCACATCTGTTATCCCTGTAAGGTGGACATTGTGACATATACTAGGGCCACCATGTAAGAATTTTGCAAAACCTGCTCCACAGAGTCCTGGTGTTACACACCCAGAGCCACCTCCACACAGGATACGAATGACAAACACAGAAACACACACACACACATGCACACACACCTGCCATGTCTGGGATTAGACCTCCTACCTAACTAGTTTATCACACTACAGCAGTAGGCAGTTATAAGACACACCACAGAGATTACTGGGCTGCACCTTCACCAAAGGTGTATTTCACAGTGAATGACATCAGCAGGCTTGCCAAAGTAGGACCTTTGAATTGTACTAGCCTAAAAAGCATCACTCCCTACAAAGACATAGAAACATACACACAAATATCCACACCTGTCATGTGTGGGAATAAAACCTTTACAAGAGTTTTATATCACACTACAGCATTATGCTGTTATAGGACACACCATGGAGATTGCTGTAATACTCCTTCCTCAAAGGTGTATTTCACAGTGAATGACATCAGCAGGCTAGGACATTTGATTTGTAGTGAGCATGAGTAGCCTAAAAAGCAGTGCTGCATACACAGACAGAGACACACACACACAAACAGCTGCTATGCCTGGGATTAGAACTCCTACCTAACTAGTTTATCATACTACAGCAGTATGCAGTTATAGGATGCACCACAGAGATTACTGGGCTACACATTTTCCAAAGGTGTATTTCACAGTGAATGACATCAGCAGCCTTGCCAAAGTAGGGCATTTGAATTGTAGTGACACACACACACACACACACACACACACACACACACACACACACACACACACACACACACACACACACACACACACACACACACATACAAGCACACACACACACACACACACACACACACACACACACACACACACACACACACACACACACACAGTTGCCATGTCTGGGATTAGAAATCCTACCTAATTAGTTTATTACACTACAGCAGTGCACAGTTATAGGATGTGCCATAGAGATTAATGGGCTACACATTTCCCAGAGGTATATTTCACAGTGAATGACATCAGCAGCCTTGCCAAAGTAGGGCATTTGAATTGTAGTGAATGTGACTAGCCTAAAAAGCATTGCTCTCTACACAGACAGACACACACACACACACACACACACACACACATACACACACACACATGCACACACACACATTTGCCATGTCTGGGATTAGAACTCCTACCTAACTAGTTTATCACACTACAGCAATACGCAGTTATAAGACGCACCACAGAGATTACTGGGCTACACCTTTCCCAAAGGTGTATTTCACAGTGAATGACAGCAGCAGCCTTGCCAAAGTAGGGCATTTGAATTGTAGTGAGTGTTACTATCCTGAAAAGCATTGCTTTCTACACAGAGACACACACACACTTGCCATATCTGGGATTAGAAGCCCTACCTAAATAGTTTATTAAACTACGCAGTTAAAGGACACGCCATGGATATTACTGGGCTACACCTTTCTCAAAGGTGTATTTCAAAGTGGATGACCTCAGCAGGCTTGTCATTGTAGGGCTATGGGGAGGGCAATGTGTGTGCATGGGCCATAACCCATTCATCTAGAGTTTGACACACCACAAGCGGGCACACACAGGGTTATATTCTGCAGGTACGTGTATACAGCTGCTAGATGACTACTTCCTTGTACAGTCATGTTGCACTACTAGCACTTGCACCACATAGTCTGTAATGCTGATGGATACCGGTGGCTAATGTCTACAGTGAGTGATATTTACACCTCATGTGGTTGTAGCCATTTGACTGTGTGCTGGGTGGGACAGGCCTCATAATGGATGGCTCCTTGTCACGGTCACTCTCTTCCACACATCTATGTATGTCTACTTTTGGCTTATTATAGTGTGTTGTCCTTGGATATATGTCTGTATTCCTATCCACTCTGTGTGCAAAACATGACTGGTGCTACTGAGGAGTGTATGCACTAACATCTGCAACTGCCAGATATGTATGGTCCACTGTTGTTTGTAAACATGGGCTTCATTTAAGTGTGTGAGCATGCCCAGTATGACCTTCCAGTATGTTGTTGTCTGACATCGCCTTCATTCTTCTAAGTGTGTGAGCATGCCCAGTATGCCCTTCTGTATTGAATGTATGGATCGATTCCAGGTAGTTTGTGCTCAAGTGCAGACCTTTGTGTTGTACACCTACAGGTAGCAAACTGTTTCTGCAGGGTATCACTCGATCATTTGGCAATATGAGGACAAACTGTGCAGGGGATAGTGTGTACTGTAGGTGACTGTGTCTGTGCTGTTCAGCTACATGGTACTGCTGTTAGCAGAGATATTCAGACATGTGTACTGTTATACACTGTGATGCTTTCTGTAATCATGTACTGTCAGGTGGACATTCTGGCTCACAGTGATGTCTTGGGGGACAAGGGTGACTGCAGACTGTATTGTGGGCAGACACCTACATATTCATGGTAAGTTATGCCATTCTGGAGGGTGAGCTGCAGACAGTTGCTGCAGGGTCTGTGTATCCAGTTCAGCACCTTGATACAGTGCTGGCAGAGGATCCCATACTTGTACATCCATCGACATGGCAGTATGGCCTTATCTTGCTGTGGCCCACAGCTGTACAGATTCACACAGGTTACCCAGAGGCAGAGGCCATGAGTCAGGACATTACCCCTATTATGGTCTATGGCCAGGTATGTAACCACCCATTTATGTGTTTGCAGCCAGGGATAGTGTGTGCACACAGCTTTGTGTCGGACCTTGCACATTGCATGCTGCCCATGCTCTCACACCCCCCTTTGTTATTCTATCCTCTTCCATATATTATGCATACATTCTCTGATACTTTCCCTAGGGTTATCACCCCATCACAGCTGTGTTTTGGTGTTGGTTCACAGTTCATGCAGGACATGGTGGACATGTCACTGTGGTTTGTCCACATGGCCTTCCATATGGCTTACGTGTAGTGTGTTATGTTGTTATTTGGGTGTCCATGACATAACATGCATTGGCAGTACATGTGAGACACAGGCCTTTGGCAGAGGCTTGTGGGCCATTTGGCATTGATGCGAGCCAGATGTGGCAGGCCATTGCATTGTGTCAGTCCTACAGTCTCAGACCACTATGCAGTATATTCCCCTGGGGTGACAGGGTAGGTGTGCTAGTTGTTCATGCCAATACCTTCTATCAGTCTTGATCAGGTGGTGTCAATGCTGGCAGGGTGCTACCTAGGGCTAGGGACGCACTTGCATGGGACACCTGCACTGCATGCTGCATTCTTTCATTATTGCCATGTACAGGTGGGGTCATATTGTACCCATTCCCCACAGCAGGGATACGACCAGAGAAGTACCTGTGGATGGTGTTAGGGTGAGCTAGGTGCATGTATGCTATGGGCACTACTTGCATCTGACACACAGATATGCATGTGGCATTCCAGTTATGCTGGCATGTGGAAGTACATCAGCTGTTTCCCAAGATATCAGTCCTACTCCTACCTTCTTTGTGATCTGCAAGTGTTCGGGCAGACAACACCGGTATCCCCTACTACAGGACCAGATAATGTGATGCATACCTGTTTGTACAATTCCAAGGGTGTGTCCATTTCACAGTTACACAATATATACTGTATGTCTGGGGTACTTTCCCCTGTGTACTGCTTGTATATCTAGCCCAACAGCCATGCCATGTCAGTCTTTCAGATGGTGACACATATTACCACTATACATTTACAATGGCTTATTGCTAGTATGTGTTATACTGGTGGGAATTGTCTTTGGCACTGCAGTTGTGAGAACTTGGCCTTGTCATCAGCAGTAGTGAGCAATGGCCACCAGGTTATACCTCAACATGCATACATACTGACAACTCTCACACAATATGAAACACACACCAACCTAACACACACATACCTGCATATTGTGCAAATGCTACAATCTACCCTGCTATCTTGGCAACTGCTGGGCATTTGTACTCTATTAGTATTATACCTACATATACATGTTACTACATGTCTACATTGGGTTGTGGGGGGGCACACCTGATTGTTTCTACATTTCTACACAGAATTGGGGGCATACCTGACTATTTATACATCTCTACACAGGATTGGGGGGCACACCTGACTGTTTCTACATTTCCACACAGGATTGGGGGGCACACCTGACTGTTACTACATTTCTACATAGGATGGGGGGCACACCTGAGCATTTCTACATTTCTACACAGAAATGGGGGGGCACACCTGACTATTTCTACATTTCTACACAGGATTTGGGGGGGGGCACACCTGTTTCTACATTTCTACATACAATGGGGGGCACATGTGACACTTGCACACATTTGCTATGACTGCACTGGTATGTGGGGTACTCCATTTCATTCTGTATTCTAACCTATCATGTTGACTGGAGGCATATCAGTGTACAACAGGTCTTAACTGTGATTGACCTACATATTACTTTCTGACTTCTGACCCTTCAGAACTAACAGCCCACTGCCTGCCCTGATGTAGTCTGTCTGTGCAGGCCTGGGGGGGTGGTTACCCATAGGCATCATTCAGAGGCCATAGCACAGCCTTTGTTTGTGTTTGTCTACACCTGTCCTGCTGTGTGAGACTGTTGTTGGGTATGTGGACCTCCCTGACTGGCATGTGGGAGTCATATGGACACACACATGTGGCCCAGCATATTTCCTGCACTGGGTTTTATTGCCCTGTGTAGTACTGGCTGTTATGGTGAAACCCGTATTTGTTACAGATCTCATGGTGCCACTATAGGTTTTTAATATCTGCTGGCATCCTATTCAGCCACCCAATTCCTTTGCATGCTCACATCCATACCATAGATACAAGTGACTACACATACTACTCCAATCAGCAATCAGTAAGGGAGGTGACTTACCTTGTGGGTGTGCCAGCATTGAGGATGGTGCTGAGGGCTGCCTATGTTGGATGCACATAGTACATTCCCTATACATGGCTGAGCACAGGTAGTGTCATGTTTGGCATCCGTTTTACTGTATGTGCTAGTCAGAGATAGGTGTCATTCCCTGGGTCCATACTGTGTCAGTGTATGTTCTATGTGTTGCCTCTTTACCAAGGCTGTGGCATACTGGGCATGCCTCCATCTGCCTACTGGGGCAGGCTCAGGCTCAAGTTATTCCTCCTCCGAGTCACTCTGTGCCCTGTGTGGCCCTGCCCTGTGCTGTTCCTGCTGCAGCTGTTTCCACAGGATCATATTGTGTATCATGGCACATATGATGACAATTTGGGTACATGTAGGTGGTGAGTACTGCAAGGCTCCACCAGATGTGTCCAGGCACTGGAACCGTTACTTGAGCATCACAAACACACACTCTATTATGATTCTGTTCGGTGTGTGTGTGTGCCTCATTATGTGCTTCTTGTTCGTGTGTGTGTGCATTTCTGATGGGTGTCATTAGCCGCGGCTCCAGTGCGTAACCAGCATTCCCCACTAGATGACCGTAAGGATGTCCCCAATGGCAAATCTCTGGTACAGCTGGGTCAGATGCTAGATGTTGGAATTATGATAGCTTCCAGGGAAGCCAGCACACACATTTATTATAATGCCCTGGGCATCGCACATGACCTGGCAGTTGATGGAGGGGAAGCCCTTGCTGTTGATGAAGACTCTACCCCGATCACCGGGTGGTGCTTTGATGTGTATGTGCATGGAGTCTATAGCACTCACCCCCTCAGGGTATTCTGCTATTTGGTGGAAGACACGCATATTGCTGGCCAACATCTCACGGGTGTTGAGGAAATATACGTGCTCAGCGGCATGTGCTGACATGGCATCCAGGAACTGATGGAATACTCTGGATGCTGATGCCTGTGAGATCCCCAGTTGGCTTTGGGAGGTACCTGTGGCTAGTATTCCTAGGCTTACACATACCTTAGTATCCACTGGGTAGTTAGTTCTGTGTGTCAGGCGTGGCCGGCACAGCTCAACAATTTGCTGTAGGAGATCCCTGCCCACCCTATAGCACTCCACTATCTACAGCTCATGTAGCCCCTGGTAGGTTACCCTGGGTCTGTACACTCTTCTCCATCTCCTCACTGTGAGTTGGTTGACAGCATTCTCATCCTCACCACCCTCAGCCTTTTCCACATGTTGTTGTATGATAGCTGCTGCAGCCCCTATCATTTTGTTGTTTTGTTTGTTAAAAGTTCCCTGTGTGTATACACCGGTGGTGTAGAGTATGGGATAAACCAGAGGGAAAGGTGTTTGCATAGTTTATAGTAATGTTCTGGGATGGGCTTGTCTGCTGCCTGTGTAATTGGCTGATTCTGATACATTTCATCTGCCAGCTATGCTAGTTCTCCTAGATTACCTTCCTACTGCTGTTTTCCCTTCCCATTGCCTTCCTGTTTGAGCCTGGGGGGGTGTGCCACAAAAACAGAGTGCTGAAATATGCACAGAGCTAGTATTTCCTGTTTTACTTTTTTTTCCCCTTTAAAACCTGGTGCGTGGTGTGCACACCCGCTTAGGCAATGTAAAGAGTGCTAGGCAGCCTCAGACACACACCCTTGCTTAGCTCTGCTAAGCTAGGAGCAAGCTCGGGCCACAGGGCTCCAATCCACTTACAGTATGCCTGACACCCCCCTATGATGTCAGCTAACTCCTAGGCTTGCACCAAGCTATTCCTGCTCTTACACTGTTGGGTGCTGACTAGCATGCAGGGGAAGTATGGGATTTAGTATCATTCCCCTCGTTTGCATAGGATTGCCAACTAATGCATAGTTACATGTCCCACACTGAGCCTCCCCCCTTAGCAACCACTATTCACTAGCCATGTTGTCTTCTGCCTGTCATTGAGTATAATGGCAAAATAGTGATTTTGGTTAGAATGCTTATTTTATGTTTTTTTTTTCTTATCTTCCCCCTGATCCCGTTTGCACAGCGGTGCCTTATGCTTAAACAGCTGAGATCGGCTAAAAAAAAATAAAAGTTGATTTTTTTTTTTATTTTTGCAAGTGTTTTCCATGCCAGTATCCCTATAGTTGGCCATTGGCATGCTTTCTACATGATATCCACCCTTTATTTGGAGTTGTCATGGCTCCGTTTTGTAATTTGCAGAAATGTACTCTGTTACAGGAGGAGTACATTTCTGCAGATTACACTAGTCCTGCACGGCCGGTTTCCAGGTTCCTGGATCGGAAATTCACCTCATTTGCATGGATTTTTCCTGCAAATGGAGTAATTTGCATACAGGGGGCTGAGTCCGTGCAGGACTAGTGCAGGAGCACTCATGCATGCCTCTACAGGTTATTCCTGGATAGCATGGCAGACAAATTGCCTGCTGGAGCTCCTGCACTAATCCTGCATGCCGTGCATGGTTTGCAGAATCTGGAGGTAAGTCTAGACTTAGTATACATGTCCCTCTTATCACACTTACATTTTTGCACTTCTGTGGAGCAGACTATGGTCCTCAAACAAGCAATGTGAACCTTCAAAATGCAAAAGCGTGGAGTAAGTTCATGTAGTAAAATTAGAGTGTGGTTCAATATTTAATTTATTTCTTGCATTTATTTATTTGGTTATATATCTATTTATTTCATCTGTGGAAACAGTAACCATTTAACTTATTTTCAGGAATCCAAAAACATAAACATAGACTAAATTAAAGAAAATAGAAACACATGATCGTGTCGCTTATTGATTAATCTGTCCACTGCTTTCAGTAAGCTCCAAAATAGTGATTATATCACGTACCCCATCAGAGACCTTAATTCATTCACAACACTAAAAGCAGCTCTGAGGCATAAACTAAATTGCATTCAGTTACCTAATTGCATAAATTGGGGAACGCCCATACCTCTCAACTTCTAAGAGCAAGAAATTTGGAAAAAAGCCTGAAATAATGGGGGGTGGGCAAAAGCCCAAAAATACAGACAGATTTTAAATATTGGACATACAAACTTAGAACATAGCTTGAATAACAAAAAATTGTGTTAGCATGCATTTTTCTGAAGGATATGAAGTCTGTAACTCAAATGTGTGTCATTAATTACTGATTTCAACTGTCAGTGATTTGACAGAAAACTTTATGAGGAACAGACAAAAAAAATATGAGACAAAAATCTGGACAGGTGAAAGATATGGGGACACCTGAGAACTGTAAATACTCCAGTTCAAGAAGACTTCCCTAATTTATGTTGTTATGCAGACAAAAATATATCTGCTGCAATTGGAATATACTCTTCTTCTTGTAATTGTAAGGACATTACTGTTTTTTGAAAATGTTGGTTATTTCATTTTTTTTTAATTTATTTCTTCAGACTGAAACTACCATCATTTCTCTTATGACTGCTACCTCAATATTTGCTCATCTCATATATGCATACCTCTGATTAATACTTTGGATCACTTTAACACTATGGTATTTCTTTTCATATTGTATATTCCTGTTCTAGCTGCCAGCTTCAAGGTAGAGAGAGAAATAACTCCTGATTAGTTTCACAGCAACTCTGATTCAATTAAGGAGTCCCTTTGTTACAGCATGTGGCTAGTGTTGATAGGAGAAAATGGCTGAGGACCACTCACAGTTCTGGAGATACGAAGACACTTTGACATATTGCATATTGCATGTCCACTGTGTGTAAAAGTCAGGAGATAAAGCAGCAACAGCAGCTTACAGTGCTGCGGGTGATCATCCAGCCTGCCAACAGTCAAGTAATGCTGTAGTTGGATCTCAGTCTTTGTGACACTATATGTTCCCCTCTGGGCTAGCAGTGCAAGCCCTTGTGTGGTGGGGTATCCACCGATTGGTATTGAGTGGGGAGTTCACATTATAAGCATTCTTTATTTGCTTCTGCTCGGGTGGTAGGACCTTCAGACTACCTCTATTTTAAACATTCATGCTGAAAATCACCTTGTCTCAGAGAAAGACAAATATTTAACCATTTCAATGACTTCAGAGTGAAATGCTGATTTTTAATAAAGCTCCTCTTTTACTAAATCCCATTAAGCTGATAGTACCTTGTCTATGAACCATAGTACCATGCCTATGAATCGTATTTGAGAGGTACTGAAGCTGAAATGCCTACAGAACATTATATATGATCAGTTTACTTCTTTTTTTTAACACAGCATGCATAACATATTCAAGATACTTACTCAGAAAAGTAAACAATATCTGAGCATAAAAAATACCCCAATTCTTTTCTTGTGCCAGTATCTAAAATAAACTTGTTTTGAAACAACTAGTTATAATTTACAATAGCAATCTGAAATGGAGCCCAGTATAATCCATGTTTCCAAACCTCAAGCTATTCACCAGTTTAATGCCTTCATTTTTTGTCATTATTTTGTCATTTTTTTGGCAGTTAGTACCCAATTACATAAGAAGTCTCTTAATGTCACCATAACATTCTTTTTTGTCATAATTGTATTATATGCCACATCTCTTTGCTTAAAATACCAGATTACTGTACAGTATTCTTTCTGTATACATCATACTGCATTTCCGTTCTACTTGATAGCTCATACTATGCATCATTGTGTACATTTGCATCATGTTTTAGGGATCTGAGGAACTACATTCACTTAAGAAGGATTAAGTAACATGGCATAGTTCCTCTCAATTAAAGCTACAGTCAGGTGTACAATTGCATTTTTTTATAATAATATTCTGTGATTTTTATTTAGAAAAGTTTCTGAATATGGACCTTACTGAATCTACTGGGCAGAAGATAGTAATTTTACAGTAGGGTTTGAAGAATGATTACCTTACTTTCCTTGGAAAAAGTGAATATATGTATATAAATGTGAATATGTAAATATACATATACATATATATATATATATATATATATATATATATATATATATATATATATATATATATCCATATATAAATCTATATCCATATATATATATATATATATATATATATATATATATATATATATAATTTTTAACATATAATCTAAACAAAATTATATTTAGCCAGTACAAATTGTACATCTCGAAACAGCTGAGAATGTCTTTGTTATCCTCAGACAACACAGCAGTGTTCTGAGGTGTTCTCAGGCTCACATACCTTGTATAATTGTAGGACTTTAATAATCATGAGTACAACAGGGGGTAGATGTTTACCTTTAAGAAGAATGACCAGATTACAGAAATCATGAAGTTTGTGTTTTTTGTGTGTATGTTATTGCATTACTATCACAGTAACTTACTACCCTCATTCAGTCATCTTTGAAAAATGGATGAATGATGCTCACTTTTGCTGTCTGAAATATATCAGAAACAGGATTGCTATGCCCTAATCACAGTCTTACTCTACAGTGTTTTGTAATGTAAAGTATTTTACTGAAGTATGCCATCTATGTTTATTTCAATCAGGATTACAGAAATAATTTTAGTCTTGGATGTCACTCTGTATTTTCCGTAAAGTTGAAGTACAGCTTTTCACAACTGAATTTTTTGTATTTACCTATGCATCTATCCATTCATTCTTCTATTCATGTATTCACCCATTTTATATTTAACATTAAATCAAATCCATTATTTACACAAATAGGAAGTGCATAATAACTTTTAAAATTAATCAGAATAGTGTTACGATGAACATTTTTTACTAGTAGCAGTAAAAGTCGCTCCAATGGCATAGAGGGCTAAGGCTCTGACAATGACCCAGTTGACCAGGGTTCAATTAGTGGCTCAGGTGACTGATAGTGCAGCAGGGATAGATTGACATTACCCTCCCAGGGGGAGGGCAGTATCATGAATGTCTCCTGTGTTGATCCCTGGTGGAGGCTGGGGAACTCATATAGGAAGGTGTGCCTAACGAGGGCAGAGGGTGAAGACTTGACTTAGTTGCTGCAGAGGTGGGGTGATATGCCACACATTTGCATTGCATTCTCACCCTCCAGGATTAACTATTAGGTTCACAAGGGGGAGGGGGAATGGGTAGATCATAAGTCAACCCCGTGGATATACCCACAGATGTTACCAAGCCCAGAGATCCTTACTTCTGCAATGGCCCCAGCAACACCAGATTAATTCTGGTAGAAGGGGTGAAGTAGCTTCTAGACTGGGAGCATACAAGTATCAGGATGCTGGTAGTGGGAGCAAAAAATCAGTATCAGTGAAAGTACATCCTTGCCAAAAGTTGAGTTAAGCATCACTTTTGTACTGAGATTATGGAAAGGAGAATTATTTTCTTGGAGCAGCAGTAAACTTGTTCTTATAATAGATCTTCAGGGCTTTTTGCAAAAATACCATACTTCAAGGGTTTACCTCTCCCCTTAAATTCTGTATTTTTTTTTTTTGCAGAAGCAAAATAGTTCTTCTTTTCTACTAATCTTTGCACAAAAGAACTGTTTTCAGTCAACATGTGTAATAGTACATAAATTCTATAACTCTGAGAAATAACTTTTTATGTAAGCTTAATATATATTTTTTAGAATTTTGATTACTGACTTGCAGAAGGAAAATGTTCTTTACAGTTTACATCAGATGCCATGCAAACCACAACACATTTCCCTTTGCTTTATTCATATTTATTATCCTAAAGAAGTGTTTTGTGTATATAATGTACCAAAATGCTGAGTTTTAAAAGGTTTTGGATAGCAATGTGAAGAGAATCACTGCACCATCGTTTGAATATCTCCTTACCCTCATACATGAATGAAGTTGGGAGCAAAGTTATAATATTATACCTTCAGTAGTGAGCTATATACATGAAATCAATTAGAAAAATATGTATACCAACTACTTTGCATCCTCAAAGGGATGTTTGCCCAACACTGCTAGTTTTTGCTGTACGCACAAAATGCAATACAAAAAGCATACAATGTATGCACAGAATAGTCTGCTGTTTTATTGGATGGTTAACAAAACAACTGTTGACGTTTGCCAATAAGTGTCAGGCCTCTGTCTGTTCTGGATGAAGTAATACAAAGATAGGATTGCATGGTTATACTGCTTATCCATATACCTATGCACATGCCTTTTGACTGAAGATAATATTAATATAGGAGTCCCACACGGATCCATCTTTGGACCTGTGCCACTTCATTTTGGTGCTTTATATAGATGATATCTTACTATCTGCATCATGTAAGAACACACTTAAGTCTTTCGGTTTTTCCCGGTTAGGGGTTGCCACAGCGGAACTCCAGTCTGCTAATGATTGGCAGTGGATTTTTATGGTGACGAGTTGCCAGCCCGATGCTCAACCTTCAAAGAAGGCACACCTATTCACGCATGCACCTACCTGCATGTCTTTAAACATCACTCAACTGCGGGGAGGACATGCAGACTCCACACAGAAGGTGCTCCAGCTGAGAATCCAACTGGAGAACCTCTTGCTGTGAGGCAACAATGCTAACCGCTGCACCACTGCAGCATAGATCATATAAGAACACACTGACCCTTCAAAAGAAACTGCAGTCTAGCTTTACAGACATGTGCCAAAGGACAAATAAAACTTTGCTCCTGATCAATCTTTTGAAGGCTAACATCATGATATTTGACACTTAAAACAAAATCTCCCTAAATCCCCAGCTGTAATTATTATTGAAAAAGACACCAACCGACTATCACTAGGATCAGAACAGAGCAGAAATACCTAGAGTACACCTTAAAACCTACTCTTTCATTGGCAAAGCATACTGGCAATATTATTAGCAAAACATTCCAGAAATTAAAATTATGCTATAGAGTCTCTCACCTCCTCACCCCTACAGCTAATTCCTTAGCTATAAATCTATTTATCCCTAAAATATAATATGGACTCCCTCTTGTAACCTTACATTCTGAAAACTTAAACATATGAAAAATACAAACTGATATCAACAAAACCTGCATATTTGTTTTACTTGCTGATCCCCAAAATCATCACCGGCAACTTCTACAGCACTGCAACTGGCTACTTATAAATGGCAGAGCCCCATTTCAACTAATCTGTCAAATCTACAAGTTGATAAGAATGGGGAACTGCTCCACAAAAGCAAAACTAAAAATGAAGCAACCTAAATGTATACTTTGAGACAGACAATAAAAATAGCATTTCTCTCATTAGAACTTGTTTTAAAAGCATCACAGTAGAAAGAGCTTTTTCTAGGTGGGACCCAACTGTTTGTAATCAGCTACATGCAGAAGTGAGGCATCAAATGTCCCTTCAGTTATTTGGAAACAAACTAGAAGACTGTTAATAACACAAAATGGGCTTGCTTCCACGACAAAAGCTAATCCTTGTGCCACATGCTGTAGTCACATTTTTCTAGTAAAGACACACTTTTAAAAAAAATACCACTAGTTGAATGCCTACTTTAATTGTACATACTGCAAATAATATCACTTGCATTTGCAATTGTAAATAGCATAACAAATGAGGTTTGGAACAGACCATTTTGTCCTGGAACATCTTCAATTGGGGCTAGATACATAGATTAGCAGGAATTTAGAGAATACGGGGAGGATAGGGTTAAATGGGATGGAGGGATGTTTAGGAGGAAATGAGGTATGAGTAGGGAGGGGCTCAGAGGGTTTTGTCAAGTGTAGCTGTGGTAGGAGTCACATTTTTGGCGTGAACTTGCTATGGCAAGTCTACATCCTTGACGACTGGTAGGTGCCATGGAGCAGGTAGACCTTGGAGTGGATGAAAGGGGTGATGTTGCTAAGCAGTCAAACTCTGACTCAGGTGTGAGGACGATGGGAACAACATGTTTGCTGGATTATTAATTATGATAATGGTGGTTAGAGTAGCTGGGTGTATAATAATAATATATATATATATATAAAATAATTAATTTTGGGTGTACTGTTGGTAGTTTGGTAGTTTCACATGTGCCTTAATGTTGTTGTTGGTGGTGGTTGAGTGCTTCGATGCAAGGTTTCTTTATTTTTGTGATCCTTAACATAAGTTCTTGAAGGGTTTCTGCCATGGTACACAGCTCCGCTTAACAGTACAGATTTCACCAGTGTTTTGCCCTACTGTTGGGTCAATCTTTCTTTTCATAAATCTGGGGTTTTCTGGTACAGTAATGGAATCCTGGAAGGCTGCAGTTAGAAATATGGGCAGACCTTGAGTTTTACATCTTTATACCCATCTCGTGTAAATGCAACCCCCTTGCTGAGATAACAGTTACAATGGTCCCTCTGTTTCACGTCTACTCACATGTCCGTGTCCAAGAGTTCTTGCAGCCAGCAGAGCACTGGCCACTAACGGTTATAGGGGGGCAAGCTGTGTCTTTGATCTCTGATGGAGATGCTAAGTCGGTGGTTAAGGTGAGGATTTTAGTGCTGGCATATTTGATTTTGTGGTTTAGTGGTGGTTGTAGTCAGCTGAGAGCAGTTGTTTCCGTGGTGACAGGAAGTTTCTTGCACGCATGCAGAGAGCAGAGTTAGCCATTATGGGGGAACAGGACATACAAATGGTCACAAAAGATCCAGGTTTGTGTTTTGTTCTTTCTTTCTAGTGGGCGGGTAATATAGCAATAACCCACGCCTGGGTACCCAAACAAAGACAACCGTGGGTAAATCCCACATTACCCACACCCAGAAGTGGGTTATTGCTATTATACTATGACATTATTTAAGAAAAGAAATAATTACTTTTCTTAAATAATGGCATTGTATAATGCCTCTTTGCTGCTCTTCCGCAGCTGTCTGGTATCCGCGGCAGTTCTGATGTACTGCGCATGCCTACGCAGTACATCAGAGCTGTGGCCAAAAGCAACGGAGAAAGCAAGATCTCCATTGCTTTTTACTGTTTCGCTATTTTAAATGGGTTTAACATAGCGAGACAGCTTTAAAATAAGCAACGGAGATCTCTCTTGCTTATTTTAAAGCTGTCTCGCTATGTTAAACCCATTTAACATAGCGAGACAGGTTTAAAAAAAAGCAATGGAGAAAGCAAGATCTCCGTTGCTTTTTACACACTGTGTTGTTATGTTAAAGGAGTTTAACATAGCGAGACAGCTTTAAAAAAAGCAACAGAGATCTCCGTTGCTTTTTTAAAACCTGTGTCGCTATGTTAAACTCTTTTAACATAGCAAAACAGTATTTTAAAAGAGACTTATACTAATGGAAAAAGTCCGGGCGACCGGACCTTTTTCCATTAGTATAAGTCGATTTACAATGTGCACGCTGGCCAATCAGCATGCACGTTTTAGAATATTAATGGGGGTCATGGTATAATAAGGGTGTTATGGGCTGTGGGTTCCTCTTAACTGAAGTGTGGGTTTTTGTGTTTTTCTCCTGGGCTGAGATATGTTGCTATCAGGGGTCCTTTGCACACGCACATGCACATTAATTGCATGATGGGGCATTCATAGGTGTTTCGTGAGTGGTGGGGTTTCTTTTAATGTCAAGGTTTCCACTTTTGGCAGTATAACTCCTGTTACTGCTTATTGTCATGTCTTACGCTTACCTTGGCAGTTCATTGGTATGGAATAGGTGGTAACAGATTGTGGGAGTGTTCCCGTCATTTACACAGTTTAAATGGTAATGCCAGCCATTCCATTATCTTCTTCTAAGAGATGTTAATGCAACCAGCTTATTTAAAAAAAAAAAAAAACAGGAGCGTTGGTAGCTTACGTGGGTATAAGCAAGCTTGTTGGGTTGAACCATGTTGACTGTGCAGTGGGGGTAGGATTCCATGGTGTGAGTGGCTTTGTTAACCGCAATGGCCCTTTTGCTGGCCGAGTTTTCTTTTGTCAATTGGTGTGTACTACATTTGGGTAGCGTGGTTGATTAATTCTGGGTGAGTGCCATAGATGAGTGGAAACATTTTAGGGTGCAGCACAAAGATCAAGCTTTTCTTGTTGTGTGTTACCTCCCTCACTATTAGGAGGACTAATATTAGTTTCACAGTAAAAGCAAGATGTACATGGACACCACAAGACATGAGTAGTTTAGATGATTCTGTTTGGAAAAGCTTGCTATATTTCACCAATTATATAAAGCTGTATAACAGCTAGTAATGACTACCAAGCAATGCTTTTGAGTTTTTTTTTTTGTCCTAGGGCATGTGACTATGTAAAATATGTTTAGAATGGCTGGATTTGTACACTAACAGGCTGTTGCAGTGGTGGGGTTATATGGCTTATTTTCCTGGACATTAGATGGATCTCGGATGTAGCCAGAAGAACGGTAACTATGTACTTTTGAGGTTCACAGGACAACATATATTTAGTGGCATTAGCCATCCAGTATGCCTCCTCAGATTGTTCTAACATTTTGAGACTGTTTTCTTTACACTTTTGTGTCATGCAGTCTTTAGCTTTGTTGGTGGGGCTACACTCTCACTTTTGACTTAATTGTTTGGTTGGCATGCTGGTTTGTGAGAGCATGGAGTGCTTGAACAGTAAAGGAATAAAGGGTTTGCTTCCATTAACTTTGGTTACTGCCTTAAGTTTTCTGGACTGGCTGGCATAATGGTTTGAGAGAGTGTGTGGAGTGATTGAATAGTAAAGGATGAATGTCTTTACTTACAGTGACTCTGATTATTGCCTTTGATTAGACATTTGTATAGTAGTGGCATTTGCGGTTCCTTATGATGAAGGAGTTTTGTGAGGGGTGCTGGTATGATCGTTTTCTTTCTGGGTCTGTAATTCATCGGTGATGGGAAGTAGGTATGGCTGTTGCAAACTTTTTCTCTGCCACAGCCGTAATCGGGTTTCCACGCCCTCTGAGTGAGGTACAGTGTGGGTAATTAATGCACACGCTAACTCACGGTAGGAAGCAATATTGCTGCCGAATAGTATTATGCTCTTTGGCTCGGATAGCAGGTGTGTAAGGATACAAAAGCAAACTCACGGGTATGTGATTCACTGACTTAATTTGTTAGAGAAAAGCTGGTTTTGTGAGGGGCAGACTAGGGATGTGATGGTCGAGAGGATATGCATCTGTGGTGGTTTGTGTGTAGCAGGGTGATGCTGTTGGATCTTTTCTTTCAACCTTTTACAGCAAGAAATTTGTACAAAACTAGAAATAAGAGGACAAAGGTTTTAGGTATTGTGCATACAAACTTAGGAAGTTGATAGAATAATAGGTTTTGCATTACTTCTGAGGGGCAGGAGGTCTGTAGTTCACATGTCAGCCATGGTTTTACCTTCATTCCTTGATGATTTCTACTAATTTCCATGAAACTGCAGTTATGGAAAATGGATATGGGGTGGGATTCTGTGGGTATCTGTGCAGCCAAGATTGATGGTTGGGGGTTTTCACTGTTTGTGATTTTGGTGGTTTTGGAATGTGGATTATACTGCCTAGTAGAAGACATCTGGTCAAAGCCATAATGTACTGGAATACATGGTAATTGGGGGGACACACAAAACTTTAGGGAAGGTGCTGCTGCTAGCTTATACTTGCTTGTCCCTCAAAAGTTGCTCATGCACTTGCTGATTCAACAGTTAGAGGGTCCTGTTCAATACTTCGGGGGAGTTTTCTTTAAACACTTATGTTGAACACAGATCTACTATTACCAGTAATATGAGATTCTATAACAAAACATTAAAAGCTATAAAAAAAAGAATTGTGCTGTGATGTAATTTATATGGATTTATCTTCAGCATTTGACAGGGTCAGACATGTAACACTGATCAATAATTTAGTACAACTATATATTGATGCACATTTGATAGGATGGATAGCTGGATGGCTGATAAATAGGACATGGCAGGTATCCTACAGCAAATGAACAGGCAAAATCCTTGGCTACAGTCAGGGTGTCCAACAGGGCTCAGTCCTATGTCTTTATTTGTTTTGATGGTATCTTTCAGACCTAACTTTTGCATCTGAGGTATCATACAGTCTATATGCAGATGATCTGAAATTGGGTAAGCTGATTACAAGTGTTACAGATAAGGCAGGTCTGCAAAATAACTTGACTAAACTGACCATTCGGGCACAGGAGGATAATATGCTGATAAAGTCCTCAAATCTAAACATAGCAGATTTGGTAGGCATAAATTGAAAGGGTAATATTTTGAGAATGTACGGTAATGTATCGGCAGGTGAAGCGGGTGTATCTTGGGGCTGGGTTAAGCAGGGTTGGGGAATTTTATGAGGGGAGTGGAGGCTTTCACTCATGGGATGGACACGCAACTATTATATGCATAGGAAATTGCTAGGTTAATGGTTTTAGGGCTCTTAAGTCATTTATTTATCAATGTTTTATAGTTATAGTTATTGTGCAATTTTATTTGGATCATAGGGTATTCTGCGGGGGAGGCTTGGTGAGGTGGGGTAAACAACAGCGTGACAAGTTTACTTTATTCTGTACTTGGTGTGGTCTCAAGGCTAATGGTTCTAAGGTTTTTTTATAACCTAGCCATGTTCAGGTAAGTGAGATTCCACAATCCAGAGTGCAGTGCAGGTTGCTCTTAGTTAAGACGGATATGGGTGAATGTTGCCTTGTCCGAAGGGCACACCGGTGGAGCCATAAAAGCCATTTGTATCTCTGTTTTTGTAATCAGCTGTATAGCAGGAGTGGGGATGGCTTTAATTTTCTTTGTTTAATTGTTATTTTGTTGAGAACTCCTTAGTTGTAGAAGACTGATAAGTTTATTTATTGAATCAGATTGGTTATGCAATGTTTTATTTCACATGGGTATCTGCTGTGACATTACTGTGTGAGGTGGGAGGTTATTCTATGAGGATCCTGTTAGGGCATCTTAATTTTCAGGGGTGTTGCTGCATATGGAAGTGTCTGCATTTTAGGCAGATGATGAATGAAATATGCCATTGGTGGTATATAATGGTCATTAAGAAATTGGATTGTGTGTGTGGAATACTTACAGTCTTTTCTTTTACAGATCACTGAGTACAGATGGGGACATGCAGAGTTGGTATTGCTTGGGCAATTCAAGAAATGTGGACTCTACAGGCAAGAGATGAAGCTGATGAGGGTTTTGGCTGATGGAGCGGTATGAAAGGTCATGGGTTGCCAGCAGTGCAGCTGAATATGGAGTTGTTGGTTTGTTGTGTTTTTTCTTACCTGCTATCACATGGTAATGTTGTTTGGTTTGATCTTGTGTGGGGAGCACCAGGGTTGAATTTTACAGTGTTTTAGGGGTAGCGGGGGTCTTCTTTGGAAGGGGTCAGATAGTGTGGCAGACATCAGGGGTAGGGGATTATTGGGTTGCATTAAGTAAGTTAGGCTTGTAATCTAGATGTGGGGGTTTGACAGGAGGATTCAGCTTTGGGTTACTGCAGCTTCAGGAGAGCCTGGTTTTGGTTTTATTGACTACATTCTGGACAGTAATAGTGTGTCACTGACCTTCTGTGATCAGGTGGCATCGGGCTTTCTCTAGTTTTTTTGGTATATTGTGTTTAGTTAGTTTTGCCTGGTTTGTTTTTATTGTTAGTGATGCCGGCCATGATGGTGGTGGTTTGAGGTCATATCACTACGAGTCATGATGGTGGTTTAAGTGTTTTATTGTTTATAATGGGTAGCTGGTGTGATGGTGGCATTTTATTAAATGGAATATAGAAGAGATTTAAGAGGGGCATTACATTCATTGGACAGGAAAAAAAATTGTTTCATTGGGCAGTACTATGGGGTTGCAATGTGGAATGATGGTATGCATTTGCCTCGGAATGGTTTCAATGGCGGTAGGATTAGTAGTGGCTGGTAAGGCTTTTGGTATCATTGTGAGGTTTCCTGTGGTCAGGTGGTATGGTTTAATTACATCATGGCTGTAGTTGTGATAGGTAATGAGGTTATGGTTTGCTACCTTAGCATAGGTGAGGGGTCAGTGGTTTGTTTTCAGTTTTTCGGTACTTGGCTGTTTCTGTGAGTTATGTATAGGGTTAGGAGGTAATGACTTGGATCTAGCTTGGTTTGGGAGGATGAGTACACCAAATGATGTTTGATCTACTGCCTTACTGGTGCCAGTTTGCTGGAAGTTTAGTCTTAGAGAGGGGAAACAGCCTGGTCAGGCTGGTGGCAGAGAAGAGGGGCAGGCTTGGTGTTGGATGTGCATTTCAATAAGTTGGGAAAGTGGTGGTTGCTCTGTTGGATAAGTTAATAAAAAGCTGAGCTGCTTGTTTGGATGGTGGAGTAATTCAATAAATTGAAGGTAAGTGGGGTAATGCTGCCTTGTTAGTGCAAAGATAAGTGAGCAAGTGGGGGACGCTGCTTATCAAGGATGAGTTGGTTACGCTGCTCTTATGGTTATTTTATGTTTTTCTTTCACTGACATTATTATCACCTGTGTCATGTTTTGGTTGAAATTTATAATTATTCATTAACAATCATGTTTATGGAAGTTTAATAAAGGTCGTCAAAAATGTCATTCGGTGTTGTGTGTTTACTGAAGTGGAACAGGACAAATCAGGTTTGGAACAGGCCATTTTGTCCTGGGACTTCTTCAATTGGGGCTAGATACATAGATTAGCATGAATTGAGAGAATAAGGGGAGGATAGGGTTAAACGGGATGGAGGGATGTTTAGGAGGAAATGAGGTAAGGGTAGGGATGGGCTTAGAGGGTGTTGTCAAGTGTAACTGAGGTAGGAGTCACATTTTAGACGTGAACTTGCTACCCTCCCACCCTCCCCCTTTTTATTAGTGCGTTTGTAGCTATTTCAGTTTGGGAAGATAGAGGGTGGAGAAGAGGGGCAAGCTTGCCCTCTTCTGTTCCCCCTCTAGTGTTGGATGTGCATTGCTCTGTTGGATAAGTTAATAAAAAGCTGAGTTGCTTATTTGGATGGCGGAGTAATTCAATAAATTGAGGTGAGTGGGGTAACGCTGCCATGTTAGTGCAAGATAAGTGAGCAAGTGGGGGACGATGCTTATCAAGGGTGAGTTGGTTACGCTGCCTTTATGGTTATTTTATGTTTTCTTTCATTGATGGTATTATCACCTGTGTCATGTTTTGGTTGAAATTTATAATTATTGGTTAACAGTCATGTTTATAGAAGTTTAAGAAAGGTCGTCAAATGTCATTCGGTGTTGTGTGTTTATTGAAGTGGAACAGGACAAATGTATTGTGTCTGCTTTGTTGCTGTCTAACTCTATATTCTCTATTTTAAGTAGATTTTCTGTTTGTGTCTTGGTACCTGGATTCATACCTCTCATCCTCTTAACAGAAGAAAGCTGGACAAAGCCTGACATAATGGGGGTCAAAGGCCCAAAAATAGGGGCACATTTTAAATATCGCTCTTATAAACTTAGAAAGTTACTAAAATAACAGTAATTGCATTAGCCTGCATTTTCTGAAGGATATGAACTCTGAAACTCAAATGGATATCATTATTTAGTGACTTTAATCCTTTAATCATCCGACTGATTTGTCAAAAAAGACATTTTTTTTGAGGAACAGGCCAAAAATATTAGACAAATATTCGGACATTCTGTGAAAATCTATGTATCTGACAGGTATGACCTGGATTGTGGCTGAAAAGGGTCTGTTGACCAATCCAATTATCCAGTTATCAAACTGAAATAAATAAAAAGTAAATCAATGCAAAATAAAAAACAATCACACTTTGCCAGGAATAGGTTCTTAGATCCTCTAACAAGCCATACTATTGAATTTTCTCACCCAGTTTTTAGCGTAGTCCAAACTTACCCATGGACTCAGCAGGACCCTTTCCCCACATTAATACTGTGGCACTCTGTCTGACATGGTCCTTTATATGCTTGTGGTAACTAGCACCTATAACTGGCTGCCATGTCATTTGCTGGCATGAGTGTGAATGATTATTGAATGCACACTCTAGAGAGTGGTGCTGTAGCTGGCATGAGTGTGAATGATTATTGAATGCACACTCTAGAGAGTGGTGCTGTAGCTGACATGGGTTTTTTCAAATATAGCAAATTTTTAACAGATTTCCTTTTTCACAGTTGTAGAAGTGTGAAGTTTATCTACATATATATATATATATATATATATATATATATATATATATATATATATATATATGAGCTCCAGAAATGATAGAAGACTCATTTGAGTGGAAAAACATCGACAATGCAGAAGACCGAAACACGGATGAAAACTCATTTAACTGAAACTCAAAATACTGTAAATGCTATATGCCCTTTTCCGAGGCAGGTAAGTGTGGAGGTTGACGGTGTGTGCCCATAGG
This sequence comes from Protopterus annectens, assembly GCF_019279795.1. NCBI lineage: Eukaryota > Metazoa > Chordata > Ceratodontiformes > Protopteridae > Protopterus > Protopterus annectens. The sequence goes on along the minus strand of NC_056730.1, from coordinate 633,134,401 downwards.
GGTGGGTTAAGTGAGTTAGGGTTAGGGGCGATAGGGGTGGGTTATATAGTTTTAAACCCTACACATGGATACTTATAAGTGAATGAATAGGTTTGGGAAAACAATATTTACATAAACTATGTGGGGTTAAGTGAGTTAGGGTTAGGAGCTGTAGGCCACCCCCAAGTGTGCGATAGTGACGGACCTTAGGGTTAGGTACCAGTGTGGGCTTGTAAGGATTTTGGTGTGCTTGTGTTGTGTGTGGTTTGTGGAATTGGGATGTGTTTTGTTTTGATTTTATCTTATGGTGTTGCAGTGTATGAGTTTCTATCAAATGAGCTTTTATCATTTGTCGGTTATATATATATATATATATATATATATATATATGTGTGTGTGTGTGGTTGTCGGTGTTGTGTGGTTTCACTATGTCAGGTATATATATATATATATATATATATATATATATATATATATATATATATATATATATATATATATATATATATATATATCTATATATATATATATATATATATATATATATATATATATATATATATATATATATAGGTCTACTCAATTTAGTCGAGTAGCCCATACTTCAACATCCAAAATGCCAACTGCAAAAGCTCAACAAACCAAACACTTACAATGACACATTACCACACATGTGCTAAGAAAGAACCTCTGTGCATGCAATAAATAACATCCATCATTTTTTGCAGGGGGCAAGAGCCCTTTCACCCCCAACAGCCCTTGCTAATTATATATATTGTAGCTCAATATGTATGTATACCTTTAAGAATCTTTCTAGGGGCTTGCACAAGTATATAAATATTGAGCATGTGCGAGCCTGACTACCATTTTGTAGTAAGCTGTGGAGCATGCATGTCTGTGTAGTCTATCAGTTAATCAGTGGTTTATATTTTGCACTGCTGCTATCCATCCTGATGTGTTTCTATGTAATAAAGCATATAAACAAGCTACCCCACCTGTTTGTCTTCACTTGTGAAACAAGATGAGTGACATGGTGTCAGAATGGGATCCAGATTCAGGACTGAGAGGCACACACTTAATGGTGGAGAAATGTGAAGGAATCGATCATTCCTACTGCACATATAACTCGTAAAAACAGGTCAAAATGAATTTCAGGTGTCAAAGCTTACTTAAATGATTTCTTATTCGCAAAATATAAAACAAAGCACTCAGAACCCACTAAACAAATTTCTAGTTAAATGAAATGTCTGAAACTGCAAAATATTAATGAAAATATTCTAACTATGGAAAATGTTTGAAGTAATGTCTGAATTGCATAAAATGAATAAAATAAGGGAAATGATCGCATTATTTTGCTATGAGATACTTTTTCATATTGACTAAAGCTAGTCAAGATATCCGAAGTGTATGAAATGTTTGCATGTTTGTGCAGTATTACAGTACAGTTATTTCACAAAATACAGCCATTTCAAAGTATATTTCATAAAGTACAGTATTTTGAAGCGTTTATTATGCATTTGAATGTTATTACAAGTACTGGCTATGTTTGCTTGTTCATATATAATTACAAGGGCCGTATTCTCAGTGTGTTTGGGCATACTTTTTTGGCATGGCAAACGGATTTCGAAAACCAGGTCCTCTTGTCTTTGATAATAATATTGCTAGGAATTGGAGAGTGTTTGAACAAGAGTACAATATTTTTATTCAAGTTGCATTTTCTGATACAGATGACCATACAAAGGCATTTATTCTGCTTAATATAGCTGGTTCAGAAGCCATAGAAAGAGAACGTTTATTTGTGTATGCACCTGCTGTATTTACAGGAGAGGGGGAAAACCATGGTTGAGTCAAGTGAAGACCCTGAGTGTTTGAAACATAAATTTAGAGAAATGTGCAACCCCCAAACAAATATTACAATGGAAAGGCAGTTATTTTACATAAGAGATGAAAAGCCTGGTGAAACTTTTGCAGCATATATAACTGATTTGAGAAACAAAGCTAAAACGTGCAGATTTGGTGATTTAAGAGATGACTTGATAAAAGACAGACTTGTGTGTGGTATTAAAGATGATGCTATGAGAAAGATTTTGCATCATGTCAGTGACTTTGCTTTGAATAGGGCCATTGAGATTTGTCAGATATATGAGCTTACGGAAAAGCACACAAATATGCTTACAAATGAGAAATGCATGCTCCTAGTATCTTTTAAAACTAATGTTGATACTATGTACCATGTGGTTAAAAGAAACAGGCCCAAACACATGGCAACAACTGTGACCCCTGCAACAGTCACTTGGTAAACCTGTAACTTTCTAGCAAATTCCAAAGTGCACACAGTCTCATTGAAGCACAAGAGTAAGTCAGCAAACTCAAAGCATGTAACCCCACCTAGCCTCATAGTAAACCGTCACAATCATGGTGAAAATCATGAATATAAAAGAGAAAAGTGCTTAGCTTTTGGTCAATAGTGCTACAGAAGTAAAAAGTAGAATAATTTTCAAAGTTTTTGTAAATCAAAAAAGTTTGTTCTTTTATTAAAAGGGACATTCTAAGAAACAGGTTGATCAATTAGAAAGCTGTGACCCTACTTTTTATGTTGATGGTGTGTCTGTGCTCAATGAAACAGTCAATGCAGTAAATTTATGGGAAAACAATGAAGTATTTTGGACTGTTTGGATAAATGGAAGACACAGGTTCAAAGTGGAATGTTATGTCAGCAGAAACATTTGTTACAGTATGCTGGTGAGAAGCTTGATTTGGCAAAGTGCGTGAAGCTTGTTGCTTATGGTGGTGAAGAAATTCAAACTGAAGGTTCATTAGTGCATTCATGTTACTCTGCTGGGAACAACTGTGACTTTCAATTTTATGTGGTAAAAAGGCACCTACAGTCATTATTAGGCCTCAGAGACAGTTTGAAAATTGGACTACTTTCATTTAATAAGGAAGTCCATCATGTTAACTTGAAAGACCACTGTTCTAATTTTGCCCAGTTTATTTTCTCTACCTATGCTGATCTTTTTGAAGACAAACTAGGCAAACTCCCAGTTGTGTACTCCATGAAGTTAGACCCAGAGGTCAGTCCAGTTGTCAGGCCAGCCTGGAAAGTTCCAGTAGCTATGCAGAACACAGTCAAAGCCAAGCTAGATAAAATGGTGCAACAAGGTGTGATTTGTCCACTTGCTTCGTCAGCTCCATCTGAATGGGTATCTTATATGGTTGTGGCTCATAAGAAAGGCTCAAATGATATCAGAATATGTATTGATCCACAAGATTTGAACAAAGCACTAAAAATACCTCATCATCCAATGTGTGCAGTCCAAGAAGTTGCAGCTGTCATGCAAAATGCTACTGGTTTTTTTTTCTGTCTTGGATGCAAAGAGTTAATTTTGACAAATTTTGCTTGACAAAAAAATCTTCATTGCAAACCACTTTCAGTACTCTGTTTGGCAAGTAAAGATTTTTGAGAATGCCATTTGGGATAAATTCTGCCAGTGAAATCTTCCAAATGTTTTATGGGTATCAATGAGCTGTTATAGCAGATGATATTCTAGCAGGAGGCAATGGTGAAGCTGAGCATGACAGAAACCTCAAGAAAGTTCTGGAAAGAGCACATGAAGTGAATCTTAAGCTGAATCCTCAGAAGTGCAAATTCAGACTACAAGAAGTTACTTATATTGGTCATTTATTTACCAGTTTAGGCTTACAACCAGATCCTTCCAAGCAAACAGCTATTCTTGAGATGCCAGTTCCAGACAATATTCAAGCCCTACAATGTTTTCTTGGCATGGTTAACTACCTAGGCAAGTTAATTCCAGACTTGAACCAACTATCAGCACTGCTCAGAGAGTTGACACGTAAAGATGTATCTTGGTCATAGAGCAACACCAGAGAGCATTTGATGTCCTGAAACAAGGAATTGCCAGTCTACCAACTCTCAGATACTATAATGTTCACAAACCAGTTACTCTTTCTTGTGATGCTTCAAAATTTGGTATTGGTGCAGTCATTCTTCAAGAGGATAGACCAGTAGCCTATGTGTCTAGAACTCTGACCCAAACTTAAACGCAGTATGCTCATATTGTGAAAGAACATTTGGCAATTGTGTTTGCATGTTTGAAGTTCCATGATTATATTTATAGTAGACCCATCCAGATTGAAACTGCTGTCCAGCCTCTAGTCACTATTTTGAGAAAGCCTATGCATATAGCTCTTGCCAGATTATAATGCATGATGTTGAAATTGCAAAAGTATAATTTCAACCTTGTCTACACGAAAGGCAAACTTCTATATCTTGCTTATACTTTATACAGATCGTGCAGAAATACCACTGGACAGCAAAATAAGAAACTTGATTTTGACATCATGGAAGTAAGACTTTTTTCTTCCACACATCTTGATGAGCTTAGAAGTCATACAGCAACAAATCCAGTTCTTCAGAAGCTCAACCATTTTATCAGTTGAGGATGGCTGTCAAAGCAATCTTGTTTACTTCAAGAAGTGCAACCTTATTTTTCTTACAGAGATGAGATTTTGTTTGACAATGGTATCATCATGCAAGGTTGAAAGGTGATTGTTCCACCCAGGAACCACCTTTACCAAAAGAAGGCCGAGAGGATTAGTATTTTGGCCATCTATGTCAAGGGGCATTGAAAGAGTACTTTCATTTTGTTCTGTATGTAATAGTGCAAAACTGCATCAATAGAAAGAACCACTTCAGCTAAGTGAGATTCCTGAACTACCTTGGACAACAGTAGCTATAGACATTTTCAAGTGGAATGGTCAACATTACTTGTTGTTAGTAGACTCTTATTTGATTGGTTCAAGATTAACAAGAATATGAATGTTGTGTTTATTTCTTAGTGTCTGTATAATTGCCTGCCTTATTCAAATGTCATTATATCATGGGCAATTCATTAAAGATGGAGGATGTAGATCAATATGTATGTATACCTTTAAGGACTTTCTAGGGGATTGCACAAGTGTATAAATGCTGAACATGTGCGAGCCTGACTGCCATTTTGTAGTAAGCTGTTGAGATGTAAGCATGCATGTCATTGTAGTCTGTCAATTAATCAATCTGTTTATATTTTGTACTGCTGCTATCCATCCTGATTTGTTTCTACATAATAAAGCATATAAACAAACTACCCCACCTGTTCGTCTTCACTTGTGAAACAAGGCGCATGACATATACTAAATCCAAAACCGCATAATCCCTGGGGAAAGGAACTATTTCCCTACTTGTGGATTATCCATCTCACACACCTATTGACCACCTGTTTTGTATTGAGCAAATGGTATTGGTCTCCTGAGTGCTGGCAAGTCCAACACCTGTACATATCTAAGTGTGTGTGCTTGTGGAGAGGTGCAGTCTACATGTAAGGGAATATGGGGTACAAAGCCCCCCATTTAATACAATTGCTTTCCTAGTTTAAATGATGTTTATCTCTTATGTTTATATGTTTATTCTTGAAGTCTATAAATGTTGTTCATAGCTTATTTTTCTGTATTTATGTCTGCAGTGTGTTTGTGTGTGTGTGTGTGTGTGTGTGTGTGTGTGTGTGTGTGTGTGTGTGTGTGTGTGTGTGTGTGTGTGTGTGTGCAGGTGTGTGGTGACTAGGTTACTGATCATAATATAAAAGTTACCTTTTGTTTTGCAATATTTTCCAACAGAGTGGAGTAATGGTGTATGCCTTCAATTATTTTTAACAAGGTATGCATCAATGAGTAGAGTAGCTGATATGTTTAATTACTTCTACTCTTGTTGCAAAGAGCAAATGCATTTATTTTATGCAGAAAGCATAAATTAATGTTTTGTAGCCTGATGTCATGATTATATCACAAAATCTATAGTGCTACATGTTTATTACATTATACTCTGGGAAGCTATCCCCTACCACCCCCTCCAACCAATTTATTCATTTTCTACTGAAAGCAACTTTTGATGTTTTACTGTCTGACTTTCATGTCCATATCAGGCAAATTACAGTACTGCATAGCAGTTACAATTTAATCTTGGACATTTGCCCCACTTAAAAAAAGAAAACAAACAAGTGCTTTCACAAAAAAAAGAATCCTTTGAGATATTACACTCTGACTAATCATTCAAATGCTGTGAATACTGAAATGATATATACTTTTACTTAAATCAGAACTGATTTTTTGCCTTGCACAGAGCTAACATTGGCCACATTTAATTATCTGTTCTCCCATCAATGTTCAAGCAGCACTTGTTACTCAAAAATTGCTGTACTTATCTTATTCTGTCATTCATTCATCAAATGTCATCTAATCATGATGGAGTGAGTGACTAGAGATAAGTGAAGAGATTGGTAATACACTGCATTTTGACAAAGTGGCAAAATGCATGCAATATATATATATATATATATATATATATATATATATATATATATATATATATAACAGGTCAGGTGACAATGTTTAATATCTATCCAATGTGCTACTGAAAGGCAGGCATGACATTTTTAGTTCCCCCATTTTTTTCTGCCTCTCTATAAAAGAAAGACAAATTACTAAATGACTGTTATTGCATTAACTGAGGTGGACTCCCAGCAGAGGCACCAAAATGAGCAATATACTCTGACTGGAGACATGATATGCATAACAAGCAGTCTACAATTTAGCAACTAAGTGAAGAAGGGAATTCAGAATAGGTCACTGAGGAGGAAACAGGTAGTCAGGTTTTTGAACAAAAATTACAAAATTGTGTTTTGGGCATATAATCAGAATTGCCACCTAGCAGATTGTCATACAAGTGAAAGGGATAGACACTTGAATTACTGTTTCTAGAGATGGCGGGGAATTAAGAGCACATGCTGCCTGTGTTAACAAAAATGGATACAAAAAAGTGGAAGAAAGCTCAGCACATGATCTTCCTGCCATGATGAACTATGATCATGGGACATTAATACCATGAACCAACTCATTCCTGAGTAAGTATCTTAACCGTCTCTCTTCCTTGCCTCCATTTCCAAACACCCATTTAACAAGAAAGGTTATGTATTTTTGTTCTTCTAAAGTAAGGATACATAGCTTGCTACTTGCTTATGGGGAAAAGCCCAGAATTAAGATAAGCACTGTGTATGAGATATGAATATATAGATTAAATATTAAATTTATAGCTGCATTGATTAGCATGTCATGTGGTACACCTTGCATATGGTGAAAATGGTTGGAGTATAAACCTCATGGAAGCTAGATTACATCTTCTTCCTCTATGAGTTACTTATTAAGAGCTCTAACATAACATGGTGTCAAACAGTAGACAAATATATGCCAGGTATGAACAAAACACCTAAAAAAGTAATGACAGATATTTACTGTGAGCATTTTCTGTGTTGGAACTTTATAAGCAAAATGCACATTAAAATATGTTTCAGATACAACCATTTGGAATACTTTCATTTCAAAGATACAGACATTTAGTTTAATCAGAATTGCTGGGGCATTTTTCTTCTCAGTTGCACAAAAGAAAAAAAAACAAGTATATTCATAAACAAAAGTTTCTGAATTAATTGTTTATATGCACTCCCTCTGCCCTCCTTGCCGCTGTGGAATTTAATGCATCTAATTAAGTGAAACTGGAATGAAAGGCTGGGTGTTAGAAGTAAGTACTAAGAAAAAATAGACATATTCTGGAATGTAAGCCTCATACATGTGCTGAGCACCATATATAGATAGTCAGAAAATACTTTTAAAGCTTTGGGGCAACGAATGCACAAAAACCTAGCTCAATGTACAATACTAATCGATTTTGGCCACAGAGTGGTGCCTTTGTTTAAAAAAATAATTCATATGTCAATACAAAACAAGATGTCTTTTTCAAATACTTGTACTTGAAGCGGTACAATTTTTAATTTTATATATCATATGGCTCGAGAGAACCTAAGGATTTTAAAACAAATTCAGACGACTGAATTCCAAAATCTTGCTACAGAACTATGGAATGCACCAAGCAAAGTGGATGGTAACCAGCAAGCAATGTAATACATTATCCCCGGGATTCATGAATGTATTATTTCCATGCAGGAGCAGTGTAGCCATTCCTGCATGGAATATGGCTGCCAAGCGATCTAAGAATGCACCACAGTGACGCACATGAGTGAGCTGACACTGTTCCTGCACAGAAATCCATGCGGGATGCTAATTACTTCATTTCCTGGTAAAAAAACATGCAAATGAGGTAAAATAGCGATACAGGAATCGGGTAGGTAGCCGTGCAGGAACAGTGTAAGCTGCAGAAATGTATTCGGCTACTAGCCAACAATATCTGTCTCTTCCACCGTGTAGCAGAATACTTGGGGGTACTGGGTGCCATAGACTGCACGTATCATCCACATCAAAGCACCATCCAGTGAACAGGGTAGGGTCTACATAAACTGCAAGGGCTTCCCTTCCATCAACTGCCAGGTTGTGTGCAATGCCTAGAGCATTATCATGAATGTGTGTGCTGGCAGTCCTGGAAGCTATCATGACTCCCACATCTGGCATTCGTCAGCTGTACCCGGCATTTGCCAGTGGGGGCATCCTGTATGGCCATCTGATGGGGGATGTTGGCTATGCACTGGAGCCATGGATGATGACACCCATCAGAAATGCACACACCCACACAAGAATGCCATAATGAGGCACATGCACAAACCAGGATCATTATAGAGCATGTGTTTGGGATGCTGAAGTCACGGTTCCACTGCCTTGACATATCTGGTGGAGCCTTGCAGTACTCTCCAGCCACATGTGCCATGCTATACAGTATGATCCTGCGGAAACAGCTGCAGCAGGAACAGCATAGGCAATGGCCACACAGCCCACCATGATTGACAAGGTCCCCATAGGCACAGAGAGACTCACAGGAGGAGGGCCTGAGCCTGCTCCCATAGGCAGATTGAGGTATGCCCAGTATGCTCAGGCCATGGCAAAGAGGCAACGCATAGCACACACACTGACACTGTAAAGACCCACGGGACTGACACCTCTCTCTGACTTGCACACACAGTAAAATGGATGACACACACATCACATTACCTGTAACTTACCATGTATAGGCAGTGTACTGTGTACATCGAACATAGGCAGTCCTCAAGCACTGTCCTCATAACTGCTGCAAGCACAAGGTAAGTCAGTCTTCTTAACAATAAATGAATGGAATAGTATGCTCTGCTAGCATATCTATGGTAATGCTGCATGCATGCAAGGGAATGGGGTGGCCTACTGGGGCAGCAGCACACAACTGACAGCTATGTTGGCCACCAGGAAATGTCTGGTCAGAACTGGCCTCCACACACTATGCAGTAGTACCCAAGGTGGCAGATCCCACTGCAGTATAGGTATGGGCACAACTAAGTGGGGGATCATAGGTCACAGGCATGGATGTCGTGGTGGAGGTCCCATATCCACCCCTCACACCCACACAGCAAGTCAGCTGTAGAACACCAGAGAGAAATGTCTGGTAAAGGCACACAAATGGCAGCAATGTTGAATTAACCCCCTACAGACTCACACAGTAATAGCACAGCAGGACCTGGAGTTGCAGTAAGGCTATGAAGGGTAAGAAGTCTGAAACTCAAATGTATGCCTGTACAATCTGACCTGGGCTCTATACTAATATGCCTACAGTCCCCAAGACAGGGAACAATAGTATGGTAATTGGAACCAAAATGTAAAGCAAATACCAGCACAGTCTGTGCAAATGTGTACAATGGACAGGTGTGCCCCCCCATATACTCACACAAATGCAGTAACATATGTGTTTGCATGGAAATAGCAGCATAGCACAAGTCAAAAGGGCTGTACCAATACACATGACAACATGTTGCCTGTCCTCAATATGCAGGGGCCAATGAGCTATGTGTATGTATGGTTAATACTGTCTGTATCTGGCCAACATGTTCTCCTGGCAGTCATCTTGTACTTCCTTAGGAACAGTGCTGCCTTTGACAGGGCCATGTGCAGATAACTGCAGTACCAACTGTTATGCATGTCAGTGACACCCACTGCTCTGCCACTGACATACCTGGAAGTCACAATGCTGTGTGGAATATGCTACATATATTACTGACATCTTGAAGGATGTGTAGCAAAGGTGCCAAGGCTTTTGTGAATATAAGTGCTGTGTGGTACTGTTGGCAGTGATAATTCTCAATAATCCCTTTTCTTATGTTTGCTTTTACAAATAATGGACATGCCTGCACAGTTGAATGCACTCTGTACCCACACCCATAACTCCCAACCTCTGACAGCAAGAAGTCTGTACAAGGGCAGAAAGAAAAGTGGAACAAAGGCACAATGATAGGCATGTATTGTAAATATACTGCCCTTACATACTAAGGAAGTTGGTGGGGTGAGGGGTTTGTAGTAGTGGGAATTGTCTGAAGGTTATATATTCAGAAGCAGTAATGTCTGTATTATTTTGTAACATCACACTTCAATTATATGTAACTAACTTGCCATAAAAACACAAGTTTATGTAGAAAGGATGAAACCTCTAGCCAAACACCTGGAAAACCTGCCAAAAAATTAACAGGTCAGAGGTATGCACACACAAGGATATGACATCTCAGGTTCAAAATATAGCACACAAGCAGGAGATCCCCAGCCAGCATATCACCAGGTTGCTGGACTGTTCACACAGCAGTGTGTCATTACTACACTAGCTGTAGCCACACGTCACAAATGGCCTTGTTGGGCAAGAATTTACATAGCTGCCCTCATAATATTGGTCTATGCATCATACAACTACTATTCCTCTGGTAAAAAACTGTGAAGATCTGAGGATGTCTGGCACTAGGTAATGACACAATACATTGTAGTTTCAGACTACAGATATGTCCAAAAATGTCTGCTACACAAAATAAGTACCCTGAGGAAAGTCTTGTGTGCACCTGAGAAGGATGGCTGTAGCACAAATCCCTGGCCTGGAGTACACCTGTCTCTGGAATGGAGTCCCACCCTAACTATAGAAGATCACACTGGGTATGCTCCCACACTTAGAGAATTACAGGATATGCTGGAACCCACATCAGAATATATGACTGTATTATGTATATATGTCCATGCATACAGACAGCTATGTACACCTCAACTGTCTCCACACACACACATCAGACAGGCTTACTCTCAGCTAGCTGTAGGTGACCCATATGTGATATATCTGCATCTGTTGCATGCGATACACAGACATATATATGGGCAACAGATAACATATGTCAAGCATACACACACATAGATATGGGGAAGTGAGAGACAGACGGTGATACAGAGAGAGACACAGGGGGACACAGACAGAGTGAGTCACACACATGGATACCTTGAATGGCATACAATGATGTCCTGCTGTGAACAATGGCATACCAGTTGTAAGCAGTCGCACATGCCAGCATAAAAGGTGAGCCCCATTGTGTAACATTACTGAGGTTGAGTTTATAATATCACATCACCTGCCTGTGTGTGTCTCCATAGGTCCAAGTATTAGGAGAGTCTTCCCACTAAGTATACTTCACATTGCCCTACTTCGCAAGATCTGCTGCTTTCATTCACCTTAGTAGTACCATTGGACAGTGATCACCTATGCAAGCTCTGTAACACATGCGATAAATGCGTAACACTATAGTCAAAATAACTAGATAGGTAGGGGTTCTGATCTCAATACTGACAACTCTGTGTGTATGTGACAGTTATGTATGTGAGAATGAGGGGTGTGTGTTTGTAGGTGAAACAGTTTTAGGCCATTCCCACCCACAACACTTCCCAGTGCCCCACTTCATCACTCTTGCAGATGTCATTCCCCTTATCAGCACCTTTGGCCAGTTTTCAGCCCAGTAACCTCTGTAGCATGTGTGATAACTGCGTAACACAATAGTACAAATCACTAGCCAGACAGGGGTTCTAATCTCAGATCTGGAAATGAGTGTGTGTGTGTATGTTTGTAAGAAGAAGTATTTTGATAAGTCTCCCACCCACTGCCCTACTATATCACTCCTGCTGATGCCATTCCCCTTATCAGTGCCTTTGGCCAGTTGTCAGACCAGTAAGCTCTGTAACATGTCTGATAACTGCATAACACAATAATACAAATCACTAGCTAGACAGAGGTTCTAATCTCAGATCTGGCAAATTTGTGTGTGTGTATGTTTGTGAGAAAAAGCATTTTGATAAGTCTCCCAACCACTGCCCTACTTTATCATGCCGGCTGATGTCATTTCCCTTATCAGCACCTTTGGCCAATTGTCAGCCCAGTAAGCTCTGTAGTGCATGCAATAAGTGTGTGATGCTATAGTACAAATAACTAGATAGGCAGGGGTTCTACTCTCACTCTAGCAAATGTGTGTGTGGGTATCTAAGTGTGTGTGAAAGTGTGTATGCTTGTAAGAAGAAGTATCTTGATAAGTTTCCCACCAACTGGCATACTTTATCAGTCCTGCTGATGTCATTACCCGTATCAACACCTTTGGCCAGTTACCAATCCAGTAAGCTCTGTAGTGCATGCGATAACTGCATAACACTATAGTATAAATAACTAGATAGACAGGGGTTCTACTCTCATATCTGGCAAATTTGTGTATGGGTATATAAGTGTGTGTGTAATTGTATACTTTTGTAGGAAGAAGTGTTTTGATAAGTTACCCACCCACTGGCTTACTGTATCACTCATGCCGATGTCATTCCCCTTATAGGTTCATGCTGTGTACTAGACTAATGGCTCTGGAGCCATTACAAGCCTACCCCATAGACGTGCCTTGCCATTGTGTCACCTGACGTTATTTCCCAGTGAGCCCATTAAGTAGAGCCACTGGAGGGATCCCTAGGGTGTTAAGTAGAGCCACTGGAGTGATCCATGGGGTGAACTTTCTACTTTCTCTTACCCATCCACTCATCAAGATCTCTCTGGAAGAGGGTCATCTAGGTACTTTGCTTGACATGCATGGGAAGTCTATTCCAGGGCATGTGCAGTCTCTGAGTGAGGAAGCTGTACCTCCAGCATGTTGTGCTGATTGTGATAATGAGGTTGAGGTCCCTACAGTGTGTGCTGCAGAAGGATTGGGATGTCTTTAAATGTAGCATTTGTAAAACATCTGGGTCAGACATGGCTTTGCAAGTCAAGCAGAGATCACCTCTAAGTAGGCGATATGAGACACAGAATAGCTGGACTCTTTTGAGTTTGTCTGTGTAGGACATGCGTTTAATGCCTAGGATCCTCATTGTGAGGTACTTCTGTGGCCTCTTCAGCTGTTGCAGGTGTCTAGTGAAAGAGTACACGTAGATAATGACCTTCTTCTTCCTGGATGCAAAACCCCTGGTAATGAGGTGTGCCACATAGATGGATGTCCTGACCACAGTGGCAATGTGGTGGTTAAAGAACAAGTTGCTGTCAATCTGTGTCCCCAGATCTCTTATAACATCTATAGTGTTCAGTTGGCTCCCATCGATTTGGTACTTAGTGGGAACTGAGATTTAACCAAAGGGGCTGATGAATCATTTTGTGATGTTAAGCTTCAGGCCATGGTTTCCACACCTGTCAGTGGTCTCAGTGAGGCCTTTCTGTAGGATGTCTGTATCACTTGTGGAGTTAATGATGGCTCCCAGCTTGCAGTTGGCTGTGAACTTGGATAGCCAGAGTTCCTTTTTGTTGGCATGGACTCCTGAGAAGTGCATGCTAGACAGGAGAGTATCCAGGACTGATCCCTGTGGGACTCTACTCGTGACTGGCTGGGCAGTCTTACTTGGACCTTGCTACTTTCACACTGTGTGTTCTAGCTGTGAGCCAATTTGCAACCCCCCCACTCAGTGATATAGTGGTTGATGCCTAGTTTGGTGGGCTCATCCATAATTCCTGACTAAGGAATGGTATCAAGAGCCTTGGCCAGATTGATGTAGGCTGTATGCAGTGCCTTACTGTCATACCTATCCCTGGTGACTGACTCAAAGACATCAACCAGGTTGAGCAGGCATGATCTCCCTTTCACAAAGCCAAACTGTGTGGGGTCCATAGTTAGGAGATTACCTATATGTTTGTCGATCAGTACCCTGATGATATGTTCCATAGCTGTACACATCAGACTCATCAGGCTACTGGACTAATAATTTCCAGGGTCTGTAGTTGCCACACCTTTATGGAGAGGGATGACTGTAGCAGCGCACCATTTGGGAAGGACAAAGCCTGAGGTGAGGCTGTGAATGAACAGGGCACACATATGTGATGACAGATATCTTTGTAATTCATGTAGAACACAGCCAGGGATAATTTGGTGCCCCATGGAAGCTGTATTCTTGCCCATGGACAATGCAGGTGTAACCTAAGTGACAGTAATCCTGGGTACCTGGCATTCTTGTGGCACTTTGATTGTTCCCCTAGGGGGGAGAGAGGGGTAAAGCTGGCACTGAATATATTGGCAAGAATTTTGGCAATATCAGTTGGTTCAGTATAGGAGGTAGTGTTGTGCAGTAACTCAGAGCACTTCTGGGTATTGGCATGGAGATTCTAGATATCACTAAAAGGATGTGTGATTGTTGTCAGTGTCTGCTGAAATTCTGCAGTCATAGGTTGCTGTGGATGATTTCATGAGGGATCTCAAGTTGTTGTTGAGGCTAATAAAGGACTCCACCTTTTTTGCAACAGTTTCTTCCTTCTGTTGTACAGGTTATTAATGGCAGGGGCCCACCAGATTGGCCTCCAGTGCTTGGAGAAGAGTGCCATGATTCTGTTGGGTATGGCTAGTTCCATGCATTGATGTACATGTTTGCACAGTGCATTAATGTATGATTTGGCAGTCATGCAGGTATTTTCCATTGGCATGGGTGATGTGAAGTTAGCCACATTTGTTCTTATGAGTCCAAAGTCAGTTTTGGAGTAGATTTTCAAGGTGGTTACCTTTGCAGTGGGTGTGGGTGAGATGTGAATGTCCATGGTGATTACTCTATGTTGGATCTGACCAGGTAGCGATTGACTACTGTTGTCAAGCAATGGTCCCATATGTTAGTAATCAACACAGGTCAAGGATGTTGCTTCCTCTACTCGGTGTCAGAATGAGCTGGTCTAGGGCATTGGAACTGATGAATTCCAGGAAGTGTTGGGCCAGTGTATTGGTACTTGAGTATCTTACCAAGTTGATGGAGGGATAGTTGAACTCTCCTAGTATGAGAGTGTTGGGTTGAACCTTGATAGTTTCCAGGGTGTTGAGAAATGTGGATTGAGAGTCTAGGGACATGGATGTGGACTTATAGCAGGCTATGACCTGGGTTGCACTATTACTCAATGTCAGTTGTACCTGAAGTATCTCAGATGTCATATGCTGTGATACTACTCTGGATGTGTGCATATCCATTATTAATATAGAGACACCACCACCTTTGTAGCTGTGGTCCATGAGTTATAGGCTGGTAGTGCAGGGGTGCGATCTGCTGCTGTAAACCAGGTCTCCATTACAGCACAGATGTCAATGTTCTCCATTTAGAGAAGTGCTTCGAGTGGCTGCATCTTGAGATGTAGATGTCTAGTGTTGAGCAGCATGACCCACTGATTGCATATATACATATATATATATATATATATATATATATATATATATATATATATATATATATATATATATATATATATATATATATGTGTATATATATATATATATATATATATATATATATATATATATATATATATAGCTGTTACGGTGGAAATTTGAATTGGAACACCGGCTAAAAAGGCACTATAGGGGTAGTAAGACACTTGGCCAGTACGTGAAAACCCAGGGGTGACAGATGCAGTCCATCTCTGGCAAGCCATCACAGTCTGTCAATCATGTCATTCCAAGCAGACAGATACTGGATCTCATGAGAGTGACACCAGACACTTAACCAAATTGTTAAAGTCAATCATTTATTGTTTGTACTGCAGTATCATTCTGGGTGACAGTAGTATACTGCACAGGGTTACTGTCATACCTGACTGGCCCACATAATCTCAGAGTTCCACCATGTCTCTTTTCATATAATCCATGGAGGTGCATCTCAGGTCATTCACACACACACACATGGACAATGACAGAGTGATACTTGTAGTTGCTGTGGAGTGACCTGACTAGGTGTGTTATGTGTTGGATTCTGGCACCTTATAGACAGCTGACTACTACCTCATCCATGTTCAACCTACTGAGTGGAACATCTTTGTGCCTCACTATTGATTCACCTATGATTACTGTATCAGGCAAGGTGGTTGGCTTTTGGAGCTTAGGTTGAGGGGCACACAGTGTAGGTGAGATATGTTTCCTGTGGTTTGTGCTGTGTTGTGGTGGTTGAGTGGGTCTCTGTCCTTGTGGTCTCCGCTGTTTGGGTAAATGTCTATTGAGTGTCTCTGTAAAGTTGGGTTAGTGGTTATTGTTTGTATGTCAGTACTGTGATAGTGGGTGTTCTGGAGAGGTATGCGTCCTATGTGGTGTGCTGCAGGTGTTGACCCTTCTAGAGTTGGGAGGGTGGCCTAATGGTTAAGGTGTTTGTCTCACAAACACAAGATGCAGGGTTTGAGTCTCACAAGGGATAATTGGCTATGCTTACAATGGCTTGCAAGGGCACTTAGCCTAGTACTAACCTATGAAACCTATGAATCCTCTTGACCAGCTAGTCCAGTCGTCGGTGGAGAGTGTATATCTTCCAATTTGGTGATATATGAGTATCTCTCACAAGTCTTAATGTTGGGAGTTTAGAGGAAAAGGTTGTCTGTGTACATGAGGCAGTTGCAACAGTGCCTCAGAATGCCCAAGTGCACCAGGTTAATGGCCAAAAGCACAGAGAACTGCACTTTAATCATGCCATGAGGGGTGGTCATAACTACTAATTACTGGAGCTAATTCCATGAGGAACGGCTACTGCTAATGGTTCTCAGGTGTGCTAGAATAATTGATAAAAACGCTATGAAGTGCAAAGCTATTAGGCTATTTGAAGTGCAGGAGAGAAAGAACTAGCAAGATCTAAGGGAAAACTGAAGGCAGACTGTCTGACACCTCTAACAGTTTACCTCAACTGTGAGTTATCAGCATCTTTGGCCAATTATCAGCCCAGTAAGCTTTGTACCACATGTGATAACTGCGTAACACTATAGTAGAAATAACTAGATAGGCAGGGGTTTTAATCTCAATACTGGCAAGTGTGTGTGTGTGTGTGTGTGTGTGTGTGTGTGTGTGTGTGTGTGTGTGTGTGTGTGTGTGTGTGTGTGTGTGTGTGTGTGTGTATGTGTGTGTGTGGGAATCATATACTCTGTATGTTATACCATTTTGAGTTGGGTACCACCCTGTAAACTTCCCATCACCCTACTTTACTAGGCCTGCTGATGTCATTCACCTTAGAAGTACCTTGGGACTAAATTAAATTATATAAGCTTTGTGGCATGTCTGATAACTGCAAAACACTATAGTAGAAATAACTAGACAGGTAGGGGTTCTAATCTCACTACTGGCAACTATTTGTGAGCGTTATATACTGTGAGTGTTACACCATTTTGAGTTGTGTACCTCCCTGTATGCTTCCCATCACCCTACTTTACTAGGCATGCTGATGTCCCTCACCTTAGAAGTACCTTGGGACTAGGTGGAATACACTAAGCTCCTTGGCATGTCTGATAACTGCATAACACTATAGTAAAAAATAACTATATATATACGGGTTCTGATCTCACTACTGACAACTGTTTGTGTGTGGGTGTGTGTGTTTGTGTGAGAGTCATATACTGTGTGTTATACCATTTTGAGTTGTGTACCACCCTGTAAACTTCCCATCACCATACTTTACTAGGCCTGCTGATGTTATTCACCTTAGAAGTACCTTAGGACTAGGTGAAATTATGTAATCTCCATGGTGCATCTGATAACTGCGTAACACTATAGTAGAAATAAATAGATAGGTAGGGGTTCTAATCTCACTACTGGCAAGTGATTGTGTGAGAGTCATATACTATGTGTTATACCATTTTGAGTTGTGTACCACCCTGTAAACTTCCCATCACCCTACTTTACTAGGCCTGGTGATGTCATTCACCTTAGAAGTATATTGGAGTAGATTAAATCATGTAAGCTTTCTGGCATGGCTGATAACTGCGCAGCACTATAGTAGAAATAACTAGATAGGGAGTGGTTCAAATCTCACTCCTGGCAACTCTTTGTATGTTTGTGCGAGAATCATGGATGAAATTATGTAAGCTCCATGGCATGTCTGATAACTGTGTAACACTATAGTAGAAATAACTGGATAGGTAGGGGTTCTAATATCACCACTAGCAACTGTGTATGCATTTGTTTGAGAGTCATATAGTGTGTGTGCTATACCATTTTGAGTTATGTACCACCCTCTAAACTTCCCATCACCTTACTTTACTAGGCCTGCTAATGTCATTCACCTTAGAAGTAGCTTGCGAGTAGATACAATTATGTAAGCTTAGTGGTGCATCTAATAATTGGATTTTGAAATTGTCTATTGTGCTCTCATTTTTGTATATCACAAATACCTGGCATTCTAACAGGTGTGTACACCATTTATATGCACTGTATAACACCAATTTATACAATATGACCCTAGTTTTTGGCCTTGATCCCCCCACTTTGCCAGTCTTTGTCCAGATGTCCTGCAATTATAGGTTGTGAGGTATGCTACAGCTGTGTGACATCTCCTGACCACATGATAAAGCAGTAAACCCTCATGCGAT
>NC_056730.1:633019198-633051174 GCF_019279795.1 Protopterus annectens | reverse complement strand
TATCCCTCAGAAAAGATATGTTACAATAAACCCTGTTACACCAGCAATTGTCTCAGTTTATAACAGCAATATTTCACATATGCCTCTGTTTTTGGGCCTCTGTCCCCCAAGTATATCAGGCTTTGTCCAGATGTCATGCAGTAAGAGGTTGATAGGTAGGGTATATCATTATTTAGTGCCTTCATTCCTGATATCATCCCAGTGATGTATGTTATGTGAAAGAGGCCTTATATATGAGGACAAAGCCTGGACATTCTGTGTGACTCTGAACAGTTGAGAGGTCTGTGTATTTCTGGCAATTGTTGACAGACTGATTTTGTAGCAGTGTAGTGTGTAAATGTTATATGCCCTGTGTAGGGATGGGTGTAGATGTATGTGTTATGGCTCCTTTTCTATCTGACTGTGCATGCTGCTCCAGTTTCTGGTGGTCTATTGGCTGTATATGTTTGTAGGGACAGATTGAGACATGTCCCGTACTATGGTCAGGAGTCATACTGCACTGTGAATTGGGCCAGTATATGTAGGGGTAGTGTGTGAGTGGCAAACATGATGGGATGTTTTGGTTCACACAGTCCTTATACTCTACTGTTCATTTAGCGTACCGGTATGTTACTGTGACTGTGGTGAAATTGGTTGCAGGTATGCACTTTTACACTGGTGTCTGTTTTTTCAGTGCTCTTACATCCTTGTGGTGCCTGATATATTTGCAAATACATGTGTAATCCCCCATAGCAGATTTGGGTTAGTGTTGGGTCAGTCTGACTAGTTTGGATGATGCTTGGTGATATGCTTAGCAGCTGAGTGTAGTTTCCCTAATGTGATGTTATGTCCAGATATTTGTAGGATGTACTGTTGCCTGGGCCCCATAAGTGTTTTATATTTCTGATACATCAGTGGGATGATGTGAGTATTTAAGTCACTACCTGGTGAGAAGTAATTGAATGTTAGACTTGAGCTATTTCAGTCAAAATATGTTAGGACAAGCAACTGTGTCAGCTTATCTACTACAGCATTTCAGATATGTCCCTATTGTCATGGCCCCACTTTGACAGGCTTGGTCCAGATTCGTTGTACTAAGGGGTTCTGAGCATACCTCTCAACTGAAAAAAGAGAAAGGAACCGATAATGAGCTCACCGTTACCAATAGCAGTCCAAGAACAAATAAACCAAAACGGCAGAGTTACGTCCAAAGATTTTAATAAATAACACAAAGCTTTCAGATTACTCCTTCTTCAGTGTGATAAAATTTACATCAAGTATTGCTAACTTTTAAAATGAGTAGTATCAGTCACATTTTAATGAATGGCCAACCAGATAAAATTAATTAAGGAACTTTTGTTAAAAAGACAAAGACAATTTCACATATAAAAAATGCAATTTGGCATATAAAAAACAATTCTAAGCACATTTCTTTAAGAAACATTACTTTAGACATAACGGTTTATGTTTCAGCACAGGCTTTAAATAAACCACAGAATAAATACCAGGCAAACAATCGACCTGTAACTTAATGATCCAACAATATTCTTTCATTTCAAGGTCATTATACTTATCAACACCTCTCATATTAGCAAAACATATATCAATAACTCTGAAAATAAAAGTATGTGAGGTTCCAACATCAAAAAACACTGACTGTCCTATTTTTAATTTATCTAATGTGAAATTAACTGAAGTGGACATTTCTTTGTTAACTAAAGGCATGAAATTCATACCATCACAAAAGGATAATATTGTAGATGCGCTTACAGACTTGAAACTTTTTACTAGGCATCTTAATTTAAAATTAATTTATAAAGATTCACATATGCATGCTCCAATGAATTTTAAGAAAAGCAGCACCTTTATACCAGTAAGTAACGCTGTTATTACTGCCTTTCATAATATATGCAAACAACAATTATATAATATTTATGAACAGGATACATTTAGAAAATGTTATAATTTATCTACTGCTGAATTAGAGGCATTAAAGAAATTAGAGATGGATAATGAAATCATTATTAAAGAGGCTGATAAAGGAGGGGGATTGTTTTAATGAATGTTATTAATTACAATAATTTTATGCATGAATTATTGTCTGATACAACTGCATTCAAATTAATAATATATAGTGATGGAGCAAAATGTATTAGTCAAGTGAATATGAGTGTCATTTTGGTTTATTTGTTCATACCTCTAAACTGGCCAGATTGTTTCAGAATGTCCAGGTTTGTTGCTCATATTTCTGGTCCATTCCATAGATTCATTATTTTTATTTCACTGGTAAATCACTGTGATGATCTAAGGATTTCTATCAATAAATTATATCACACATTTCAGTTTCAGAACTCACATCCTTTAGAACATGTATGCTGAAACAAACCCTGTCACTCTGGCAACATTCTACATTTATAAGAGCAATATTTAAAATATGTCCCTAGGCTTGGCCCATTGTCCCCCTATTTCTACAGCCTTTGGCCAGATTTCTTGCACTAAGAGGTTGAGAGGTATGGTTCTGAGGTATGACTCCACTACATATTATGAACATGTATATATATATATATATATATATATATATATATATATATATATATATATATGTGTGTGTGTGTGTGTGTGTGTGTGTGTGTGTATATTATATATATATATATATATATATATATATATATATATATATATATATATATTCATCTCCATACATATATACATGTGTAATATATGCATCTCCATACATATATACATGTGTATATATGCATCTCCATACATATTATATTATATTATATTATATACAAATTTATATATACAAAACCTGACTGATTCTACAGAATCTTTTTCTTACTGTTGAATGACTTTACTGCATGATATGTTTGAAAAAGCATCACCCGTTGTGACAGCTTAAATAGTGTAGTGGTACATTGCTTTGACTATGATGTAGAGGTCCTGGGTTCAAGACTTAGTAGTGCTGATTATTTTGTTACTAGGCAGAGCAGTGGCTGATGGAAACAGAGTGAGTAAAGCAGTTTTAAGTAGCTTTAAGCGGGTTTGTGTGGCTTTGCGTGATGCTAAGCAATGCCAACACATGGTTAGCCGTAGAGATGATTAATCTATGTTGGCTTCAGTTAACATAGCGCAAACTCGCTTACTTCCACTTACTCCCATGTACACCCACTCTAATTTGTTTAAAAGAAAAGAAAAAGAGGTGATATGAAAGTGGTGAAAAAAGGGCATGCAGAGGGAAAAACAATATGAAAGATAACTAGGAATGTGTAGTATGGGTGTAGGGAAGGCCCATAGCTGTCCATTTCTTATACAGCAATAGCTGTGCATTTGTACAGAATTTGGAGGTGAATTTGGACAGTCAAACCCCCAGAGAGAAGGCTGTAGACAACAGAAATGTGTTGTCAAGCCAATTGGACCAGATTACCTGTGTCCAGTGGACATGAGTGTGGAATGGACAGCTATGTATGGGGTGATATTTTTTTGGGACAGATGCCCTTTTCTTTTTTTTAAGGTGAAAGTGGGACATTGGGGAAGGAGTGTATTGATGTCTGGGGAGGTAGGTTGGGTAGGAAGAAAAACAAGACAGAATACAGGGGTAGTATATAACACATGAGGGGGTAAACACATTTGATGGGGAGGGTGTTTGGGAATCCAAAGCCCATGGG
Organism: Protopterus annectens; assembly: GCF_019279795.1. NCBI lineage: Eukaryota > Metazoa > Chordata > Ceratodontiformes > Protopteridae > Protopterus > Protopterus annectens. The sequence goes on along the minus strand of NC_056730.1, from coordinate 633,047,527 downwards.
CCCCCATATGGTTACAGTGGGACTGAGATCCCCACCCATGGGCAGTCACCACTGCACCTTTACAGCCCCAAAGGTGGCTGTGCTGGGGATTGGACAGGAAGGGCAGCCTGCCCCTTGAGGTGTGTCAGGTGGTCCTCAATCTGATGCATCTGCTCTCCAAACTCGGATCGAAGGGTGCTGCACACCAAACCCCAGACCTGACTGCAGGTGACAGCCTCTTGTCCACGCCAGGGGGGAACAGGCCCCATCCCCTGTGTCGGTTCCAACCAAAGGTGGTGCAGGACCAGCAGATGAGGGAGATCCGGATTAAGTCCCAGATGTGTTGGCGCCTGGTGCCACAGCCAGATGAGGTGGGACAGGTGGATCCACTGGGATCTGCCTTCCCAAATTTTTTTTTGGTGTTGAGGTTTTACAAATTATGTTGGTTAGTCATGAACAACACATTTCAAGATTAGTTATAATAGCATGCATAGGTGCTCCAAGTAACCCCATAAAACAGATTTGAAGCAGTTGCATAGCAAATAAAACACATGCATAAATGGAACAACAGTATGCATCATAACAGCATGCCAGTAACATTGATGGCAACAAGACACCAACACTGGTGATTTAACAAGATATGTTAACATGCACGCAATCAAACATATTATCAATAATATAACACAAGTCCCAACATTAGGACTGGAGCACAACATACCTGTAGTATATGAGTAATACTTATTGCTGCAGCTGAGGGGTGGAGGGAGAGAGAGAAAATCCATTAACAGCTATTTATGCTTCTATTTTCCACAACAGTACTGCTCTATACTCTATGGGTCTGCCCTCACTTTACATCTACCTATGGCCATAGCTTCTGTATTACAAACATACATATTAAACTGTCAGCCTGGAATGGTATGAGGCAAACTGTGACAAATCTGGGTAAATGGCTAGAGGGAACTCGTACATATCAGGGTTACATATCTGACACAGGAGAGGTACCCTGAACTGCTGTTATGTGAGTGTGCTACTAGCATACATCAACAGTTTTCCTATCTGTGTCCAGGAGTACTTGCAGCAGTGACCACTAGCCATGACAGTGTGACACTTGAGAGGCATGTATCGGAAACATACCCTTCAACCTCTTAGAGCATGACTTCTGGACAAAGCCATACATAAGAGAGGGACAAAGGCCCATAAATATGGACATTTTTTTAAAGATTGCTCTTACAAACTTAGAAAGTTGATAAAATAATAGGTTTTGCATTTGCATGGCTTTTCTAATGGATATGACATCTGACACTTGTATGTCTATCACTATTTTCTAACTTCAGTCTATAATGGTTTGCCACTGATTTGCCATGACACCACAACTTTATGTAAAACAGACCAAAAATCTGAGAAAAATATCTGGACATTCAGTGAATATCTGTACAGTTGAGAGGTATGATTGGGGAAGAGTGCATATCTGTATGTACCTACCCTGCTGTCATTTGCAGGCATGTGATGGGACAATTGAACAGTTGTACACAGTTTATTAGTATACCCTTCACACAGCTACTGGCAACATTTACTTACCTGTAAAACCTGTTGGGAAAATATCTGTTAACACTACCTGACTGTTTTTACATTTAATCCTGATTACTTGTGTGTAGATATGCACACATCTTAATACCACTCCCTGGATTCAAACCATGTCTGGGTGTGCAATATTAACAAGTAAGCTATTTCTCATCACACTGCACTACTGGGGAACTGCTGTTTCATGTTTCAATGGTTTCTGCCTAATAGTTTCTTTGTTAAACAGTCTGAACTTGTAATTCTGTGATGCATGCATGACAGATAGTTATTGTACTATGCATTACTCCTTTGGCTTACTACAACCTGGAAAGCAAAGGTTAACACAAGGCAATGCTGCATGGTACACATATTGATACTTTCCATATTACTATTCAGGGTTCAGAGCTTAGTGCAGAATATATTTCACATTTAATATATATCTTGTTTTATAGCTACACCATCTACAGTTTCTCCTAACAGCTTATTCACAGATGCACCTCAGTTAATGTATGCTGTCACAGCCATATTTGCTGTAAAGAACCTGTATACATTCTATATATGTCTACAACAACATACCAGAATAAACACAACCAGTTTTTTAAGGGTCTTTATTGTACTTCAATATTCATCAGTCCTACTTTTTATTCATTCAGTTCACACACTAACAGTATACCTACTAGCAGTAAGCAATGTACTCCTTCTTAGCTATTTTAACACAATACTGCAAAATAGATTTGTACTCACCAGCCTCAGCAATCTGTCACCATGGGCTTCCATGTTCACAGCCCTCTCTGCTGCAGCTGTAAGGGAGAAAAACACACGTTATGCATATCTGTCTATCACATTCCCAGGCTAGTATTTGCTACAAACTACTTGATGGTGATACTTACACACTACTGGAGCATTCTGGTCCCATTCATCATGGATCCACTGGTGCAGGAGTGCCCCCTTCCTAAGCTTTATGTCTGCATAGGGGTGCCATACCTGCTCAGCAGTCTGGGGGATGCCAGTAGCACTGGTGAGGTTATGTGTGAGATGGTCCCAGGCATCCACTTTGTATTGGGAGCCCTGGTAATGGCCCTGCAGCAGTCTCTCCTCATGTTTTTTAACTAGGAGTCCAGCCATGACCCTGGACTCCTGAATGCTCCAGCATTGCACCCAAAAGTGCACTCCCTCTCCTACGTCAAGCATTGTATCTGCACAGATGGACTATAATAGGTTATGGCTGTATTTCTACCTGCGCCATGTAAATAGTGCAATATTCCTGCCCTTTGGTGTCATTGGACCATTTTGAGATGGTTAAGGAAGCCAATCTGGTGGTCCCCTGCCATAAACAAACTTTACAACAAAAGGAAGAAACTTTTGCAGACAAGAGGAAAATCCCAGGATGCAAAAAACTCCCTTACTAGCCTCAGTAAGAAACTGAGATGCCTCATAAAATCCTCCAAAGCTAGTTACGAAAATAAAATTGCCAAAGATTCCAAAGACAACCACAAAGCATTCTATAACTATGTCAAAAATCTAAATGGCAATGCTCAGATCTGCTCTGAGCTAAAACAGAATGGCATTAAATATACTGATCCAAAGGATATTGCCAATATCCTGGCAGATCGATTCAGTGCCAACTTCACCCCCTCTCACCCCTAAATGGCCCATCTCAATACCGAAGATTGCCAAATTCCAGTAATAATGGCCACACAGGTACAAAACGCACTCTCTAAAGCCAAGAATACAGCATCCATGGGACCAGATGACATCCCGGGCTGTGTACTACATGAACTACAATATGAACTGGCACCTCACCTAAGTGTCATGTTTAATCATAGCCTCACCTCAGGTTTCATGCCCACTGAGTGGCGCAGAGGTACAGTTATCCCAATCCACAAGGGGGGATCCACCTTGGATCCCGGAAACTACCGTCCCATCAGTCTGACAAGCCTTATCTGCAAGGCCACGGAGCGTATTATCATGGAACTTATAAACAAAGACATTGGCAACCTTCAAACACTGGACCCCACCCAGTTTGGGTTTGTGAAGGGCCGATCTTGTCTCCTGAACCTGATTAACTTCTTTGAATCAGTCTCCAGAGCCATGGACAAGGGTAAGGTGGTCCACACAGCCTATCTAGACCTTGCCAAGGCCTTTGACACCATCCGCCACTCTGGAATCATAGATAAACTTACTAAGTTGGGCATTAATCCCTATGTCACCCAATGGGTTGCTAAATGGCTTACTGATAGAACCCACACTATAAAAGTAGCTGACTCCAAATCCAGCTCCAGACAAGTGACAAGTGGAGTACCTCAGGGTTCAGTCCTGGGGCCGCTCTTGTTTGGCATCTACTTCTCTGAAGTACAGGTCAACACTAAGGGACTCTGAGCTAACAAAGTTTGCAGATGACTGCAAACTGGGAGCCATTATTGAATCCCCAAATGATGTGGATACTCTACAAAAGGGCCTTACAGAAACAGATGCTTGGTGCCAGAGCCATGGGCTCAAGCTCAATGCAAAGAAATGTATTGTTATCCCTTTGGGAAAATACATGTATCCATGAATTACCATTTAGGTGGCAGTACACTAAACACAGAAAGTGTGATAAGAGACTTAGGGACACAGGTGGACAGTGGTCTCACCTTCGATAACCACATCGCCACAACAGTCAGGAAATCCTTCTATGTGGCACACCTCATCACAAAGGGCTTTTCATCCAGAAAAAAGGAGGTCATTGTCCCACTGTACTCATCCCTCATTAGACCCATTATAGAATACAACGCCCCATTTGGTATGTACCTCTCAAGACATCTGCAACAACTGGAAAGGCCTCAGAAATACCTCACTAAAAGAATCACAGGCCTAAAGCAGATGCCCTACGCTGACCGCCTTAAAAACTCCAGCTATACTCTGTTGCATATCGCCTACTTAGAGGCGATCTCTGCTTAACATACAAGGCCATGTCAAACCCAGAGCTGTTGGACATGCTACACTTAAAGAAATCCCAATCCGTCAGAGCTACACGTTCCAGGGATCTAAACCTTGTCATCACAATAAACAAAACATGCTGGAGGGATAGGTTCCTGACCCAGAGACTCCCCAGACTCTGGAATAGATTGCCCATACATATCAAGCAGAGTGCCTCTTTGGACCTCTTCAAAAGGAACCTTGACGACTGGATGGGAGAAAGGAAATTCACCCCAGGGATCACGTCAGTCGCCCTGCTAGACAGGGGTCCAGGAAAGTAAATAATGTGGGAAGAAATAGCCAGGGAATTGTTATGGCTAGGCTTGTATAGGCCCTAGGGCTGATAGCCTAGTACCAACCTATGAACCTATGAACCTATGAAGCTCTGCTAAGCAGTGCACAAATCTGCTAAGCCGGTTTTAACACTGCTTAAAGGGGAAGTTGTTGAGCAGTGTTTAATAGTGCCCAAATCCACTTAGCTGAGCTACCTCCTGCTTAGTATTCATGTCTTAGCAATGGTTACACCTGCTAACCATAGCTGAGCATTGCTAACCATTGCTTACTGTTAATTTTCTAAATATATCAGAAGACTGACTTCATTTATTAAGTGTATATGATGTACTTTACACAACCATCCCTCTGTGTGTTTTCCTTACATTGGCAAGGGGTATGACTATACTGTATGGGACACTTGTGTGTACATGGGTGGTTTCACATGGTATATGCACTCGCACTTACATTGTACACCAACTACACTACCCTGGTTGACAAAAAACAGTTACAACTTAGTTTAAGTTTAAAAAATAATTTTAACACTGCTTTCTCATATAAAAATAACTTGCCTGTCTTGGCACTTGAACCATGAATGCCTGCATGTAAAGCTGGGACTCTAACCACTACACTATCTCAGCTCAGAAATGTCACTTGTATATTTGCATTTCTCTCTTGTGGGATGTTTAAGCTATGGTAAGTGGAGGGCCATAATGTGCACACCCGCTTAGCTACACTTAAAATTCCTTAGCCTAGAAAAAAATATATATTATTACGTTATATAGTTAGTATTGTGATATTCTGACAAGTGACTGAGGACTGCAATCAGGAAATAATGGCATACATTTGGCTTTCAGGCTTCTATCCTTCACAAGATTTATTTTAATACATATCCTGTTTTTTATTAAGTGTGTGAGGGCAATATTTCTGATGTGTCCCTATTTTTAGTGTTTTGTCCCCCCATTATTTGTGTCTTTGGACACATGGACTGCTGTCAGGGAATATTGGCATACATTTGTTTTCAGACTTCTATCCTTTTGTAAGTCATGTTAATGCATGACCTATTTTCTATAAACTTTCTCAGTTTGTGAGGGAAATATGTATGATGTGTCCCTTTTCAGGGATTTATCCACCATTATGTGTGCTTTTGTACACATTTCCTGCTTTAGCAGGTCATGGAGGTGTCATACGGCAGTTTTACAATGCATGGGGTATGTCACAGAACCTGTCACACACCCCCAGCATTGCTTTCTTGATGCCATATGTATTTCAGTGTCCTTGGACACTGAAATGATCATTTATTTAATTTCAGTGTCCGTGGACACTGAAATAATGGCATAATATTAGGGAAATTCTCTAATATTATGCCAGATCATATTAGAAAGTGCTGTATGGCACTTTCTGAGTGGAGGGGTTGTGTTTAATGTCTGTGCACTTATTGAACACAACCCCTGCACTTGTTCATGGTTCATGTCCATGTAGGTTAAACAGCAGCATGCCTTTATGAATATGCAAGACACGCTGCTGCTGACACGAGCCACTCCATTCAGGAATAGTGGTATTCCTGTATGGAATTTATTGAATCCCAGGGAGGGGATATTTTTGATGATTATTATTATAGTTAAAATAATTAAACAGTATAGAAAGCATGACAGCAGCAGAAATGAAGTAAAAGTATGATATGGAAATGTTATACTTATGTAAACAAGACAAACATATGTAACAAATGCTGAAGAACTATGTATTTTGTTATACAACTGTGATAAATGCACTCATTACAAGCTGCATGCAGTTACTGCTATACACCTTTACATCAAACCACTAGTTAAATAACTGTACACCAGTTATGCCTGTACATGTATTTTTTTGAACATTGGAAAGCTACAGTACCTACAGAGTAGATGAGGAAAGAAAGAAAAAAAAGTTTTGTTGATTTGGCATGCCATGGCATATTACCAATTAGTCAATAAAGAGTGATTTAAAAATTATTTTGGGGAGTGGTATGTGAGGTGGGAATTTATACAATGCACACATCCCAAGAAGTAGAGAAGACAGGATAGGAAAATTAGGGTAAGGGTAAAGAGGGATAACATAAATGGAAGAAGAGTAAAGGAGGCCAGAAGGAGTGCTATGAGGCAAAATCATTGTTTGTGGGGATAGACCACCTTTTTCTCTCTTTTTTGAGAGAAGAACGGTTAGAAAATTGTTAGCAGAAGTTACGTGATTGGAAAGAAACACAAAACAGGAAAGAAACACAAAACATGTAGTACACCACATAACACAAGCACAGGCTGGTACAAAACAAAGGAGAAGGGTGTTGAATACTTACAATACACAGACACAGGGTGACACTGATAAGGACAAACAAGGGAGATTTATAATCTATAACTGGAACACAATGACAACATCTTTATAGCATTAGTAGGGGCAAACAAGAGAATGCATTAGCTATGCACATTCTAGAACACACAAACCACAGTTTTAAATTTAGAGCTATAGATTAAGTAGCAGTAGATACTGGGGGGGGGGGGGGGTCCATGTTCTCTTTATGTTAGAGAGGCTTGAGTTGCTTTGGCAATTACAAGTGAATGCATGTCAACACCCTGGTTTGAATGAAATGTGTTCAATTCTATGTATTTTGAAGTAAAAGAGTTTAGGTAGATAATGAAAGAGAATTTACGTAAGTTTTAAAATAATTAACTGTTTTTAATAGGGTATGCTGACTGGGTTTGAGCTAATTATATGGTGTCTTATTAATGTGTTTACTGATGTAGTAACAAGTTTTATGTCTGTACTGTACAAGAAAGGGTTAATGTGACTTTGGATAGGGATAAGGGGAGGTGATTCATGTAGAAAGAAGACATGATGCATGGATGAAAAGTTTTTAAAAGACTGAATTTATTAATTGGGTTTATCTGAAGAAGTTCTATTACTTTGTAGGACGAAAAGTGCATAATAAATACATTTAAGGACTATTATGTTCAACTGGGTGTTTTTTTCCTTTGGCAGCCCTTGTTTCATTTGTTCAATCATCATTACATCAGAACTATAAGAATCTCATCATATTGCTTTGTCTCCCTTCTGTTCTGGGCAGAGTGACAACATGATGTAAGGATCCTGCTTTCAGAAAGCAGTCACTGCACAAGAGCATTCAAATTAGAGTGTTATGCCCCGCACAGCTGAAACCTGTTTGAAAATCTGATTTCTCCTATGCCTTTCTATGACTTTGTTTTAAAGTAATCTTGCATTATATGACTACAGATTCGTAGCTTTAACTTTACCACTTCCTTAGAGATGTAGGACCCAGAGATTAACATTTGTCAATCTGATTACGGACTTGAAATTTACCAGAATGCAACATACCATTCGCTCATTCCAACAACCATTCCATCCAAAGCTGGATTACATCTATTGCAGACAAATACTTACCCTCTGCAAATTGTTGCCAGTACATAAGGTCAACCCATAATGTGGGTAAAATCTCTCCCTGAGGCATATCATCTTTTCTCTTCTGGCCTGCATCTGCATAATCTGCCTATTTTCTCCTTTACTGTTTTTTAAAATTATATAGGTACAGTGAGAGGCACTAGCTATGAATTTCAGCAAATGCTTACTCACCACATTTTATTGTCATCACCCATCATTCCAAACTCAACATGTTGTTTGTCCATCAACTGACCTCACTTCATTTACCAAGAACTATGCTGAAGCACGGTATTATTTCTTACTCAGACATAAAAAAAGCATTCTATTTGTACAACCACATTTTATCATTTCATTTAGTGATATCCAGCACCCACTCTGGTCAACCTTAAGTGTCAGTCATCCTCTACCTTCTCTGTAAACCATGGCATAAATATAGCTCATGTGAAGTTGGTATTTCAAATAAGCTTTTACTACTGCAAAGAGAGGCTTCTTATTACACGTCAAGCATCATGGATATTACAGAAATACACATTAGATCTCATTAGAGACAATTAAATTCTACCAACAATATATGGTATGTTAAGGTAAGACAGGCAATAAAGATGTACCTGCAGGGTTACAAAAGTGCACAGAGACACTCTGAATAATAATATTATAATGACTCAACCCCCTCTACACAGTACATAGGAAGGTAAATGACCATTCATTGCAATTAAAAAAGAAAAAGAAGTAGAAGAAGAAGCAGAAGATTATAACTCCTTCATTTCCTCTATTTTTCAGCTAGTGGGGTCACCATGGAATTAGGAGTGGGTCATGCATGTCCATAGAAGTATTTTGAAATGTGGTCTTGCAGAGACAAAGCACCATTACAGAGTCCATATATTGGTTATTTGCCTTTTCATGGCATTTAGATAAGACGGAGACTCTGACTGTTTCATTCACTCAATCTGACTTGGTTTTACAGCAACTTGATCTAACAGGTATGGAATCTGAGAATCATTTCTAGAATCAAACTGATTCCTGACCTTGAATATCTCCTACATGGAATGTCATGCAAATTATCCAGATACAGTTATGTTAGCAAGTATCAGTGCTGTCACTTTAAACTCTCAAACAGATTGTCCCCCTCCATGTATAAACAGTTTTTCTGGTGTGCATGAGCCTTCATATGACTATAAGCAGAGGGAATGGAGATCAAAATGCTGAATGCTGGACCATTGTTTGAGGTAGTAGATACTTCTTTTAGAGGACAAAGTACAACTGGATAGACATTATTCTGTTACCAAACAGAAATGGTTTTGTACAGGGACATTTATCCTCCTTGAAATCAACTAGTAGAACTTTTGCATACTTAATCAGTTTGGCAATTGTACCTCTCCACCTCTTAGTGACAGAAAATTGGACAAAGCCTGAATTAATGGGGGACAAAGGCCCACAAATAGAGGCAACTTTGAGAATAGCGCTATAAAGTTGCTAGAAAACAGGATTTGATATAGTATGCATTTCTGTAGGATATGAAGTCTGAAACTCAAAATTATGTTATTATTTAGTAATTTCATCCTCAGATCATCACAGAGATTTGCTAGAAAACTACAAATATTATGAGGAGCAGACCAAAACACGAGACAAAAAAATCTGGAAATTATACAAATATCTGGACAGTTGAGAGAAATGTTGACAATGTTTTATCTACTGAAAAAAAATATTTTACCTCAGTGAGAGTGTGGGAAGCTGCTTGAATTTTTGCACTTAAGTGGTCTCTGTCAAGGGTGGAACCTACTTAATGCTCCCCTAAGCAGGTAACATGTCACACTTAGGTTACAGGTAAAGCAGACCTTTGTCTTTTGGAGTCTATAGAATTTGAATCAGATGGTTTCAGAAATTATGACTACTCAGAGATCATGGAGTTGATTGCTGATATTTACCCTTCAACCTATAAACTGGATGGATGCTCAGCAACATTGGTTAAAGCCTGTCTTAATCTGTTTGGTCCCATTACTTTCCATTATACAATTCTTCCTCTAAAACGTGCACGCTGATTGGCCAGCCCAACCAGCGTGCCCGTTGTAAATCCCTCAATATACTAACGGAAAAAGGTCCGGTCGCCTGGACTTTTTCCGTTAGTATAAAACACTGTCTCGCTATGTTAAAAGAGTTTAACATAGCGACAGGTTTAAAAAGCAACGCAGATCTCCATTGCTTTTTAAAGCTGTCTCGCTATGTTAAACTCCTTTAACATAGCGACATAGTAAGCAACGGAGATCTTGCGATCTCCGTTGCTTTTAAACCTGTCTCGCTATATTAAATGGGTTTAACATATGAGACAGCTTTAAAATAAGTAACGGAGATGTCCGTTGCTTATTTTAAAGCTGTCTCGCTATGTTAAACCCATTTAACATAGCGAAACAGTAAAAAGCAACAGAGATCTTGCTTTCTCCGTTGCTTTTGCCCACAGCTCTTATGTACTGCGTAGGCATGCGCAGCACATCAGAACTGCCGCGGAATACCAGACAGCTGCGGAGGGGCAGCAAAGAGGCATTATACAATGCCATTATTTAAGAAAAGTAATTATTTATTTTCTTAAATAATGTCATTAATAGTAATAACCCACTTCTGGGTGTGGGTAATGCAGGATTTAACCACGGTTGTCTTTGTTTGGTCCCTCGGGCTTCGCCCTCGGGACCAAACCACGCCAACCGTGGTTAAATCCCGCATTACCTACACCCAGGCGTGGGTTATTGCTATACTATTCTATCATCAATCATAAAAGAGGCCTTAGTCACCTCCATTCCCAAGAAAACATCGCTTGTCATCAACAGTCTTGAGAATTATCCATTCCCTCACATTTCCTTTGTGGATTAGGATATTGAGAAAATGGATATGTGCTTGCTGAGCTGTATTTTGTGATTTTCTGAACCCATTTCTTTCAAGCTTGAGAAAATGATACCATGCTGAGACTGTCCTCATTAAATTGATGAGTGACATCTTTGCTGCTAGGGTCAATGTTGCTATTTAATATAGGTCACATTCATCTGAAACTGCCCTTGGTGCTGTTAATGATGGGTGTATACTGGCCATGAGACTTTATCAGAAGACATGCAAATATACTGCATACCTGATTCTATAGTACTGCGGTGTTTTTTTTTATTTTATATGCTGCAATTCACCCAGTGGTTAGTGGTATTAATTCTTCTGCCATTAACCTTCTCTTTTAATATTTTTCGAAGTCCTAATGTGAGCTCTGTGTCATTTGGAGTGGATGTGCTCCCACTTGTAGATGTTATTTGAAAGTGTCATCTTGTATATCATTCATATGATGAAGGCACTTTGCTGCACCTCTCTTGTTCTTAGGAATTTTAGAAACTACAGGGCTATGCACAGTATAAGTAGCACAAGCTGACTGCTGCTAAACCTATGTAAGACCAAGGTCATGACTATTCATGATATCCATAGAACCTGCACTGCTCCATACTTTCACCCTGTCTTACTTTGTAGATGTAAAAGGTAGATACAATAGGTTCAAGTATGAATCTAGTGTATGTGATTTGAGCTTTAATCTGGATGAATAGATACTGTTGCTTCAGGACTAAGTGATAACTCTTATTGCATCCTGTTTGTACTTTATTAGAAATATAGCTCAAATTAAGTACATTATATGTTCTTAGCAGCTTTCATTGGCTTTGCATGCTTTGGTCTCAACTAGCCTCGAGTACTGCAGTACCCTTTACATGAGGCATGACAATGGTGACCAAGGCAGCCTTCAAGTGCTGCAGATTATTAGGTGAGTGAATACTTACTGGCAATTTGCACAGCAATTATATAACATGCGTGTTAGTTCCAGATGTTGTGGCTGCAGATGGTTGACATTTAATTTAATGGTAATCATGTTTTTTTTTAAGTCATCTGCTATGCAACAAAATTAGGGGGGTATTTGATTCTGGCCTTCTGTATATAGAGTTGTGCATTAACTTTAATATGCATATTCTATTGTTTTGATGATTATTGTGTTTAGCAGCATTTAATAGTTTTACCATTATTAAGGTGTTCAGTTTCACATGCCTACCAAATTTCTTTGTTTATGGTGTTAGGATTAACTAAACTGAAGTCTAGCATGTGTCTATACACGTTTAGACTACCTTAGTGACACTTGTATGAAGTTCCTCCAATGGCTCACATCCAAAATTAAGAATGAATTTATAGACTTAGAAATTCAACACAGACTTGAAAGTGCTGTGGATCACTTTTCATATCCATTGATACAGTTATTTAAACCGACTCAGTTTAATTAAACATCCTAACAAAATGGCCCAACCACTGTCTAGACTTGTGTAAAGACCTTCAATTTCTTCATCTAACAGATTGTCTTAAACAACCTTTTTTGATATAAGAGTATCTTGAGATGCTATGCACTGGTTCAGGAACTAACTTGAATAATGTGTTTAGGTTATTCCTGTTAACATTTGAGATTAAAAATGTTATGGTCTCCTTTTACGGTCTCCTTTTCACAAGTGCAGTATTCAAAACCGTAAGTCCTGGATATGTTAAAAATAGTAAGGTGACTTTAAAAAACTGAAAAATAATAAAAAAGACAGAAGAGTGACATATAAATATAGGTCTTTATAAGATAATTAGTGCTGCCAAGCATTGCGGCACAAAATATCAACATAAAATTATCAAACCAAAATGTGCTGACACTAAAATATCATAACCCAAGACTTAAACTTGACATAAGAAAAACAAATGAGAGTTGGAGTAAAGATAGCAGTGAAGCAGAAAGGGAGTTTGGAGAGAAAGTGATAAAAGATGTAAGGAAATGTAAATGGGAAGCAGAAAGGGAAAGCATAAAGAAGGAAAGTGATAGAGGATGTAGAGGATGTAGGGTTAAGGTACTTACACTGAAAGATGAAAAAGTAGTCAGTATAACTGTGGGAATATGCTTTTTCATCCAGGGTGGGGCTCAAATAGGACCAAAAATCCAATTGTTGTTAGAGCTGTAATTTAAAGGGTTTAAAGTTAATGATATGTCTAATAGGTAGAGAATTTCATATTCTAGCACTATGAAGAGTATAATACCTGTAGTATTGTGTGATGATTGCTTTTAGGAGACTCTTATTAGAGGAACAATGTGTTCTTTTATGGGAGTAGGTTTGAAGTATGTTGCTACTACGGGGCATTGTTCTGTCCTATAGCTTAAATTATGTTTGGTAAGCAGTTATGATATTCAAAGGGTATGACTTAGTTTGAACCAAGAAAGGTGTCTATGCTGGGGAGCGATGGGATTCTTAGGGCTTACCGGCAGCAGATTTATCAGTTTTATTAGTAGCATTGCTTGAGTAGGCCAGCTTATATGGTCTGAAGGTTAACAACAATGGGAGCAGTGTAAAGGTGGGTCAGAAGTAGGAAGGTTGCAGTAACGTGCCTTCTGGCAGTGTTAGCCAGGTAGGGCTGAGTTTCTGTTGGGTTTGCTTAACTACATCTTTTATGAGGTAGCCAAACTGCACATTTTCATCAGTAGCAACTCCTAGTAGGTTTGCATGTGATACAAGTTCGATATTGGTATTGTTTAAGAAACTGAGGACAAAGAAGGTTTTCTGTTCAGAGATTTGTTTGGGGATAAATAATTGTAGTTTGGATTTTTTGGGAGGGATTAAGTGCAAGTTCAAAACTGGAGAATCAAACTTCTAGAGAAGTGAATATTCCTGTCATCTGCTGTAATTTTATCAGGTTTTTAAAAGAGCAGCTCAGTGTACAGCTGTCAGCATACTGCACAATGGTGACATGCTTGCTAGCTGTATGTAAGTCATTTATGAATATGCTGAAAATGAGGGGTCCATGGACAGATACTTGAGGGACACTGATTGAGACTGGAAGAAAGAAGGAGATGGTATTGCTCCATTTTAAAGCCTAAGATCAGTTGGATAGGTAAGTACTGAACCAGGAGAGAGATGGGGATGTATGGCAGTATGAGAATTTCCCCAGACGTTTTGCATGTGATAGTGACTCAAATCTTTTGACAGATCCAAGAAGACTGTGGAGGCAGCTTTACCTATGTGATGGCTTTGCTTGATATGAAGCTGGGTAAGGTATAGTGGTACTGTTGTGTGGGCAGAAGTTGTGTTGTGTAGGTGATAGTAATTTTTTGTCTAATGAGTTGGAACTGTATATGTTTTTCCAGAATTTTTGACAGAGGAGATAGTATGGTTATTGTCTGATAGTTTGAGAGATTAGTTGAGTTCCCACCATTATGCAGTGGTGAAATATATGATACTTTTAAATAGTGTTGTTATGTGAATGCTTTTAAGGAGTGGTTTATAAGTATGGACCTTGGGTATGCTAGGGAACTTACTGCCAGTTTAGTGTATCTTATTACAGCCTAGGGACACCTCCATGTATTTCTGAGGTTACATCCCACTGATGCCTCTAGGTATCTAACACAACCTGTTGAAATTAATATTTCCAAAACCATGCTATATAAAGGCTTTTGAAAGAATTCATATTAAAGCCTAATGATTTACAACACAATTGCAGTAATATCTGACCTTTAACAAGTGCTGCAAAAGACACATTAATTTTTGTGTATATACTATTTATTTATAAAGTCACAATGTTCATAGTTCTTTAAATAGCTCAGCGAACAGGTAACAAACTGCTTAGCGTCATATGATCACTCACAAATGGGGGAGCACAGTGCTGCTGACTTTATGTGTGTAGATTGAGTGGTTACTGAAATAATATAAGTTGTTTGCAAAAATTACAAAATTAATATTTAGTATGTTTATTATGACTTATAAAATCGACATAAAGTGGATTTAAGACCTGGAATCCAATGAATACTGTCACTGCAAATATTTGCTTGTGCTGAACAGCTGGCCATTTGCATTTCTTTTGTATACCTTATAGCTTCAGAGACTTGAACATCTGTTTTGAAATGTGAGGACATAACTTGATATTGTCAAAAAGCTCAGTAACTTCAGAAGTTGGAGCACTGAAGGTTTGTACTCACAAATGAAGTGAATGAGATATTCTGTGGGTAAGCTGTCATGATTTAACTGTGGTAGAAGTTTTTTTTCAGGAAGGCAGAGGCAGGACTGAAGGAGAAGTTTGACTTTAGGTTGTTGGTTTCCTGGGGTGATTCTCTGTGTTGAAGGAGATCATTTTTTAACAAGAGAAACAACTGTATCTATAAAGTATGAGTTGAATAAGGATGCAGTATGATATTTATTAGTTAGTGGAGAGAAGTGATTGGGTGGAGTAGTCTGGATGGAGGAGATGGTTGATTCGGGTCCAGAAAAGTTTTGGGTTGTTTGTGTTGGAGTTCTGGAATTTAGTATACAATATACCCTCCTGTCTTGTTTTATTTTGTGGTTTGAGCTATTTCTGAGGCATTTAAAGTTTAGAATGTTTTATTCCATTTTGTTTCTTGCCCAAGCTTTCCAGACTTTATCCCTTTGATTCATCATTTGTTTTGTCTTGCACAGTAAACCAAGATGTTGGGTTACTTCAATTATTTTTATTCTTATAGGATCATGTTTGTTTAGTGTATTTATGGAGATCATATTAAATATGTCAGCTTTATCATGTATGGATAGAGTGCATAGCACTTGCCAGTGAAAAGTTTTAAATCATCAATGAATGTGTCTTTGCTGATGTTCAGAAGCTTTCTTTCCTGGTTAATAGTAGTGTTTCCTCTGTATATTGCTCTGGTCTCTGATGATGAAAATAGGTAAATGATCAATGAGGGACTCGGAGGTAGCCAAAATGTATGTAATTTTGCTTGGAGTTGCAGGTATCTTTAAGATTGAAAGAAGTCATCCAACCACTTATTCTTCCCATATCGGACCTATTACTGAATATAATGCCCCCCTTTGGTATACACAAGTCCAAACATATCATTCAACTGGAAGGGCCCCAAAGATATTTAACAAAGAAAATGAAAGGTTTTGAATCATTTCAAGAAAATTAAAGGCCTTGAATCCTTCAACTATCCTAATAGTTAATCATGAGTCTCCTTATTATTAGTTGCTCATAGCCTGCTCTGAGGTCCCATGTGTCTCAGTTTTGAGCCATAAAAGGCCAAGCTCTGTTTGACCTCCAATTTATTTGCAAATCCAGTGGTTATGAAATTCACACACTAAGGATTTAAATCTATACCAACAAATAAAGAAGACATGCTGGATGGATAGGTTCCTAACTCAATGTATTCACAGCTTATGGAATGAATTACCACAACATATCAAACAAAATTCTTCTTAGACTACCTATAAGGCTAGTTTTGCTTATTGGATTGGTAGAAACTACTTTACACCAGGGTTTTCATGTACAGCCCTGCTTGATTAAAGAGGCGAGCAGTGTTATGTACTTGAAAAGAGAAGTACAGACTTGTAAATGTGTCTAATTAAAGATGCATATCTCTAGGCATCTTACTGTCCTTCATAATGGCTTGCCTAAAGTTGTTTATATGTTCTTATGCTACTATGGTTCTTTGACCTATTGCCTAGTAGCAAGCTAAGAACCTTTGGAACTCTGTGGAAAGTATTTATTGTTGTAGTAAGCAGATTTTATAAATAGGTTTTAATGCCAGGAATTGCATGTAGTCTCAACTGTATTTTATTAGGCTATTTTGGAGTGGTATTTTGAGTGGATCTGCTGATTTGTGCTTTTTATTTACTTTTTTCCTTGGACTGATGGTATGGTTTTGGAGACAGGTGTGCTTTTGGGGAGGATTTGCCACATTACTGGTTCAAGACATTTAGTTAGGAAATCTATTTTTTACGAAGGATTGGACTGGAATTTGGTGCATTCAGGAATTAACTTCATGATATGTTTCATTTCAAAGGAAGTTATGTATTCTGGTCTTGGAGAGAGATATATTAGGGGTTCTGGTAGTTCATGGGTTCATAGGTTCATAGGTTGTCACTAAGCTATCGTCCCTAGGGCCTAAACAAGCCTAGCCATAACAATTCTCTGGCTATTTACTTCCCTGAACCCCTGTCTAGCAGGAAGACTGACGTGATCCCCAGGGTGAATTTTCTAGTGTGTTTGGAACTTTGGGGCTGGGAAAATGTACAAAGCAGTGAGGATCTTTGTGGGATGTTATGATAGTTTACAGTCTTTAATTTAAAAGTACACATATGAGAGAATTCCTTTTTTATTTTATTTATTTTAATAATTTTGACTCTGATGTTGTATCTCTTAATTTGTGATTAGGAATGTGTAGGATATGCATTTTAACTAGAGTAATATTTAATGTGAATTATTTGAAACCCTTTTGTTTTTCTCTTGTCCTTTTTGACTGAGGTGTGGGTGGTCAGTTCTTTTGAATGTGAGGTGTTATTTTTATTATTGCTATTATTATTATCATTATTATTAGTAGTAGCAGTAGTAGTAATGGTTGTAGTAGTATCAGTAATAGTAGTGGTAGTAACTAGTAGTAGTAAGTAGTTGTTGCAATAATACTACAAGTAGTAGTAGCAGTAGCAGCAATACTGCACATAATTTTTAACACTTTTTGAGGTGGTCTTACTTGCATGCAACTTTAGTATTGCACAGATACTTGATTAAGACATTGCACTGATAATTGCACAGAAAGAGACATTTGAGTATTGCACTGTGAACATTAGAGTATTGCACGATAGACCTTAGAGTATAACACTATGGCTAATTTATGAATTTCCAACATGTATTGCACAGAAAGAAGAATTTTTTTACTGCATTGCTACTGCCCTAGATGGTCTATAAGTTAACAGTCATGATGAATATTGCACTAAGTATTAGATGATACTAGTAACTAGGTTAATGCACTATTTGAGACAAACTTCTACAGTTTCTACTGACCCAGATGGCCATCATGGAGTATAGTTGTTACTAGAGTTCAGTAGCCTGATGACATTAGGGAAGAAGCTGTTCCTGAATCTTGTAGTTCGGCATTTAAAGTGGAACCTGTGTGTTCAGAGACAGCCTTACAAGACTATCTGCAAATATATAGAGCTGACTATATTTTTCTGTATTATTCTGTATTATAGAGCTAAACTGTTGCTTAGATATCTGTTGTCTTACTGTTTTACAAATATACAGAGATCAGTATATATTTTTTTGGTTTTATAATTTGCAATCTGATTCCTCACATCTCTGTTGAAACTGTCTTCGCCACCCACCCCCCTCATTTTGGTTTATATTGCTTGTATGTTGTTAACTCAAAGTTCCCTTAATTTGAACTGTTAATAGCAGCAGTCTGCATTTAAAGTGGAACCTGTGTGTTGAGAGACAGCCTTACAAGACTATCTGAAAATATATAGAGCTGACTATATTTTTCTGTATTTTTCTGTATTATAGAGCTAAATTGTTGCTTAGATATCTGTTGTCTTACTGTTTTGCAAATATACAGAGATCAGTATATATTTTTTGGTTTTATAATTTGCACTCTGATTCCTCACATCTCTGTTGAAACTGTCTTCCCCACCCCCCACCCCTCATTTTGGTTTCTATTGCTTGTGTGTTGTTAACTCAAGGTTCCCTTAATTTGAACTGTTAATAGCAGCAGTCTGTATTTAAGTGGAACCTGTGTGTTGAGAGACAGCCTTACAAGACTATCTGCAAATATACAGAGCTGAGTATATTTTTCTGTATTATTCTGTATTATAGAGCTAAATTGTTGCTTAGATATCTGTTGTCTTACTGTTCTGCAAATATACAGAGATCAGTATATATTTTTTGGTTTTATAATTTGCACTCTGATTCCTCACATGTCTGTTGAAACTGCCCCCCCCTCATTTTGGTTTCTATTGCTTGTGTGTTGTTAACTCAAGGTTCCCTTAATTTGAACTGTTAATAGCAGCAGTCTGCATTTAAAGTGGAACCTGTGTGTTGAGAGACAGCCTTACAAGCCTATCTGCAAATATATAGAGCTGAGTATATTCTTCTGCATTATTCTGTATTATAGAGTTAAATTGTTGCTTAGATATCTGTTGTCTTGCTGTTCTGCAAATATACAGAGATCACTATATATTGTTTTGGTTTTATAATTTGCACTCTGATTCCTCACATCTCTGTTGAAACTGCCCCCCCCCATTTTGGTTTCTATTGCTTGTGTGTTGTTAACTCAAGGTTCCCTTAATTTGAACTGTTAATGGCAGCAGTCTGCATTTAAAGTGGAACCTGTGTGTTGAGAGACAGCCTTACAAGACTATATGCAAATATATAGAGCTGAGTATATTTTTCTGTATTATTCTGTATTATAGAGCTAAATTGTTGCTTAGATATTTGTTGTCTTACTGTTCTGCAAATATACAAAGATCAGTATATATTTTTTTGGTTTTATAATTTGTACTCTGATTCCTCACATCTCTGTTGAAACTGTCTTCCACCCCCCCCCCACCCCCTCATTTTGGTTTCTATTGCTTGTGCGTTGTTAACTCAAGGTTCCCTTAATTTGAGATGTTAATAGCAGCAGTCTGCATTTAAAGTGGAACCTGTGTGTTGAGAGACAGCCTTACAAGACTATCTGCAAATATATAGAGCTGAGTATATATTTTTTGTATTATTCTGTATTATAGAGCTAAATTGTTGCTGTGATATCTCTTGTCTTACTGTTCTGCAAATATACAGAGATCAGTATATATTTTTTTGGTTTTATAATTTGCACTCTGATTCCTCACATCTCTGTTGAAATTGTCTTCCCCACCCCCTTCATTTTGGTTTCTATTGCTTGTATGTTGTTAACTCAAGGTTCCCTTAATTTGAACTGTTAATAGCAGCAGTCTGCATTTAAAGTGGAACCTGTGTGTTGAGAGACAGCCTTACAAGACTATCTGCAAATATATAGAGCTGAGTATATTTTTCTGTATTATTCTGTATTATAGAGCTAAACTGTTGCTTAGATATCTGTTGTCTTACTGTTTTGCAAATATACAGAGATCAGTATATATTTTTTTGGTTTTATAATTTGCAATCTGATTCCTCACATCTCTGTTGAAACTGTCTTCCCCACCCCCACCCCCATTTTGGTTTCTATTGCTTGTGTGTTGTTAACTCAAAGTTCCCTTAATTTGAACTGTTAATAGCAGCAGTCTGCATTTAAAGTGGAACCTGTGTGTTGAGAGACAGCCTTACAAGACTATCTGCAAATATATAGAGCTGACTATATTTTTCTGTATTATTCTGTATTATAGAGCTAAATTGTTGCTTAGATATCAGTTGTCTTACTGTTCTGCAAATATAGAGATCAGTATATATTTTTTTGATTTTATAATTTGCACTCTGATTCCTCACATCTCTGTTGAATGATGCCACAATATGAAGACAAGATGATCAATTTCAACAATTGTTTTAAGTATTGGTGTCATTCAAAGGGGATCCAATGCCTGTCAGCCTGGGATGACATGCTCGCCAAGCCACGATGCTTCACTAGGGATGGCTTGCACCTGTCACCCCTGGGCTTTCGGATATTGGCAAAGGCTCTTGCTACCCCCATAGTGCCTTTTTTAGGCAAGGCTCAAAAGACAAACCCACCTCCATAGGTATCACAAGGGATAAGAAACTAAGAGTAATGCTACTCAACGCCAGAAGTCTAAACCTCAAGATGCACGCACTCAAAACTCTCCTTAGCATGGAGAACATCGATATCTGTGCAGTAACAGAAACCTGTTTCAAGGCTCCCGAGAGCACCCCAGCATTACCAGGTTATACCTCATACCATGCTTTTTGGCCCCAAAACTTGGACCGAACCAGAAAAGGAGGGGGAGTATCAATATTCGTCAAAGATATCCACACCTCCAGGTGGGTGGCACAGCACGAAGCATCAGAAACTATCCATGTGCAACTAACAGTGGGTAAAACTGCCTTCCAGTTTATAGCCTGCTACAGACCACCCTCCCAAACCCAGGAACCCCACTCGGCCTTCCTGAAAACACTGGAAAATATGAAGGTCTCTCCAAACACCATTATATTGGGTGACTTCAACGACCCAAACATAGACTGGAAGCATTACTCTAGCTCCAACACCCTAGCCCAAAGGTTCCTAGAATTTATAAACTCAAATGCTATGGAACAACTTGTTACCACTCCCACAAGAGGGGAAAACATACTGGACCTGATCATCACCAACATGGGGACTCTGTGCTCCAGACCAGAAATGTATCCCTCACTGGTAAGATCAGACCATAAACTAATCTCACTGGATATTCACATCCCGACTCCACCCTCTGCCCTGAAAACCACAGTGAAAAACTTCTCTAAAGCAAATTTCACACTCCTCAAAACCGAGGTGGAATCCTTCAAAGCCCCCGGGCCTGTGGAAAATACGGCCCAGACCGCAGAATCCTTTATAAACGCATTCTATGAACACCTTCAGGAATGCATGGATCATGCAATCCCAAATAAAACCAAGACCCAATCCTCCAAAGGCAGATGTCCTGTCTGGTGGACCCCAGCCATAAACAAACTATACAATAGAAAGAGGAAGCTACTACATGATAGAGCAAAATCCCAAAAACGGAAGGCATCTCTGATTAGTATTAGCAAAAAACTACAGGCACTCATAAAATCGTCTAAGGCCAGCTTCGAGAGAAAAATTGCACAGGACACTAAGGATAATCACAAGGCTTTCTTTAGTTATGTTAGGAACCTGAGTGGGAATTCCCAGATATGCTCAGAATTAGTCCAAAATGTCAAAAAATACACCGAACCCACAGACATTGCCAACATCCTAGCTGACAGGTTCAGCACAAACCCCCCCCCCACCAAAAGGGCAAATATCTATCCCAGCAGAGTGCTGCCCCCCTGACATCTCAGATGCTCAGGTAAGAGCTGCCCTCTCCAAAGCAAAAACACAGCATCGATGGGACCAGAAGGTGTCCCGGGCTGCGTCCTACATGAACTCCAAGAAGAGCTAAACCCAAACATAAAACTACTGTTCAATCTCAGCCTTACTACAGTATAGGTACCCAAAGAGTGGCGTACAGCAACAGTGGTCCATATTCACAAAGGTGGTGCCTCAAAGGATCCTGAAAACTATAGCCTCATAAGCCTGACTAGCTTGGTCTGCAAAGCTATGGAATGGATCATCATGGACCTCATAAATAAAGATATTGGGGACCTACAGACACTGGATCCTACCCAGTTCGGCTTTGTTAAGGGCAGATCCTGCCTCTTAAACCTGGTTGATTTATTTGAAACAGTCACCAAGGCCATTGATGAGAGGAAGGTGGTCCACACAGCCTACCTGGACCTCGCAAAAGCCTTCAATACAATACCCCACTCGGGCATTATAGATAAGCTCACCAGCTTAAATATAAACCCCTATGTCACTAGATGTGTTGCAAACTGGCTCAAGCACAGAACCCACATGGTTAGAATTGCTGGAGCCATGTCAGACTCCAAACCAGTTACAAGTGGCATCCCACAAGGCTCAGTCCTGGGACCTCTCTTGTTCGGTATATATTTCTTGGAGGTACAGGCCAACACAGAAGGACTGTGGCTGACCAAGTTCGCAGATGACTGCAAACTGGGCGCCATAATTGACTCTCCAGCTGACACAAGCATCCTCCAAAAGGGCCTCATAGAAACAGACAACTGGTGCCAGAGCCATGGCCTCAAGCTAAACGCCAAAAAGTGTGTAGTCATCCCCTTTGGCAAAAACAAAGTGCCCACAAATTACCATTAAGTACAGAAGAAGTAATTAGGGACTTGGGGACCCAAGTTGATAGCAATCTCTCATTTGACAACCACGTGGCCAAAGTGGTTAGAAAAACATTTTATATAGCCCACCTAATCATGAAGGGATTCACATCTAGATCAGGGGAGGTCATCGTGCCACTTTACTCATCCCTCATCAGGCCCACAATTGAGTACAATGCACCTTTTGGGATGTACCTTACCAGACACCTGCAGCAACTGGAAAGACCCCAAAAGTACCTCACCAAGAGGATCAAAGGGCTCAAACAGATGCCATATGCTGCCCGGTTAAAGAAACTCCAGCTCTACTCAGTGGCATACTGCTTGCTCAGAGGCGGTGTGTGCCTGACGTACAAAGCCATGTCCAACCTGGAATTAATGGACATGCTGCATCTCAAAAAATCCAAATCCCATCGAGCTACCTGCTCGAGAGACTTGAACCTCAGCACTGAAATAAATAGGACATGCTGGAGGGACAGATTCATAACCCAGAGGCTCCCTTCACTCTGGAATAAAATCCCAGTCCAGGTTAGGCAGAGTCTCTCATTGACTCTCTTCAAGAGGAATCTTGATGAGTGGATGGGAGATCATAGGTTTACCCCGGGTATCACTTCTGTGTCACTGTTAGACAGAGGCACAGTATACTAACCTCGAAAAAGGGCATAGCAAAATTAATTTAAAATGGGTGGCGAAAGCCAAACACACTCTGGCTAGGCTTATAAATGCCCTAGGGCAGATAGCCTAGTATGAACATATGAACCTATGCAACATATGCTTCAGAAGTGCTTTCCAGGTGATAGATGCAGAAACAGCATGGAAGCAGGTGAGTGCAGTCTTTAGTTATTCATCTGGCCCTGCTGACACATCTGGATAAGTACAATTCATGGATAGCTGGTAAGGTAGTCTTAATGATCCTCTCGGCTGTCTTCATCACTCTCTGGTGGGAT
This sequence comes from Protopterus annectens, assembly GCF_019279795.1. NCBI lineage: Eukaryota > Metazoa > Chordata > Ceratodontiformes > Protopteridae > Protopterus > Protopterus annectens. The sequence continues at coordinate 633,023,717 of NC_056730.1, read as the reverse complement.
TGGACCTCATAGGTAGACCAGCTTCCATACCATACTAGGAGATTGTTCATCAGGATGTTTCTATAGTACCTCTGTAGAAGGTTGTGAGAACTGTCAATGGGAGAGTCACTCTCCTCAGTCTTCTCAAGAAGTGCAAACTCTAGTGCGCTTTCTTGACTATGCCATTTGTATTGGTGTTCCAAGACAAGTCCTCATCAATGTGCATTCCCAAAAACTTTGTGCTTCTCACTCTTTCTGCTTTTTCCCCAGTGACGGTGAGGGGAGAATATTCCTTGCGATTTTTCCTGTAGTGCATAATTATCTCTTTTGTCTTGTTCACATTTAGTGCTAAATTGTTATTTCCATACCAGGTAATCAGTTGTTCCACCTCATCTCTATACACTGTTTCATCGTCATTACTGATGAGGCCCACCACTGTTGTGTCATCAGCAAACTTGATTATGTGGTTTGTATTGTACCTGGCTGTACAATCATGTGTTAACAGGGTGAACAGCAAGGGACTTAGTACATATCCTTGTGGGATTCCAATGTTAAAAGTGATGCTCTCAGAGAGGTTATTTCCTGTGCACATTTTCTGAGGTCTGTCTGTGAGAAAATCAGGAACCCAGTTACAAAGTGGAGTGCTGATGCCTAGGATGGAGTAGCTTCATTACCAGATGAAAAGGGATGACCATGTTAAAAGCAGAGCTGTAATTGATGAATAGTACCTTCATGTAGGTGATTTTATTCTCAAGGTGTTTTACCGATACATGGAGTGTTAGAGAGATGGCATCTGCCATAGAGCGGTTTGCTCAGTAAGCAAACTGCAGAACGTCAAGATCAGCAGGCAGCCCACATGTCTTCAAACTATTCACCTGCCTGCATGTCTTCAAATTATTGACCCTCACTGTCTTATTCCTCCAGCTTTTCTGTCCTTTCCAGCCTTTAGTTATAGGACTCCTTAGTAGCCCTCCCAGTCAAAGCGATTAATTGAACTTTTTCCTGCTCTTTCCATCCATCTTCATCTAAACCCATGCCCAAAATTATATATTTCTATCTTTTTGGAACATGCTGTTCATACTCAATTGTCCATTGCTCTGTCCAGCAATTCCATATGTTTTTCATTGCTTAGCACTCTGTGAGGAGAGGGAGTTCAATACATTAAAGAAATCTTGGAGTTAATGAATGCAGACAGATGTTGAGGTCAGACTTTTAGGGATATTAGATAGATGAGTGTGTAGTAGAAACCTAAAGTTAAAATACAAGGTAAAACATTGAACTGGAAGAGGTAGAAAAGAAGGTGGCTGAACATGGTAGACAATGAGATATAAAGAAGAGAAGGAGGAGAGTACAAGTGGTGGCTTATAAGTTGAAAGTATGGAATAATAAGCTTGAGTCTAAAGGAAGGAGAATGGCTAGAATGTTTGCAAATTAGTCAACTATTAATGCAGTGTTATAAAAGTTAGGTACAATACAGTCACCACAGGAAAAGGAGATAGAAATTAGTGCTCAATAGGATGGCAATGAACAGTGAATAGATAAATGAGGAGAAATGTATACATTGCTAGAGGAGAATAAGTATGGGTGGGTAGTGGAGAAATTAAGAAAGAGGTACAGATTGTAAAAGGTATATATTTATAATATATCTGAGGAAGAATGCAATGAATTACTGAGAAGATCTGATAAACTAAAAGGTTGTTACTCCTTTAATATTTACATATCAGGGGCCTTTTGACAATAATGATAATGCTTCTAGAATCTAGCAGAGCTCGAGTCACTCTTCCTTCTAGAAATACTTTGTTATGCAATACATTATGATATTTTTTTAGGTCAATTATTCTAGCTGTAGCTCAATACCATTCCACTGGAACAACTTAATGTGCATTGTGCATCTGGTTTTCATATTTCTTCTACTAGTAAATTTTATCTTAGTAATATCACATAATTTAGCGATGTGCACACAGCATTAAAAATGGTTTTACTACTAATTTCTGGGTTTTCCATGTTTTACTAATTCCTTTTAACTAGTTCATACTTCTCCAGGACTGTTGACAATTAGTCGGATCAGTGCAGTTAAAATGTCAGATTGAGATCCGTTGGAAAATGTTGGGATTGATTTAGAAGTACCTTATGAAGGTGAGGTTTAGTTGTGCTAGACTCTATGAATTGCATTGTTGCTCAGATGTGTATCCCATTGTATTGATGTAAATGTATTTACATGGTCATGAGAGACCTGCACTTCTGTGTGATGGTCTCATGAATGTGCACAATTGCTAGGTGCAGCTCATATGCACTGCAAACTGCTATATACTTATCAAAGTATGTATGGGTTTCTGGTACTACTAAAAAAAAGCTGAAGTATTGTTATAACTTATTTCTACTTTGAATCAATTTGCAAATAGAGCCATACAGTTGGTGACTTTAATTAAAAAAATAATTGATTTACAGACTACATAAGTGGCAACTCAGTTGCTTGTTGAAACTGATAAGGGAGGTTTTTATCTTTTGAGCATAGCCATTCATATTTTTGGACAGGATTTTCTTTCTTTGTTGTCCAAGTTATTTACACTAAGAGTCCACCAAAGGGGCTTGTTTTTGGAGTTTGTCCTAATTTTATTTTAGTTTGGCACTACTGTTTCTGTGCTGTTATTTACATCCTTGTGCAGTGTTATTGTAAACATGTCTGCATAGGCCACTATGTTTTCTGAGTTTGGGGGGCTTGAAATTTAGCTACACCATCACTTAGTAAGAGGTACTTAGCCTTGAAAAGTTTTAACGGTTATGGGGTTTGCTGGGAGTTCATCTTTTATATTTACTTCAAGGATGACTGCTTTCTGATCTGAACAGAAAAGACATTACAGAAGAGTGGGATCGCAGTGCTGCTCATATTTGTGAGTACCAGAGCTAGGATATTTGCACTCAAGTAGGTGTACAGACTAGCTGTTCTAGGGTGTCTGCTCTGGCAAAATACATCAGTCTGTGAGCTTATATTTTAGTGCTCATTTATGTATCCCAGTTTATGGTGGGATAGTTGAAATCACCCATGAATATGGTATTGGGCTGAACTGTGAGTGACTATACTATATTCTAGTAAATGGTATGGTTATCCTGAGTCATTGGTGGGGACATATAGCTAATGAGGATATGGTACTGGACTTCACCAAATGTAAGCTTGGTATGGAGTTGCTCAAGCATGTCATACTGTTTTATCAATCATGAGGTATTATTACTTTTTATGTAGAGTGATACACCTCCAGCTCTTGTCCCTTCTTGTGTGGTAGCTGGTCTATATGTGTGGAATGCATTATAGCCTTATACTGCCATGGTGCCTTCTGCAGCTTTAAACTCAGTAACTACACAGATATCAACACTTTCCAAGGTGAGGAGCACTTCCAGGGAGTTGAGTTTCTTGATGAAACTCCTAGCATTGAGATATACCACCGTCAGTTTATCTTGTGTTGAATTTACTATGTTGGAAGGTTTATCAACGTGGCATTGCCTAAGAAAGGCACTATAGGGGTAGATAATGGTTTGGCCAATATCACAATGCCTAATGGACAGAGGTACAGATCATTCCTGGCAAAGCAGAGTGGTCTGTTGATCATGTCCTCCCAAGCTGACAAATATTGGACCCTCTTAGAATGACACCAGTAACTAAGACAATTGTTAAAGTCAATCATCTTCTGTTTACGTTGCGGTATTATCTATGGAGAAGGTAGAATGCTATTCATTGCTAGGTTCATATCTGTCTGGACTTTAATCCGAAAGCTCTGTCATGTGTCTCTTAATACATTCTGGTGAGGTACATCTCAGGTCATTAATACCCACATGAACTTTGACAGAGTCATACTTGTACATGTGGTTCACTGTCCCGAGTGCATGTGTAATCTGGCAGATCTTTGCCCCTAATAGGTAACTGACTGTGACTACCTACTTGCTCAGCCTGGTGAGGGAGGCATACGTGTGTCTCATAACAGAGTCTCCAAAGTCCTCGATGTTGGGTTTTGTGGCAGTTTGCCTTAAAGGCTTGGAGGCTGAAACACTGTGAGATGTATTTGTATGTGTCCTGGGGTGTGCTGTCTTTGTACAGCATTTGAGAGATTGCTGAGGGCAGCATATGGAAAGCCTTTGCAGTTTGGGTAGATTGCATTTAAGAGTCTCAGCATATGTGAGTTTATGTGTTGGATCCATAGTAGGTGTAGTGTGTGTGTGTGTGTGTGTGTGTGTGTTTGTGTGTGTGTGTGTGTGTGTGTGTGTGTGTGTATGTGTGTGTGTGTGTGTGTGTGAGAGTGAGTGTGTGTGTGTGTGTGTGTGTGTGTGTGTGTGTGTGTGTGTGTGTGTGTGTGTGTGTGTGTGTGTGTGTGTGTGTGAATAGCAACCTGTTTGGAGATATCAGTGTCTGTATGCAAGACCTTTGCCTCCAAAACATAGTGTAATTACATATTTTACATACTGTGCCAGTCTGCTTAAGAATGAGGGGATTGTAAACATGAGACAATTGCTGTATTGTCTCAGGATGCCCATTTCCACCAGGCTGGCT
>NC_056730.1:632999198-633014198 GCF_019279795.1 Protopterus annectens | reverse complement strand
TTCTCTGATACACCTTCCTGACTTTATTAAATTATATTCGTTGTATAATATAGCACACTTGTTAGACTTAAGTAGGAGTGCATTTTAAATTTATTGTTTAAACATTTTTCCAGTAAGCAATGAAACAGCATGAACCAATAATGACAAAACAGCCCTATTGAGAACATTTCCATGATAAAAGTCTACTTCCACACACACACATATACATACACACACATACACACACACACACACACACACACACATATATATATATATATATATATATATATATATATATATATATATATATATATATATATATATATATATATATATACATTACACATTCATAGAATGACAGTAGTGTATGCCATAGGCATCTTGTACAGCTTCTCAAACTTATTTTCAATTTTATTTTTTTTTTGGGGGGGGGGGCAAAAGACCAAAGACCAGGGTCACATTTTAAACGTTGCTTGTATAAATTTGGAAAGTTGCTTGAATAAAATGTTGTGTTACTACCATGCATTTCACTGCCAAGTCTTGAACCCATGACTCTGTGTACTATAGTCAGAACAACACACCACTAAGCAAAATCAGCAGTCTACAGAAACATAGGAAGACTGAAACTTAAATGGCTATCATTTAGTGAATTCAGTTCTCATTTCTCACCATAGCTCTCAACCTCTTAGCACAAAAAAACCTGGATAAAGCCAATAATGGGGGAATACATAATTCAGTTCTCACTTCTCAGCATAGCTCTCAATATCTTAGCATAAAAAACATGGAAACGCCAATAATGGGGTAATACAGCCCCAAAATGGGGACAAATTTCAAATACAGATTTTATAAACTTAGAAAATTGCTAGAATAAAAGGTTTTGTGTTGCCATTTATTTTTTGAAGAATATGAAGTCTGAAATTAAAATGCCTGTCATTATTTAGTGAATTTAGTCATTCAGTGTTTTTTTAATGAGGAACAAAACAAAAATATGAGGCATAAACTCACAAGTAGTGGTGGCTAGGACTTTAGGCTCTTTCTACCTGTACCCAAGTTACAGGGTTTGAGCTTGAGTGCAGTTGGGGGCATTTACACACACACACACACACACACACACACACACACACACACACACACACACACACACACACACACACACACATACCTGCTCGCAGCACGAATAAACCATCCACTCTTGTTTCTACTCCATTCCGTGCAGTTGTAACTCCGTTCAGTCCCTAACTCATGCAGCTCGCAGTAAGAAATACACTCATTCTGATGTTCTTCGTGTTTCACTGTTGCAGTCATTACACTTGGTTATCCTGCTGGCAGGCTACCCACAGTCGGCCCGAGTTCCAAAGTCCAGGTCCGGCGTCGGTTGCTGTTGCCTCTTCTCTGACATCAATGCACCAGGGGTATAAAAGATGCAACCGACGCCATTTTCTACAGTCTTTCTTGCCGTGCAGTGCCCGAAGCAAAAGCAGTTCGCAAGTGCCGGTCGGCCGACTCCTGAGATTTTCAAAATAGAGTTTCAGAACCGAAGTCTTCAATAAAGCTAAGTACCCCATTGGGGAAACTTTTTCTTTCCAGACCGATGTCAGTAAAAGTTAACAATTGTATTTCTTGTGGGAAGCAAATACCTCATAAGGACTTTCATTCTTACTGTATTCCTTGCCTAGGCCCTCACCACAACGTTACTAGTTGTCGGTTTTGTGCTAGATTTAACAAACGCACTATTAAACGTCGGTTTGATTTTGCATTACATTACTTTGGCCGAAGGTTTAACTATATAATGCCGTCAGAACAACCGACGACCGGAATGTATAAAAAGCGCAAAGACAAGGAAAAGGACAGGCATCCGAGGTCCAAAACCGACGAGTAAGCCTCTTCTAGGCCAGTCACTGGTTCGCCGGTTCTCAGTGAGGCGCTTTCGCAGCCCCTGACACCAGCTACCTCAGAGCCACAGGCCGTAACCGAATCCCATATGGAGACAACTAGGCCTCTGGATACTCAAGGTATTGGGCCTACGGAAAATATTCCCTCAGATGGATCCGGAGCCGCTGAGCAGGCATTGGCTTCTGAGGGTGTTTTCAGACCTTCACAGCTTATTATTAAATCTTCTGCAGCAGCTAAAGTACAGTCAAAGACACCATTAAAGACAAAGAAACAAGTACAGCATTCTTCTGGACAGTCAACCATGCCAAAGAAACAGATGCTTAAAATGGCCGAAGACTTAATTACATTGATCAAGGGTTCCCATCCCCCTCCTGATAAAAGGCCTAGGCAAGACACTGACTATGATTCCTCTGACCAGGTTTCTATTTCCTCAGATTCCTCTTCAGATTAGGGTTATTCTCTTCCTCCCTATGAGGACTCTGATGCTGAAGAATCTATACCTTCAGCCTCTCCTGTTGAGGATTACTCTTTTGGGGAAACTTTGCACACCATGAGGGAACATTTCCACTGGGAGAGCCAGGATTATTCAGAATCCAAGAAAAGGCTCAGAGATTTTCTTTTACTGCCTAATCACAGGCCCTTAGCTATCCCCCCTGTGCTAGATATAGTTGATGATGTTTTTTCTGAATCCAGTCTGTCTCCTGATTCTTTACCCCCTGCACCGGTCAGGCCAGACAGGTATTACAGGGTCCCTGACTCTCATAACCTTCTTTATAGGAACCCTGCTGCTGACCCTGAAACAATTTCTTAGGGTCCCAAAGGGGTTAAAGCATCCACTGCTAAAAACGCAGTTCCCTCTGATAGGGATTCAAGAGCTCTGGATAGATGGGGGAAAAAGTTTACACCTCTGCTACTTTAGCTGTAAGGACTTTAAACTGCCAGTTTCACATGCTTAAAATTCAACAGTACCTCATGTCTTTATTAAAACAGAAAATGCTTACAGATTCAGAGAATCCTGACGATAAGGAAATGCAGGAATTATTGCATGCAGCTGAACAAGTAGGAACCATACTCTGCAATGTGGTTTTGATTCATTAGAGGCTTCTTGCAGAGCTGCAGTTACAGGCTCTGTTATTCGAAGGCATGCTTGGTTAAAAGAACAAAGTTTACCTGAACATGTTAAAGTAAAATTATTGGATGCTCCATTATAGCATGATACTTTGTTTGGTGTTAAGGCAGAGGAAGTGTTAAAGAAAATGGAAGATAAAGCAAAATCTATGCAGACAGTAAAGGATTTCTTACAGGTTCAACCACCTAGGTTTAGTAGAAACTGGCCTTCAAAGAATTTGGTCCTTTCAGGTGTCAGACAGGCCACAAAGAGGCAGCTACAGATGCCCAAGAGGCAGATCTCAGCCCCAAGGCTCCTACAGACCTAAACAATGGGGTGATTCTGCCCCCAAAGGAGGAGAAGACAATTCACAACCTTTTAGGAAACAGTCTCAATGACTTTCCTCTAAAAAGACCAAGCACTTACCTTTTGGCAGCACCCCTGGGGGGAAAGCTAGCACTTTTCACACAAAATTGGCACAAAATTACCAATGACAAATGGGTATTGAATATAATTTCTCAGGGCTACAGGTTCCACTTTTACACCCTTCCAAAATCAAAAGGTATGCCGGACCTGCCACAAAATCAATGGGCAGAGGCACAAAAGGAAATTGCTGCTCTCATGGACATGGGAGCTATTCAAAGAGTACCACAGCAAGAACAGGGACAGGGATTTTACTCAAGACTCTTCCTGGTTCCCAGAAAGAACAAAGCCTGGAGACCAATACTGGACTTGTCAACCCTGAATACTTTCCTGGATGTTCCAAAATTCAAGATGTTAACACTGCAGCAACTTTTACCCATGCTGCGCAAGAAGGCTTGGCTAGTTACTTTGGACCTCAAGGAGGCATACCTGCATGTTTCAATCAGAAAATCTTGCAGAAGATACCTCATATTCATAGCTGGTTCAATGCATTACCAATTCTCTGTACTGCCCTTTGGCTTATCTACTGCGCCCAGGGTCTTCACAAAATGCCTGGCACCAGTAATCGCATTTTGCAGACAAAGAGGAATTCAAATATATCCATACTTGGACGACTGCCTTATTCAAGCAGAGAGCAAGGACATTCTACTAAAGCATGTGGCATTTGTAAAAAGATTATTAATTTACCTAGGGTACACAGTAAATGAAAAGAAATCAAAACTAGTACCCTCTCATGAGATAATATTCCTGGGTGCAAGCTTAAATACAACTACCCAGATGGCTTATCTCACGCCAGACAAACAAAGGAAACTAACTCATTACTTTCAAATAATGGCAACAAAGACCCAGCTCCCTGCAAAAAAAATTCTGCAGGCCCTGGGCTTCATGGCTTCCTACATTCTACTAATTCCATATGCAAGACTGCATATGAGGAAACTACAATGGTATCTAAAAAGTGTTTGGACTCAACATTGCCACAGCCTGGAAACAATAGTGACTATAATCCCCTGTCTACAACAGGTGTTTCAATGGTGGTCCAGGGCCTGTCACCACAACAAGGGACAGCCCTTCACATTACTCACAGCCAGGCAGACAATAACAACTGATGCATCAGATTATGCCTGGGGGGCACACATGGCAGGAAAATGTATACAGGGCACGTGGCCCAAGGAACAAATGCATCTTCACATCAATCAAAAAGAGATGCTAGCTGTACAGAATGCCCTGACAGCCTTCAAGGATTTACTACATCCAGGACAACTGTTGTTAAAGACGGACAACACCACAGTTATGTGGTACATAAACAAACAAGGGGGCACACATTCTTACCCCCTCTGCAGGCAAGCCATGACTCTATGGAGCACAGCACTGACCTATCAAGTACATTTGCAGGCACAATTCCTGCCAGGAAAGAAACATACACTGGCAGATGAACTAAGCAGAAATCTCATGGATCCACATGAATGGAAATTAAATCCACAGGTCTTCAATATGATAGCAAGGAAATGGGGACGCCCGGACATAGATCTTTTTGCCTCCCCTCACAACTGCCAACTACAGACATTCTGCACAAGAACTTATCACCCACAAGCATTGAAAGTGGATGCTATTTCATTCAGCTGGGAAACCCTGACAGTCTATGCCTTCCCTCCACCGCCTCTTCTTTCCAAGTTACTCCTAAAAGTCAAACAAGAGAAGCCAAAAATTATCCTGATTGCCCCAGACTGGCCACGCCAGCACTGGTACCCAACCCAATCCTAAAGAGCTTGTCTCTAGGCCCAGCATGGCGTTTACCTCAGATTCCTCATCTCCTGACACAACAAAACAATCAGATTCTACACGGTCAACTCAGAACCTTAAATCTGGACGCATGGCAGATAATATAGCCACTCAGACCACACCTCTCTCTAAAGCTGTTATGGATGTTATCTTAGAAGCCAGGAGGCCCAGCAGTAGTAAATCTTATGCAGAAAAATGGAAGAGATTCTGTGCTTGGAACCAGGCACAAGGATTAGAACCTCTTGTTCCAAATATACCTCAGATTTTACAATACCCAACTGAGATGCAGGACAAAGGCCTATCATTTTCATCTATTAAAAGCCATGCCTCTGCCATTACAGCTCATTACAATATGGAACCTCCTATTTTTTTCACATCCACTGCTAAGTTAGTACCTCAGAGGAGCAAGAAACATAAGACCCCCAAGAAGAGCACCAATACCTACTTGGGACCTCAGTTTTGTATTAGAAAAGCTCACACTGCCTCCTTTTGAGCCAGCCAACACAGCTGATCTAAAATTCTTATCATGGAAAACTGCTCTACTCCTAGCAATAACTTCAGCAAGAAGAGTCTCAGAGTTACAGGCATTAATGGCAGTGGAACCTTTTATCATTTTCCATCAGGACAGGGTTTCTCTAAGGACAAACCCAACATTTATGCCAAAGGTGGTTTCCAGTGTGGCTCTTAACCAAACCATTAATTTGCCAACTTTTTATCCAAACCCCCAGAATAAAGGGGAGAGACTTCTGCACACTTTGGATATACACAGACAGCTACACTTCTACGTGGACAAAACAAAAGCTTTCAGAAAAACTGAGCAACTGTATGTAGCTTATGCAGGATCACAAGGAAAGCCTATCTTGAAGCAGACCATTTCAAAATGGATAGGACACAGCATTCGCTTCTGCTATGCTCAACATGGCAAATCAGTACCTAAGGGCATAAGGCCACATTCTACCAGAGCAGCAGCCACTTCAGTAGCCTTTCTCAGAGGAGTACCAACCAAAGACATTTTAGAAGCTGCAACCTGGAATTCAGTGCACACCTTCACTAAGCACTACCACTTACCTCTCTACTCTAACTCCAGAGCAGGCTTTGCCACTGCAGTTCTACAGGGCCTGGTAGCCTCTCCTAATCCTATTTAGGCCCAGCCACCCAACCTCAGCTTTGGGATTCAACCCAAGTGTAATGACTGCAATAGTGAAACACGATGAACATAGTACAGTTGTGTACCTACCATAAATGTAGATGTTCGAGCGTATTCACTGTTGCATTCCAGGTTACCCACCCACCATCCCCCTTTTGTCATTGCTGGGTCCTTTCTGTACTTCCCAACTCTCTACAACCTATGTGATGTATTTGCTTGTAGATGAAGGAAATGTTATTTAGATACATGCATGTTTTTTGACATAATTTTTTCCAGCCTTTCCTATTTGGGGGCACCTGACATCTGGGGCAAGAAAAACCTGAAGAAAATGGTGTTGGTTGCATCTTTTATACCCCTGGCACACTGACGTCAGGGAAGAGGCAACAGCAACCGACGCCAGACCTAGACTTTGGAACTCGGGCCGACTGCGGGTAGCCTGCCAGCAGGATAACCAAGTGTAATGACTGCAACAGTGAATACACTCAAATATCTACATTTATGGTAGGTACACAACTGTACTTTCTTGTTTCTGCTACACTCCCTAATTCCATTCTGGCTGTGCATCTCACAGGAAATAAACTCTGTCCATTTTCCGTGCAGTTGACCCCTTGCAGAAATAAACTCCATTCTCATTTCTGCTACAGAGTCCCTAACTCTCTCGTTTCTGCAGAAATTTGACTAGCAGATAGATCCATGCAATCCCAAAACTCTGTTCTCTCGCAGCTGCACTTGTTTCCTTGTGCCTGCATTCAAACAGCCGGAAATGTGTGGATGTGAGCCCTTGAGCTCAATGCCGACAGGCTGGTGGAGCTGACATCATTGCGCATGGGATGATGTCAGCTTAAAAGCGTGGGAAAAAAAATTTCAAAAAAAAGCTGGAAAAAATCGGAAATGAAAGGGTGCCACTCGAGAATCATGGCACCCCATCATTTGGACCCCAAAGCTCGGTAAAAACTGGGCAATTTGGTATGGTTGGGAGGTATGAAGCAACAAATTGTCTAGGATGGGAACAGTATTGTTACTGTCGTATAGATCTTCTCAGAAAAAAATACTGCAAAGCATGGACAAGGCAACATTTGCTGGAAAAATCTTTATGGATATCGCATAAGCTGTTGACCTTGTTCACTTTCTCTTACTGATTTATCATATCCTTGATATCAGCATTAGCCCTGAAGTAACACATTGATTTAAGAATTATTTACCTCTCTGTCAGTTTTGTGTTTAAATACGATCTTTGGTCAGCATAAAAGCATCCGTAATAATGGTGCACCACAAGTTTCAATCTTATTCCCATTGTTATTTTCCATATCCATTAACAAACATTTTATGACCTTCTACATCTACCTACACTACTCCGTGCAGATGACATGTTACTCCTCTACAATAATTACTCCCTTCCCTCTCTACACTATAGCCTCCGAGGAGACTTCCTCTCACTCATAGACTAGATAAACAATAAAAGGCCACTCTTCCATATGTAAAAAAAAAAAACAAGGTAATTTGCCATTTACAAAAAAAAAAAAACTGTAAAATCTATACAGCTCTTCAAATTACGGACTTCAGCAACATGCATACTGATAACATATCTCAATTAAAATACCTAGGAATATGGCTTGTTCTGTTGCTCAACATCCATTGGCACGAGGAGAAAACACAGAACAAAATTAACTACTTCATATTTTGGGCAGATCAGTTTCACATTTTCTTCTTTATGCAGTAAGAATAGCTATGGGCAAATGAATGTGATTTGTCCGTAGGAATATGATCTAACCCATATTGCTGAATCCTTTAAAGAAACGCCAAAGCTATTCAAACTATATTCCACAACATTTTTGAATTCATCACATTCTCCCAAGGCATGAACATTATTGCCTAACTACTGAAAAATATACAGTTACTAATAAAACAAGGAGATGGTTTCTTTCTGCATTCCAACTATTTAATCTCTTGCAGTTCTATACTGTCACTCTCTTAGCAGCAAAACTGTTAAAAAATCCTTCCAACAGTTTAAGAAATCTGTTTAACTCTGGCCTCACTGTGGCCCACTACTAGAGACATCCCCAACCAAACTTTACTGCACTAACTACCATTTCTCTACCCCTGCTCCCAATCTATGGAAATCAGTCTCTCCTTATCTCAGAAACTTCATGTAATACTTCATTTTCTGCTCCCACTTAAAAGTGATTTTTATCATGAGGGCAAAATGCAAATGTCCAAAATTCAGACATATGACATGTGTACACAACTTTCTCCTAACTCTACTTCATTGTCATCTAAACCACTATTTAATCTTATCATGGTGATATTCTTGCTATCTCCAACTTGTGTTAGGTAGCATAAACTAATCCTACCTTTGCCAGCATTCTCATCCCCACTCTCTCTCTTCACCTTCCTAACTTTTCTTGTCAGAGACTATTGTATACATACTAGATGTTTGTGGTTAGTATTGTTGTATGATTGGACATATTCTTGTGTCTGGAACACTATTGTTTTGCTGTGTACTCCCTGGTGAGGCAGAAATTGGTCAATACTGATCAGTGCTCAACCCTGGTAAGCAAATTCAAACAAATAGATAGGTGCATAATCCATCCATCCTCAACCTGTTTTTCCCATTTTGCACATGGGATCTGGGTGTCACTTCAACAGTGAGAATCATCTTGAGCCAAGGAGTTTAAACCACCAGGTGGCTAGCCCTGCAATGGTAGTTCATTCATATGACTCAAATGCACACACACACTAGCACCTATGGCCAATTTAGAGTGCCCATTACAACTACTGCATGTCTTTGGAATGTGGGAGGAAACCGGAGCACCCAGAGAAAACCCACAGAAGAGCAGGGAGGACATGTAGATGCACAGAAAGCAGCCATAAAAATAGTAGGTATCCAGTGGGCATAATCATTCCCTCTATGTTTCACAAGTTTGCTAGTAAGTTATTAGAGATGACTTAGCAATCCATTATTTTGTGGTCAGTCAGGGTGAAGTAATTTGTAGTGGAACTGAAACTGCATTGCTGTGAATGTCATCACTCAGGAACAGTAGCATTCAGTAATATGCCTGCAGCTGCTTTACTCGTAGTACTGAACATTAAGTGACACAAAGGTTATCATAATCTCAATTAGTTTATTGTTGGATATTAACTCACCTTTATGTACTTAAGGTTGCCACCCCTCACACTTTAAGCAAGATAGTGCTTATTTAGACAGCTATGTCTTATGGGGACAAAACATGGAAAATTACAAATGTACTGAGATTTTAAGATAAAAGCAATTAACTATTGAATAAACACCTACCTTTGTATCTGAAAAACTGAATTTATATCTAAATATGAAAGAAAAGAAAAAATAACTCAAAGTCTGCAAAACTGAGTTTTTATTCCAGGCAAAAATTCATAGGTTCATAGGTAGGTAGTAGGCTATCTGCCCGAAGGCATTTATAAGCCTAGCCAGAATGTGTTGGCTTTCGTCATCCCCTTAGATTAGTTCCCTGTGCCTCTATCCAGCAGAGCCACTGAAGTGATCTCCGGGGTAAACTTTCTGTTTCCCATCCACTCGTCAAGGATTCTCTTGAAGAGTGCTAACGAGGTGCTCTACCTAATGTAGATTGGAATCTTGTTCCAAAACATGGGAAGTCTCTGGGACAGGAATCTATCCCTACAGCATGTCTTATTTATTGTTGTGGTGAGGTTTAGATTCCTAGAGCATGTGGCTTGAGGGGCAAAGGTTTTCTTTAGGTGGATCATGTCCATCAATTATGGGTTGGACATGGCCTTGTATGTCAGGCAGAGATCACCTCTGAGCAGGCGGTATGCAACCGAGTACAGCTGGCGATTCTTCATTCGAGCTGCATAGGGCATCTGTTTGAGGCCAGTGATCCTCTTGGAGAGGTACTTCTGTGGTATTTCCAGCTGTTGCAGGTGTCTTGTAAGGTACATCCCAAATGAGGCATTGTACTCTATGAAGACTCTGATGAGTGATGAGTAGAGGGGCACAATGACCTCTTTTGATCTGGATGCAAACCCTTTTGTGATTAGATGGGCCACATAAAAAGATTTTCTAACCACTTTGGCAATGTGATTATCAAAGGAGAGATTACTATCTACTTGGGTCCCCAGATCCATTATTACATTTTCCATATTTAGGGGACTACCACCTATGTGGTAGTTTGTGGGTACTTTGTTATTTCCAAAGGGAATAACTATGCACTTTTTGGCATTCAGTTTGAGTCCGTGATTTTGACACCAGGTATCCATCTCAGTGAGACCCTTTTGGAGGATGTCTGTGTCAGCTGGTGAGTCAATTATAGCCTCTAGTTTGCAGTCATCTGTGAACTTGGTCAGCCATAGTCCTCCTGTGCTTGTCTGTACCTCTGAGAAGTATATGCCCAACAGGAGGGGTCCTAGGACTGAGCTTTGGGGAACGCCACTTGTAACCGGTTTAGGGTCATATCTAGCTCCCGCAACTCTCACCATGTGGGTCCTGTCCGTGAGCCAATTGGCAACCCACCTTGTGACATAGGGGTTTATGTTCAGGCTGGTGAGCTTGTCTATAATATCAGAATGGGGAATGGTGTTGAAGGCCTTTGCGAGGTCTAGGTAGGCTGTGTGTACCACCTTTCCCTCGTCTATAGCCGTGGTAACTGTCTCAAAGATGTCCACCAGGTTTAGTAGGCATGATCTGCCCTTAACAAAGCCAAACTGGGTAGGGTCCAGTGTTTGGAAGTTCCCAATGTCTCTGTTATAAGTCCCATGATGATGCTGCACTCCATAGCCTTGCAGACCAAGCTAGTCAGGCTTATATGGCGATGGTTCCTGGGGTCTGTTGTGGCTCCACCTTTGTGGAGTGGAATAACCGTTGCTGTGCACCACTCTATGGGTACGTAGCTTGTGGAGAGGCTGAGTTTGAACAGTGTGTTTAGGTGAGGGGTTATTTCGTCTTTGAGCTCATGTAGGATGCAGCCTGGGACACTGTCCGGTCCCATTGATGCTGTGTTTTTGGCTTTGGAAAGGGCTATTTTAACCTGAGTGTCTGTGATTTCAGGGGCTCTACAATCTTCTGGTGTGGTTATGGGCCCTTTTGGGGGTCAAGTTTGCACTGAACATGTCTGCCAGGATGTTGGCAATATCAGTTGGTTCAGTATATTTTGTGCCTTTCTGCACTAACTCTGAGCAGATCTGAGCATTGCCACTTAGATTCTTGACATAGCTAAAGAATGCCTTGTGGTTATCTTTGGAGTCCTTGGCAAGTTTCCTTTCAAAGCTCGCCTTGGACGATTTTATGAGGAATCGTAATTTCTTGCTGATACTGATCAGGGATGTCTTCCCTTCTTGGGATTTTACTCTTTTCTGTACTAGTTTCCTACTTCTATTGTATAGCTTGTTTATGGCAGGGGTCCACCAGACTGGTTTCCTTTTCTTGGAGGAGTGAGTCTTAGTTTTGCTTGTGATAGCATAATCCATGCATTCTTGTAGGTGCCTATAGAATGCATTAGTAAAGGATTTAGCAGCTTGGACAGTATTATCCTTTAGCATGGAGGCTCTGAAACTTTCCACCTCCATCTTAAGTAATGTGGAGTTTGCTTTTGAAAAGTTTTTCATGGTGGTGTCCTTGTCCAGGGGTGGGGGCAGAATGTGGATATCCAAAGTGATTTGTTTATGGTCAGATCTAACCAGCGAGGGGTTGACCTCCAGTGTGCAACACCAGTCGCCCATGTTGGTGATGACTAGGTTCAATATGTTGTCACCTCTGGTGGGAGTGTTGACCAGTTGTTCCAGGGCATTTGAGTTTATAAATTCTAGGAAATGTTGGGCAAGGGAGTTAGTACTTGAGTAGTTCTCCCAGTTAATGTTTGGGTAGTTGAAATCACCCAATATTAGAGTGTTTGGTAGGACCTTTATGTTACCCAGTGTTTCTAGAAATGCGGAATGGGGGTCCTGGGACATGGTGGGTGATCTGTAGCAAGCTACAATTTGAATTGCAGTTTTGCCCATTGTTAGTTGCACGTGGATAATCTCTGAAGCATCGTGCTGTGCCACTAACCTGGAGGTGTGGGTATCCTTGATGAATATGGATACTCCCCCGCCTTTTGTATTTCAGTCCAGGTTCTGTGGCTGAAATGTATGGTATGAGTTGTAGCCTGGTAGTGTTGGGGTGCTCTCTGGAGCCTTAAACCAGGTTTCCGTTACTGCACATCTATCAATTTTCTCCATACTGAGGAATGCCTTGAGTGCATGCATTTTGAGGTTTATACTTCTGGCATTGAGTGGTATTACCCTCAGATTTTTGTTACTTGTGCTTTTTACAGTGGTGGGTTTGTCTTTTGAGCCTTGCCTAAAAAAGGCACTATGGGGGTGACAGGAGCCTTGACCAGTATTCAAAAGCCTAAGGGTGACAGGTGCAAGCCATCTCTAGCAAAGCAGCATGGCTTGTCAAGCATGTTATCCCAGGCAGACAGACACTGGATCCCCTTTGAATGACACCAGAAACATAGCCAATTGTTGAAATTGATAATTTTTTTCCTTACACCGTGGTATCATTCTTGGTGAGGGCAGGATGCTACTCAGGGTCAGGGTCATACCGGCCTGGGCTATGTGATCAGACAGCTCTTCCATGTCTCTTTTCATGTAGTCCAGGGAGGTACAGCTCAGGTCATTCACACCAACATGGACAATGACAGAGTCGTATTTGTACTTGTTCTGGAGTGACCTGAGTGCTTGTGTTATGTGGCGGATCCTGGCACCTGACAGGCAGCTAACAGTAACCTTCTCTTTATTCAGCCTAGTGAGTGGGACGTCAGTGTGCCTTACTATAGAGTCACCTATTACTAGTATGTTGGGTATGTTATTTTGCCTTGAGGGCTGTGATTGCATGGCACACTGGTTTTGTGAAGTATGTGTTTCATGGTTTGTGTTGGGGGGTGAAGGTTGCTTGAATGTCTGCTTTGGAGGGCTCTATTGCTTTTGCAGATTTTTATTTAGAGCCTCTGAGTATGTTTTTGTGTAATTACGTGTGTTTTTTGCTGGTGCTGGTTTAATGGGTCTATGTGAGGCTGGTGGTGTGATGCCAGTATTTCCCTTCTCCTCTTGACTGTCTGATCCAGTCTTGGGTTGAGAGAGCTTAGCCTCCAGTTTGGCTGTATAATTGCATCCCTCGCATGTATTAATGTTTGGTGGTAGGAGGAGAAGTCCATCCCTTTTTTCTTTTGTTGTGGGCATGGCTTATTCTCCAAAATCGTGTGTTTTAATAGAAATGTCATCCTATGGGTATTTCAATAGATGGCATCCCTAGGTGTGCTTAGTGGGAAGCCAGTAACAGACTGAATTCTGAATTGTTCACATTACTGTATGCGTCATGAAATGCTTGACAATATGGGCCTTCTCATATTTGCTCAGTTTAGCAGCCATGTTATGTTTCCCATCTTTTCATGAATCGTCCACCAATTTCATGCCTGTACAGCAAAAAATAGGCATATGTAATAATAAGAGAGTTTTATGAATCCCACACTGTACATTTGATTTGAAAGTAAAAGAACACTGATATGGGTATTTGATTTGTGCTGTTCCACTGAAAGATATATAGAACTTGAGCATCTGTATCATACGCATGCACGCGCGTGTGCACACACACACACACACACACACACACACACACACACACACACACACACACACACACACACACCCTGCATTACCTTTTAGCTGTTCATTCATTTATAGAACATCCCTGCTATAGCCTTTTAGTTCTTTCTGCCCCTCATAAGTTATGTATGATTACAGTCAATCAGTAATGCCAGGCATTAGAGTTCCATGCTTCTTACTGTTCCAAAACTGCATTGTGACCTTTTTCTCTATTAACTGTTTATGTGACTCTGAGCAATATTTAAAAATTCTAAATCAAAATAACACCAGCAACGAAGATTAATAGCTCGTTGTAAACACAACCAATGGTAATTACTGTCAGGTAAAAAAAAAAAAAAAATGTGAGCTGACACATAGCCAGGGTAAGAACTTTAATAAAACTGTATATTTAAAAAGGTTAGCACTTTCACAAGTCAACAGTTTGCTTCTTCAGACCATAAATTTAAAATGCACAAATCACACATGCTTTATAACTTTCAAATCTTGTAGCATCCACAACGTTACTTCACAGTTGCATTGTAACAAATCACAACTCTCCCTAAAGTGATACATACATCTTAAAATGCAAAGACGTATTCATCATTACATCATATTTATAAACCCTTCATTGCTACAATATTGCAATTTTTTAAAACAAATAATTGCATTAGGATTCCTAATACCATACACTTAACACCAGTTGATGGAAACCATCCTAACTACTTCTGATCTGGTAATGAGTAACATAGTTACCTATTAACTACACATCAAAGCTTCTAGTAAGATTCACCATTATAATACCTCATTATAGAAGCTTCATAGAACTAAATGCATATTCTTGCAAAAATCACTTACGCATGACACACTATGCTCTATATAACTCCCTGCACTCTTTATATATAAAATATATTTCCTATTGTCTGGTCCAGTCACATATAAAAGAAAACATCTGTATAATGGGTGACTGCTAAATACAATGTCAAAGCTAGGTATCCCGTTACTAAAAGAAAAAACATGATCCTACCATATAAAATTGCAGTAACGCATATCACCT
>NC_056730.1:632946698-632996698 GCF_019279795.1 Protopterus annectens | reverse complement strand
AAGTCAGATTTTGATTTACTGAAGAAAACAGAGACTGGATTTACAGGAAAATATTAAACATTACTGTAGTTTAGATAAAACAATAATATTATCCAGTACGTATATGATGTATCAGAGATCCATCTAAAAGGGCATCTCTGCAGCCAATTGACAAAATGCACAACTTACTTCTGACTTTACTTTGATGTCCTCTAATCCACTAAAAAATCTTAACTCTGTAGTACTCTTGTCCTCTTCAACCTCTATAAAGCAGCATAAACTAATCCTATATATATATAAAGAGAGAGTAAAGAGAGAGAGGGAGGAGACCAGCTTAAGCAACTAAATTCCACAAAGTCAACATTAAAAATGTAAAAAAAATAAATAAAATCAAAATGACAACATAGTACACATGCACTGAGACATAACCTCAAAGCATACAACGAAAAACAATTTTTTTAGGGAACAAGCCCCCCCACATACCCTGCTACTTAAATATTCCAACTCTAGGATCACAACATACCAAGGAAAGGGCATATCCCCCAGTCCTAGCTTTATACCAATAATTGCACAGGTTATCAATAGCTTTTTTGTTAACCAAATTAAGTTGATAAAAAAGCAATCGACTATATGACAGTTCTACTTATTTAAGGGCTCCCATGGACCTGTGTAATTTGATTGAATGCTAATTTGACTGAATCAAAAATGATGAAACTCAGATGACTGCAAACTAATGTGACTAAATCACAAGTCTGTAGACAGTATGAGATGGTGCCATTCCTCATCATAGAAGTTATTGGGGAAGTGAGTCTATAAAATTATGTAGGGATTAACAATGACCACTGTCATGTCATAACCCAGATCTGTAGATGTATGTCTTCGTGGATCAGCACTGATTCGCTATTTGTGGGGTATTTTTCTTATGGTTATGCAACCATGGAATTAGTATGTATAAGTAAGGAGTGTATGGGAGGTATAGCACCTGCTTGGGGTATGCAGTGGAGTTCACCCCACAGTAAGTTTGTTTTATTGTATGCTTTCTATCATTTATGATTCAGACAAATTAATTTTCAGTTAATTGGGCTCACTGATTTCTCATTTCAAATGAATTTTCAGTTAATTGTGCTCACTGATTTCTCATTCAAATGAATTTTCAGTTAGTTGTGCTCACTGATTTCTCATTCAGTCATGTGATCTTTCAATCAAATGACTGTGATGAAATTAGACATATTAAAATTATAATACTGAATTAAAAAATGCTGAAATATGAACATATTGAACTCCCTGAAAATGTAACTCAAAACAAATGCTAACATGGAACCTGCAGGCGGCATGCTAAAATAAAAGTATCTATAGCAGCTGCATAAATGTAGAGAACAGAACTTGTGCCTCTGCAGGACTAATGTTGGCATTCCTTTAAAGTTATGATTACAGGGAGTTCAGCATTTTCATATTTCTTCTCTTTTTAATTCAGTATTGTGGTTTCAGGATATCTATTTTTAGAATAGTCTCCCAGATTTACTAATTTTCCGTGCAGGACTAATCTAGTCCTGCCAGTCCTGCCTGGAAGCGGCAGGAGGAAGACGGCAGCATGCCATGCATACTAATGAAGGCACACTGCCTGACCTCCTAATCATACATGGAGTATGGATGAGTGCAGGGGGCATGTCTGAGAGCAGAGCTCTCAAAATAAGCACGCCCCTGCAAAGTAGAACAGCAGCAACTGTACATAAATGAGCGAGACAGCTCATAGGTGTCTGCATATCCCCACCAACAGCCCCCCATGTGTACAACAGGAACAGTACATATAAATAAAATGAAGAAACCCTTTTATATTTTTTTTAAAACTACAAGTACAGCCAACTGTAGATGCACGTTTGCCCATTGCTTAGCTACGGTTAAAGCAGTTTAAAAGGCTGAAGAGGATAACAAGGAAGATACATGCAAATGAAGCAGCCCAGCAATAGTTTAGTGGTCAGCGCATCTGCTTAATGAACAGGCATTCCAAGTTCACATCCCACTGCAGCGCATTCCATTTTCTATGTGAAATCTGTATATGAACATTTTTTGACATTTTTTGCTGCATAACCTACTAAATAACATTTAAATGTGAACCGGAGTACTGCATTAAATGCACATGTGAAGTGTCAGTGTCATAATGAATAAGGCACTAGTAAGCAGGTTTAAGAACAAGTAAGCATAGTAAGCAAATATAAGCACTAGTAAGCATGTGTAAATGCATTTGCGTGGGGTTAAGCATTGCCTGCACAGATTAAGCAAAGCAAAAGCTAACTGAGTGTAAGAAACTGTAACCAGAGGTTAGCAGTGCTTACCGTCGTGCAAACCCATGTACAACTGCTTTAAAGTGCCTTAATCACTCTGTACCCAACGGCCCATGTTCTGCCTAGAAACAAAATAAACCACCTCTGCAAGGCTCGAACTTAGGACCCTGTACACTATAGTCACAGTAGTCAACCACTAAGCCATCCTAGCAATAGAGATAAATGAGGTATCAGCAAACTAATCCTCACCACAGGAAAGTAAACCAAACATGTGAACTGAATCTATGTACAGTGTGAAGTGGTATAAACTGCTACATAACATAAATATGTGAACTGGAGTACTGCAGTAAACATAGATGTGAGGTGTTATTGTATTAGTGTATAAAAGCCCCAGGTCCCCATACATTGTATGTACACATGAATCACGGATACCAGACACATATAAAACCTGTAATGAAGAATAAATCACTGCCAAAGGGCAAATATAGTGCAAATTAACGATTAAGCAATGCTAACCGCAGCACAGCTCAACTTAGTAAGAGTAAGCAATGTGTAGGGGAGCCAATCCAATCTGCCTAGCGGTATACCCCTTTAAGCACTGCCAACCTTAGGTAAGCAGGTGTGCTCATAGCTTAGCCTTTTCAAACCTGGCCAATCAAAGAAAAGTGTGGGTAATTGGCCGTATTTAAACCACACAAGTGGGAATACGTTCCATAACTGGTTGGAGGTTCCTACTGCAAGCAGAATGGCTGGTGTGGGTGAAGGAACTCATTTTAGAGCACAGTGCTGGGGCATTCAGGAGTTAAAAATCATGGTATGGCTCCTGGTAAAACACCATGTGGAGAGATTACTGCAGGGCCAGTACCAGGGCTCGCAGTATGAAACGGAGGCCTGGAACAGTTTTGCCCATGACCTCACCAGTGCCACAGGTATCCCCCGGACTGGTTTGCAGGTCAGGCACCACCATGCTGACCTGAAGTGGTGGAGGGGGATTGTACTGTAACAGTGGATCCAGGAGTCGAGGCAGATGGCTAATGCCCCAGTACTGAGTAAGTACTCATTCCACTAAGTAGTTAAGAATTGCCTAGCATGTGTATACTGTGGATAGGTATGGCTAAATATCACTGTATTCCTCCGACAGCTGCAGATGAGCAGGCTGAAAACCAGCAAACCCATGATGCTAGATTGCAAAGGCTGTGCTGTGAGGCAGGTTAGTAATTAATCTGCATGTACTGTCATAACTAATAAATATAAGAGCCTTAGAAAGTGTTGTACCTGTAGAAATAAATGTGTAATAGTCTGTGAATAAAGGTATAACCCCTGGAGTGCTTCTGTTTACTCCTCAGTCATATGTTGGTGATCTGTTGCATACTATAAATAGTACTGTTGTATTTTTAGCAGTGTCACTCACTGTGGTATGCAGATAAAATGTGTTTGAAATCCTGCATAACAATATTGGAAGTGCCAAGAAGCCAGTCATATTGTACAAGTGAGAAAGACTTAGATTGAAAACAGTAGAACACTGTACAACAATTCCCTGATAGCACAGTGTACTGTGATATTAGCTATAATGTTTTGTCACACACAGCAGGGGTTTGAATCCTGGGAGTGCTACTAAGTTGAATGCATAATCATACCCAGCAACTGTACATATTTTGTAACAATGTTCAGATAAAATGCTGTATGCATAATTACACCCAACAACTGTACAGAATTTGCTAGAATGCTCAGATTGAACGTTGGATGCATATTCATACCCCACAACTGTTCCAATCTGTCCAGCATGTCTAGATAAATGGCTCATATCACAAGCCTGGTACACCGTTCCCCTGAAAAATCAGTGTAATGATCCAAGAACTGTCGGCAGCCATTAATGATATATAACTGATAGTCAAACGTATACATAGTCATAGAATGTATATGAAAACAAACCTGTAATTCTAGCACCTCACCCAAAGTGTATGACAGCAATTCACAACATATGTTGCATTAACACCTGCATCTTGTCACGCCTGTATGTAAGACACAGGTCACGTATATAATAATCTATAAACATACCAGTGTACAATATAAGGCCTTTAGGTAGTGTAATAATACATGTAAGGGAAAGATCACTGCAGTGACTAAGAATGTTGTGAAAACTACAAGGATATATTAGTTGTTAATCTAACTCTCTCTCACCCCTACCATATGTGCAAAATAACCCAATGCCACTCCTCAACTGGTATGTGTACACTCCAAACCTTTGTTGGGACACATGTCCTATTGGTTTATAAATATTCACATTTGTTTGTATGCATGTACCATGTTAAAATACACTCATATCAGTGGCCTGTTCCCATCAATGAAACCAGAATGCTCTTGTAATGGCCACTGTTGTTCCATATATGCATGGGTTCTGCTTACTCTGCAACTGTGTTAAATCTGGTGTTTTGGGTTATGGGAATATTTATGCATGCTGTTATAACTAATCCTGAATGCTGTTGACTGTTACTAACCCATATCTGTCATAACCCTGCTACAACATAGCTCATATGGGAAGGCCGTTCCCAGCGGACCCACCTCAGCTGGCCATGGCACCGGGCACCAGCACATCTGGGGCCCAGCCTGGGACCTCCTCCTCTGTGGACCCTGTGCCACCTTCAGGTGGAACCGCTGCAGGGGATGGGGCTCACCCCCCCATCAGAGCGGACACGGAGGGGAACCTGTCACCCGTTAACATGTTTGGGCCGTGGTGCATAGGGAGCTCGATCTGGAGTTTCGAGACCAGCTACACCAGCTTGAAGGCTGAGTGGTGCAATTAGAGGGTGAGCCTGCCCCTCCTACACAGCCTCCAGCAGAGCCACCTTTGGGGGCGTGAAGGTGCAGTGGTGACTGCCCATGGGTGGGGACCTCAGCCACACTGTTTCTAGTTGGGGGCTCATGGGCTTGCGACTTCCAAACACCCCTCCCCGTCCAAGGTTTACCCCCCACATGTGTCATATACTGCCCTTGTATGTGTCTTGTTTGTCTTGTCTCTTAACCTACCCAACCTACCTCCCCAAATATACCTACTACCCCTCCCCAACATCCCACTCTCACCTGAAAAAAAAAAAGGGCAATCTGTTCCACAAAAATATCTTGCCCCATGCATAGCTGTCCATTTTGCACACATGTCCACTGGACACATGTAATCTGGTCTAATTGGCATCACAATGAATATATGTTGTCCTCACCCATCTCACAGGGGTTTGGGGGTCCAAATGTACCTCTAAATTCAGTATATATGCACAGCTGTTGCTGGAGAAGAAATGGGCAGCTATGAACCTTTCCTATACCCTTCCTGCACATGCCTAGCTATTTTCCCTACTGTCTTTCCCCTCTTTGTGCCCCTTTTTTCACCACTTTCCTATCAACCCTTTTTTTTCTTTTCTTTTAAAGAAATTAGCATGGGGGTAAGCGGCAGTAAGCACTTTTAAGCAGCAGTAAGTGGGTTTGCATGGGGGTAAGCTATGCCTACACAGGTTGAGCAATTCCAAAGATGAGTGTGAGAAAACATAAGTGGAGGTTAGCAGTTCTTACCTTCATGCAAACCCGCTTACAACTGCTTACAAGTGCCTTAATCACTCTGTATCCAATGGCCCTTGTTCTGCCCAGCAATAAAATAAACTGCCTCTGCAAGGTTCAAACCCAAGACCCTGCATTCCATTAAAAAAGTGATTTACCACTAAACCATGGCAGATATACATAACCGGATGTTTTCACAAACATATCATCCAGCACAATCAGTCAACAGTAAAGGAAATGTATTAATATCATGCCACACAACCTGTTAAGGCAAGAAGTCTGGACAAAGTATGCCACACTGAGGGTACAAATAGGGATATATGTCAACTAATGCTCTAATACACCTAAAATGTTGCTAGTTACACATTTATATGTATTAGAACACATATGTAGAAGGAGATGAAGTCTGAAACACAAAAGTGTTGGCACTAGTTACTGACGTCAATGCTGCGATCATCCATGCCATTTGCCAAGAGAATGAGATACAGGCCAAAATTTGAGCCGAACATGCCTGGACATATATATCTGTAAATGTAGACAGATAGACAGCTATATGTAGATAAATACATATATATATATATATATATATATATATATATACATATATATATATATATATATATATATATATATATATATATATATATATAACTCACAAATAATCATATAACTTCAATTGTATATAGATACATACATATGTTCATATGTATGTATATATATGTATATATATATATATATATATATATATATATATATATATGTATATATATATATATATATATATATGTGTGTGTTTGTATATATATATATATATATATATATATATATATATATATATATATATAGTACGGGGTGAAAAGTATATTCCTCAGCCACAAGCCCTTTAACTGCCACCTGTGAAATGTGTAGTGTGGCAACCATTCCCACAAATGAGAATACTGACATTAAACATATACCCACCCACAATTCAAAGGACATGAAAGAGCAAAAGAGCATGTATCTATCCCGGCAGAGGGCTGCCTCCCAAACATCTCTGATGCTCAGGTGAAGGCTGCCCTCTCCAAAGCAAAAAACACTGCTTCCATGGGACCAGATGGCATCCCAGGTTGCGTCCTACATGAACTCTAAGAGGAACTAATCCCTCAAATAAAACAGCTATACAATCTCAGCCTCACTGCAGGATATGTGCCCACAGAATGGTGTACAGCAACAATGGTCCCACTCCACAAAGGTGGAGCCTCTACGGACCCTGGAAACTATCGCCCCATAAGCCTGACTAGCTTAGTCTGCAAGGCTATGGAGAGGATCATCATGGAGCTCATAAACAAAGACATTGGGGACCTACTGACATTATATCCTACCCAGTTCGGCTTTGTCAAGGGTAGATCCTGCCTTTTGAACCTGGTTGACTTCTTCGAAACAGTCACCAAAGCCATAGATGAAGGGAAGGTAGTCCACACAGCCTATCTGGACCTTGCAAAGGCATTTGACACAATACCCCACTCGGGCATCATAGATAAGCTATCCAGCTTAAATATAAACCCCTATGTCACAAGATGGGTTGCAAACTGGCTCAAAGACAGAACCCACAGAGTGAGAGTTGCTGGAGCCATGTCAGACTCGAAACCGGTCACAAGTGGCGTCCCACAGGGTTCTGTCCTGGGACCACTCTTGTTCGGTATATACTTTTCCGAGGTACAGGTAAACGTGGGAGGACTATGGCTCACCAAGTTCGCAGATGACTGCAAACTGGGCGCCATAATCGACTCTCCAGCTGACACAAACATCCTTCAAAAGGTCTCACAGAGACAGATAACTGGTGCCAGCGCCATGGTTTAAAGCTAAATGCCAAAAAATGTGTAGTCATACCCTTTGGCAAAAACAATGTGCCCACAAATTACCACATAGGCGGAAACCCATTAAGTACAGAGAAAGTTATTAGGGACCTGGGGACCCAAGTTGATAGCAATCTCTCCTTTGAAAACCACATTGCCAAAGTGGTTAGGAAAACCTTCTACATAGCCCACCTCATCACGGAGGGTTTCACATCTAGATCAAGAGAGGTAATCATGCCCCTTTATTCATCCCTCATTAGGCCCATCATAGAATACAATGCCCCTTTTGGGATGTACCTTACCCGACACCTGCAGCAATTAGAAAGACCCCAAAAGTATCTCACCAAGAGGATCAAGGGTCTCAAACAGATGCCATATGCTGCTCGGTTAAAAAACTCCAGCTCTACTCAGTTGCATACCACCTACTTCGAGGCGATCTATGCCTGACATACAAAGCTATGTCAAATCCAGAATTAATGGACATGCTCCACCTCAGTAAATCAAAATCCCTTACATGCCACACGTTCAAGGGACTTGAACCTCAGCACAGAAATAAATAAAACTTGCTGGAGGGACAGGTTCATAACCCAGAGGCTCCCTTCGCTCTGGAATAGAATTCCAGTTCATGTGAGGCAGAGCACCTCACTGAATCTCTTCAAGAAGAATCTTGATAGGTGGATGGGGGATCATAGGTTTGTCCCAGGGATTACTCCCGTGTCACTATTAGACAGAGGCACAGTAAACTAAACCTTAAAAAGGGCACAGTATACTCAAATCAAGGGGTGGCGTAAGCCATACAGAATCGGGCTAGGCTTATAATTGGCCCAGGGCAGATAGCCTAGTATGAACCTATGAACCTATGAACCTATGACATGACACACAGGTATGCATACACGTATAACCTTTATTTGTGTACTATACAATAATGTATGCCAGTACTTACTTAAGATTTGAAATTTGTAATCAGTGATGAATGCAAGCCAAACACAAAACAGTAGAAGCAATCAATGTGGATATATACAATACTATGCTGTCCAGGCCAAGGCCTTCAGTTAGTACAACAGTAGACAAAGGATTTGCCTTCAAGATACATAACAATCAACAATTACAGATGTAGTTCAGCAGCTTCCAATCACACCCTGTAGTCAAACCCTAGGGGGGGAATGTAGGACTTGTGTTAATGTCACAGTATCTTGTACATACCATTGCTTAACCTAACATCTCACTATCACACTGAATGACCCTCATCTTAACAGTTATATCCCTGAGAAGGTGTCACAGCCAAGGTTAATGGCACTGAACCACTCCCCCCATAAAAGGCTGTACAAGGGCAAGGAACACTGTGTACCACACACTTACCTCTGGAATGTACAAGGGCACATATGTGTTCTCCAGCTGTTTCTCCCATATATATGGACTTGGCCCAACAGTTGGTGTGGGAGTCCATGACATGACTGGGATGATAGCAGTAATGCTAGCGGTAAATAATGATAGGCCATTACCTAACAACCCCTTTCTGTATCACAGCAGGACAAAGACTGGCATATATGTGGAGGGCAGAGGCAGGAACATAGGGTCATATTTGCATTATTGCTGTTACACACCCTGGAAATTGCTGGTGTTACAGGATTTGTTGCAGCATAACCTTATGCAGGAATATGACATTGAAATACAAATGGATGTAGCCATGTACTGATAGCACTCAACAGACAGAATGCCACTGGTATATCTAGGAGAATGCCTGTGTGGTGCACAGACAAAACCTAACAGCCAATCCCCCTGGTATCATATGGATAGGCCCACGGTTGAGAGCTATGCAGACAGAAAACATTCCATGCAAAAGTACCATGT
The DNA here is from genome assembly GCF_019279795.1 of Protopterus annectens. NCBI lineage: Eukaryota > Metazoa > Chordata > Ceratodontiformes > Protopteridae > Protopterus > Protopterus annectens. Next base: position 632,987,205 of record NC_056730.1, on the reverse strand, counting down.
ACACAGAAACCCTGTAAGACCAGCAAGATACAATGCACACAACAACACTACTCATGCTGTCTGTAGGTCTGGAACCTTACCCAAATGTGTATTTGGCCTGAGTCTTCAGGTTCTGCTGGAAGAGGTATTGCTACCTGCTGTATGTAACACTGATGTCCACACACAAGAAGGATGTCATCCGTACTGGAAAGGTGAATGAACAACACTCACAGAAGTCAGCAATTTAAAGTACATGGTTGCCATGACAGTGGTTATCAAGTACTACACAGCAGGCTGCATGCAATTAGCAACTGGTGGACACTGACTGGTGCAGAGGCCATCACCTGATCATGTGCAATACCAACAAAAGCATGCTGCAATCTATTCAAACCAGCTCAATCACTCTACTGGAGAGACTGAGAGAAAGAGAGAGAGACAGAGAGAGAGAGAGAGAGAGAGAGAGAAAGAAAAATAACAACTTTAATAAAAGTAACAAAGCTCAGGGTTGTGTTACAGTGGAAAAAACAATAAAGTATGTGAAACAGATATGCATTTACTTGCATGTAGTATATGACATAGAATAATAGGATGTATAATGTGAAAGGATTTATATGTGCCATCAGTACTTGTTCCTGTAATGATGTCCTGCTCAACAACTGCTATGGACAATAGTGTCAGTCCCTGTGGGCAGTGGGACATACCTGGCAACATTGCAGACCAGCAGTGAATGGCAAAGATTTGACCCATGATTTCTGGGTTCTGTACATTACTGTGGCCAACGGCTGGTGGTGGTATTAATACTGCCATGATAGATACATGGATGCGAGACCACACCACCTGCAGGACAGTCATGTTAAAGTGTAGCATAGCATGCCCAACTGCCCTAGCAGCATAATATGCTTATCTAAAATCTGTCACCATATATACGCCCCCCCATGTTAGTCTGTGTTCACATGTGACAACTGTCTGTGTTGCAGCAAGGCAGAACAGTTCAGCTTTGAAGTAAAGAGAGTTACAAGAGTGTGGACCAGATGTTTCTATGCACCCCACATACAGATACATATATGTGTGATAAATATTCATAGCTGTGTAGGTCTACAGAACCTCAGACAGTTATACATATATATAGATATATAAACAGCACATAATGATATCTACACATATATGCACATATGTGTATATATATATATATATATATATATATATATATATATATATATATATATATATACACATATACATATATATATATATATATATATATATATATATATATATATATATATATATATATATATATATATATACATACACACATATATATAGATATATCTATATCTATATATATATATATATATATATATATATATATATATATATATATATATATATATACAAACAGACACATACACACATATACATAATAGTGACACATATAGGTATACACACACACACACACACACACACACACACACACACACACACACACACACACACACACACACACACACACACACACACACATATATATATATATATATATATATATATATATATATATATATTTATATTTATGTATGTCAGTACATGTCTCCTGCCATGACATGTGTGAGAGAACATCACACATCAATACACAACATATCTACACACCAGTACATGGCTGTAAAATGGAGTGGGGAGTGTGGTGTGTAACCCATGTTGGGAACACATCACAATTGTTTGAGAAGGTGGGATATATATGTTGGTGAAGGGTATTAGGCACATATTGGTATGTAGGTTTGGTTGAGTAACAAACAAGACAGCATACAGAGCGGGTATATGACACATGTTGTGGTTAATCACTATGGATGGGTAGTTCCATTTGGAATGTGGAGGCCATTGAGTCCCCATATGGGAACAAAGGGAACATGGTGTCCACCAATGGACAGTCACAACAGCATCTACATGGTCATAAAGGTGTCTGGGCTGTGGGCTGAGCAGAAGGAACATGCATATCAAACCTTGCGTATGTGTACTGCATATCTCCAGGTGATGTAGCACATACCCCATGTTTCCGTGGAGCTCCCTATGCACAAGACCCTGGACCTAACTGGGTAACAGACATATGTCTGTGTGTGCTCCATGGGAACACACACCGTCCCCTGTGGTGGTTCCACATGAAGGTAGTGCCGGAACAGTAGATAATGAGGTTCCATGGAGGGTCATGGATGTGATGTGGCTGGTAACATGTGCACATTAGGTGAAAGTGGTGTTCCTGCTGGCAAATAACGCCTACACATACTGTTGTGTAACTGTCATGGAACATATGTGGGTTGTAATAGTCCACACAATCCCAGAGCATGTCCAACAGCATGCATAGATATCCCCAATAACATAGAATGGCAGATGTATAGCAATCACATAGCAATCATACCGAATGCATAAGTGGAAACATAGTGGCAGTGACAATGGCATGCAGGTGAAATACTCTGTAACAGCCCAGCAACTCTAGTGCCCCCACAGGGAACATATCTATATACACATAGCAGAATGTGTTGTACAATACAATATATGTCCCAATGGTAGATACATTGGAGACATACCACTTCCGTTGTGTGAACATTAAATTGGAGCTGATATGGTGGTGGGTGACTGATATGTGTATTGTTTTATGGTAAACATGCCATATGAGTTGATCAGATATATTTCCATCTTTATGTCTTTCAGGGAGTATGCCGCACCCGAGGAAACCCACTTACAGTGCCACTGAGGATGACATAATACTCACCAGCATCATCTAGAACTACCAGCTGCTGTTCTCAAGGACAAGCCAGGACCATCATGAGTAGACCACCATGTGGAATGATGTGGTCCGCAGGGTGAATAAGGTGGGGATGCACAGCCGTATGTATGAGCAGGTCCACCCTCATTGTAGTGAACTGCTCCACCATGTATGTCGCCGTGCTGCTGCCATGGGGGGTGACCACCTTGCAACAAGTAGGGGGCCATAACATCCACCCCCCCTCACCAGAATGGAGGAGCTGCTCATGAGCCTGGTAGCACCTACCCATCCACAAGAGCTACAGACATATACAGTCATAGAGGTGGGTGCTACCCACACACCAGACATGGAGCATGCAGGTAAGGTTCCAGGGCATATCAGTAGACCACTGTTGTGTATGCATCTGTACAGGTAGATCATTCATATGTGAGATGAGGAGTCTGTTGTTGTGTAGTACTGATAAGTACTTATGCATAATCTGTAGTACTGTGGACTTCAGCTGTTGTTTTACTGTAATATTGCATCCACCCTGTAGCAATGCCATAGCTGTGGCCACTGACATCAACTCTATCTCATCTCAATGTAGGGTCATCTGTGATACCAGCAAGGCAGCAGCCAGATGCTGGTGAGTATGGTTTAAGGTTATGCTTGGCAATTCACTGTGCGTGTCATAGCTAAGGTGTAGGCCATGCACACATCTAACACACCTAGCCATAATGCGTGCTGTACATGGTCACTGACAAAGCACACACCTCACTAATGGGATTACCAGCCTCAAACACGTGCAATACACAGAACATCTCAGACAACTGTGGCTACACTCCATTGCACATTGCCCAGGCACAGCTGACATCTGCCTAAAATACACAGCTATGCCATACACAGAGCAGTTGAACATGCTACACATAAAGAAATCCCACTCCCTCTGCAAACATACGCTCCATGGTCCTAAACCTCATCAGCACATTACACAGAACATACTGGAGGGATAGGGCCCTGTCCTGGGGAATTTCCACACTCTGGAGCAGATTACCCATTCATGTCAGGCAATGCTACTCATTGGCCCTCTTTACAAAAACACTTGACAACTGGATGGGAAATGGGGAATTCACCCTGGGTAGTACGTCTGTGCCACAGCCTGACAGGGGCACAAGGGAATAACATTATTGGGTGGTGCATGGCTGGGAACCCCTGTGGCTAGGCTTATGTAGGCCCCAGGACCAATAGACCAGTACTCACCTATGACCATATGTGTACCACAGGCAACATCAGCCAGGGTGCAATACAGATATGACCTGCATAATGGTGGGACATTGCCAAAGCCATGTGTTGCAATGTGATCTGATGTACCAGCACCATGCTGGGGAAATCCAGGAAGTTGCAGTTATGATGCATGTGCTGCACAATTCACACCTCACCCCAACTCAGGGATGATATCCCCATCTGTACAATGCTGGTGCCACTGTACACCTGCATGTTTGCCCTGCATTGGCAGGGAATATGCCAGTACACATGGTGTTCCTAGTTTGGGATACTGCAATATGACACACATGTGTAGGCCACAGATGTCGAGCATTTGCAATGTAGCAGGAGATGGTGAGTGTGTGTCATCCTGAAACACAACAGTGCATTGGAGGGGAGAGACAAACCCATTGAGAATGGCTCAATCTGCACACAGTCAAGGTCAAGAAGTGTGGCAGACATAACCCTGACTCCATGGCACTAGTGATGGTACTGTATGACCTCCAATGGTTGTGCACGTGTTTAGTATGCAAACATGCAGGTTTGGGGAACATTTGCAGGCCTGACTGACCAACTACTGGCTCATGATGATGACCCATTCTACAATACCCCTGCCAGGTATAGTGACCGCAGTAGGTGCTACACACCATCATGATATGTGTGTGCACACATATGCACCCACAAACGGTATGCATCACAACCTGCATCTGCACAATTGACACATATGGCCTGTAATGCAATTGACTGCCTAGGTCATATGTCACGTATCAGGTATGTGTAGTGTTGTCATATGCAGTAGTGTTGCACCATGGCATGTCATGGAAAAGAGTGCCATGTCAATAATGGTCTCTACACTCACCATAGGTACAGCACATTGTGTCTGTGGTCGGTCTAATGGTATTCTATCACTCATACATGCACCACTGATAATGACATCTGTGAATACACATCAGGCATTCACTAAACTAATGTGTCCACAAATAATCCATAAACACAGAGGCTGTGAGCAGCAGAGGAAACATAACTGACACACAGATACACATCCTGCAATGGTGTGTACACCTGTGAGGTATGGTGCACAATACATGCCAGGGTGCTGAACAGATGCACAGCAATGATGTGGACATGGGTGCAGTGTCTTACAGGGGGAGGGCTATCACCTAATAACAGAAGCCATGCATCACAGTCATGTATAGTGTTGGTAACGGGGATTGACTACAGTTGCACTGCATGCTGTTGAGCACCACATGTCCTGCATGCTGACATGTGTGTAATTACAGATTTGTGTGTAATACTGTACTGCACCATCACCTGCTATTGTGTGTGTTATGGGGGTGCTGGAGCTGTCTGGCAGAGTGTATGGGTTGTCATGCATGTTGACTCCATGTGTGTATGTCTGTGTGTGTGGCCATGTCTGCACACACACACACACACATGTGTGTGCATGTGTGTGTGTATGTGCTGTTTAGTGGTGATGTACAGGTCTTACAGCCTGTTCCCTGTTTTCCCCTCACAAATGGTGAGATGGGGCTGGGTCCCTCCAGCAAGTAATCTGATGTCACTGATACAGACAGTGACCATGAAGATAGGTGTGTTGAGGCACAGGCAGGGTCATCAGGGGCTGCCGCTGGGCCACCAATTGACATTCCACAAGTATCCACCCCATCCATGCACACAGTCACACTGATTCTACATACCTCATCATGGTTGGCCTTAGCTGAGGGACAGTCTATGGTTGGCACTGGCCAGGACAGTGTAGTATCTATGGCATGTGTGTCAGGATACAGCAGCCATAGCCAGATGTCCAGCAGGGTACCACATAGGCAGATGTTCAGGGGTGCTCATCAGAGCACTGCTGGTCATCATGCCCCTGGTAGATGTGTCACATCTATATCCACCACACGCATGTTCCAGACTGTCATGGAATCACAGGCATGAATGGAGTGGTACATCAGACAGGGTCTAAGGGCACAGAGGGCTCATCACACCTATGTAACTAACAGCATCCGTGACCCAGCAGGTGCCATTCGTAATTACACTGAGATCATGGATAGACGGTGGGGTGAGACATTGGATCTCATCCACAATGTCATGTCCATGCATCAGGACAGGGTGGGACGGTTGCGATGGCCACATGGACATATGCCAGCAACACCAGCAGCTGGAGGTTGCCGTGGCCATCCCACCAGTCTCAGCCACTCCCGTAGTGGAAGTACCAGCCCCAGCACTGTGTAGGGGGGCTGTCCATAGACCGTCATAGCAGACCATGTGCACGTGACCCTGGCCAGTCCCAGGAGGGACCTGGATCTAGTGGATGCCTGTCAACCTTGTGGGACATTACCCGATCTGGCTTTGCACCTGATACTGCCTGTAGCACCCCTGCCAGGCACAGGTCCCGTGTCCATGGCCGGAGATAGTGAACTGCAAACCCTGCCAGGTACAATCTGCAGCTGTCTCACAAATCCTCGTATAGGGCAGCCACATGGTGGAACTGTGTGCATGTAGACACACACACACACACACACATAAACAACAATCCTTGGGCAACCACATATCTGCACACACGACATCACCATTGGCCCATAACAGTAATTAGCCCACACACACACACACACACACACACACACACACACACACACACACACACACACACACACATGCACACACACACACATGTTGTCAATTGTATGGCTCAGTGTAGGCCTCTGGCAAACCAACAGCACACCCTGTGCATATGAGGATACCTGTGCCACAGTCTATCATCTGTAACATTGATGCAGGGACAAGCTAACATGGTGCTAATGCAGAGGGTGACTGCACAACAGTGTAGCAATGGAATGCTGTGTAGCATGTTGTCAGCAGTAAAGTGAAATGCTAATATCTTGGAAGGTGTAGCTGTGCAGCCATGATGCATTATAGCTGTAATTAACAATGTTGTATTGTTTTCACCATTATCTATTCTGATTGTGTTGTGTTTGTCCATGTGCCACATGGCTGATGGGTGTAGTGGTGTCAGCAGGCCTTCTACAGTGGACACCAGTAAGTGCAGTGGGTGGTACACATGACATGGCTGGGTACAACACACAGAGACTTTGGTTTGGATGCAGTACAGATACAAGACTGTACACATGGAGGTATGTCCCTGTGCAGGTAACACATCTGTTGCCCATGTAATCCCACCAAGACAGGAAATGCACAACCGCACATTGCTATATCTGCATTCTGCAATGTGGATGACATTGAACATGCTAACAACAGGGTGTATGTCCCTTTCCCCACTCTACTACAGTCCTCACCTCAGTAACATGAGTGTACCAATGCCGGTGGCATAGCCCTATCCTTAGGAGGGTGTGAGGTGCTCAACTACTGCGAATGGTGTAAACAACAAATAGCAACCTGATAACATACACTGTACAGTATTACAGACAGCTATGTGGGGGGATAGATGCAACAGTAACTGCAATGATGGCGGATGTGTCCACAACAGCCACATCCAGTGAGTTATAGCAACCCCAATAGTGCTGTACACCTCTACAGTGTGGAGGAGGGCATTAACACATCTATGACCTGTGAAGGACTGTATGTCCATGGGATGGCACCTGTGGAATGTTGGCATTTGCCAAGCAGTCCTGGTGGAAACATAGTCTGTGAACAGGGGTAGATCCCTTAACATCTACACACATTCCTACATGTGGGATTGTATACAAAAGCCTGTTATGATCTACATATGCATTGTGCACCTCCTATCCCTGATCTACACCTGTCATGATTGCGTCAAGGAGGTATACCAGGTTCAGGTTGTATTTTCTGCCTTTGACAAGTTCAACATTGGTGGGGTCCCGTGTGTTAAGATTACCAGTGACATTGTCCATAGGTTCATTGTTGATATGTTCCATGTCCCTGCAGACCAGGGTCATCAGGCTTCTTGGTGGTAGTTCCCAGCTGACATGGTGGATTTGTGGTCGTCCTTGCTAACATTGGTGAATCCATTGTCAGGTGTAGACCTGTTGGATTGTATGAAAGATCCCAGCTACTTACTGTGCCTGCCCAGGGGGTTCCCCCAAGCATGACACTTCACTTGACTGTACTGCATGATATGTTAGTAATGCCAGCCTGACATCCTACAGGTGGGATGGAGTACTGTTAACGTGTACTGCCCTTGTCGTGTAGGGTCCTGGTTATGGGATCTGCTAAGGTTGGTAGTGTATTGCAGGCCAGATGTGTTTGGATGTGGGGCAAGGGGAATACCTATCTGTGCCAGATGTATGTCGTTTGGGGCTCTCAAACCCATCAATGGTGCATGTGGTCATATATGTTGTGGTTATGTTCCCAATTTCATCTACAGATGTATGTCCATATATACCTATATAGATATATATGTGTTTACCTTTGAAAGGGAGACAAGCATTTCTTCGAACGGCCCTTTCTGCAAACCAAAATGACCAATCCGTCATTTCTAATTGCACCACAGTTCAAAACTCAGCAAATATAAAAGCAGCTTTGCTGATTCTCGAACTACAAGTTGGAATACATATCATTATGCAGGGGGGAAGCCCCCCTGCACCCCCATCTGGGGGGCTGGGCTCCCCCCCACAACCCCCTACCGTGATATACTAACTCAGAGTTCGCACTACAATGGGGAAAGGCAAATATTCCCCATCCCCACTATAGTGCCATTCGCAGCCAAACTGCAGAATCTGCAAAGAGAGAATGCACAGTGACATTCGCTCATTGCACATTCAATGCATTTCTTGCAAGATTGTGCAATGTTGAAAACATACTTTTGGCCTTCCAGCTTTCGGAGACATGATTTTCTCCCTTTAAAAGGTGAACCCTATATATTCTTACATATATGTATTTTTAGTGCTGTATTTATGTGGACATGTGGATGTATACATATATATCTAAAGATGTTTGCGTATCTATGTATATATGTATATATTAACATATATATACATATATATATATATATATATATATATATATATATATATATATATATATATATATATATATATATATATATATATATATATATATATATATGTATATATAGTTCTATAGCTATAACTACATATGTAGATATGCTATATCCATTTAAATATGAATATATACACACACACACACATATACATCTACATGGTGGAATACATTCCCTGTGTTGTTCAATACCTGGGCTGGATGATATGTATGTGAAAACATCATGATTATACATATCTGCCATGGCTTAGTGGTAAATCACTTTGTATATGGTTTGCGGGGTCCTGGTTTTGAGCCTTGCAGGAGCTGTTTATTTTGTTGCTGGGCAGAACACGACCCTTTGTATACAGATTGATTAAGGCACTTTAAAGCAGTTGTAAGCGAGTTTGCATGGGTTTGTGTGATGGTAAGCACTCCTAACCTCCGCTTACGTTCACATACACTCAGCTTCGAAATTGCTTAACCTGTATAGGCAATGCTTAGCGCCACACAAACCCACGCAGACCTGCTTACAACTGCTTTAAAGTGCCTTAATCACTTTGTATCCAATGGGTCGTGTTCTGCCCAGCAACAAAATAAACAGCTCTTACAAGGCTCAAACCAAGGACCCTGCACACCCTAGAAAAAGTGATGTACCACTAAACCATGACAGATACACAGAAAATTAGTGTTTTCAGAAACTTATCATCCAGTCCTGTCATGCAACAGTACAGAGAATGTATACCAACACCTAGATGTCTGTGTGTGCAACTATATTAAAACCTAAACAGATACAACATATCTATATCTATATATATATATATATATATATATATATATATATATATATATATATATATATATATATTTTTTTTTTTTTTTTTTTTTACTAACTCTATATACATATATATGCACATATATACATGCATATGTCTAAATCGACACATATCATCCCCCTTCATAAAGGTGGTAACTCCACTGAATTCTCCAACTACTGTCCCATAGCCCTTCTTTCTCCTTTGGCAAAGATCATGGAGAAATGCATCCATAGGCAATTGCTAGACCACCTAATCTAAAATAACCTACTTTCTAGATGTCAACATGGTTTCAGACCTTCCCATAGCACTACCACTGCCCTCCTTTCCTTTACAGATTGTATTAACAAAAACCTTAACTGTAATATGCTTTCCTCTACACTATTTATCGAACTTTTCAAAGCATTTGACATGGTAAATCATCAAATTCTTATTGATATCCTCAAATCCCTGTCCTTAGATGCACTCTCAATTAAATTGTTCCAATCCTACTTACATAAAAGACAACAGGCTGTGCTTTGGCACAATACTCTATCTACCCACCTACCAGTTAAACTCGGTGTCCCTTAGGGGTCCATATTATGACCTCTCCTGTTCTCCATATTTATCATTGACCTTCATCTAGCAATCCCCCATGCTACTTGCATACAATACGCAGATGACTCTATGCTCAGCCACAACCACCTCTGAACTTAACTCCCTTACCCAAAAAGTATTTAACACAGTTGAACAATGGTTCACTCTCCATTGTATTCTCTTAAACCCCAAAAAAACAAAACTCTTCCTTTTTAATCCTACTCATAAGTCCACTCCCAAAGATTTTTCAGTTACATCCACTAATGGTACCATTATATCACCGGACCCAACTACCAAGACACTTGGTATTACCATTAACAACAACCTCAACTTTGACATTCACATCAACAACACTATAAAATCTGTAAACAAAAAATGTGGCTCTCTCTACAGAATTAAACGCTTCCTATCACCTACAGCTAGAACTACTATTGCACACACTCATCTAATCTCTACACTCCTCTATGCCTCATCCATTTTCACTAATCTATCTAAGAACAACCCCAATAAATTGGAAACCTCCTACAATAACATAGTCAGATTTGCTACTGGCAACCCATTTAGGACTCACCATTGCTTTAATTTAAAGCAGCTAAAGTGGTTGGAACTACAGAATCTGCTTAAATACCACTGACTAATCATTGCCCATAAGACTATTTATCAACCCTCTGATATTCCTATTCTATCTAACATTATCACCCCCTATAAAAATCTGAAGTCCTTATCTTCATCTCAGAAACTTCTAGTTAACATATATAAATCTTACAACAGGGCTGGAGATTCTCTCGTCTCTAATACTGTGGGAAAATTCTGGAATCTCCTACCCAGCAACCTTTCCTCACTTTCCTCTATATCACTCTTCAAACACAGACTGAAACTTTTCCTCAAAACACACTGGTTATGTCCCTGTACTAAACCTGACTAGTTAACTAGTCTATCCAAAATATGCTTTGCCCACCCTATTCTTTTATTAACTCTTCTGTCTTTCTTACTAACAATTTATTTTACCTTTTTGCTGTGTATTTCATTATTTCTCTCCCATTGAATACATATCTGTTAAAAAACTCACTATTACTATAACTAAACATTAAACTGCCTCTTTTGTTTATTATGTACTGTACTTGCATGTTTTATAATATGTATGCCTCCTTTTTTTCATTGTGTACTGTATCTATATGTTGATTTGTACCTGCATTTTACACTGTATTGATTTCTGTCCTCTCTGAAAATTTCTGTTAACCAGAAATGTCCTTGTATATACAACTGATTTTATTTTTGATATTTGCTGTTATTTTATCTATGTGTCACGGAGCTTATCTCCCCGGGCCTGTACTGAAAATGGACATATATCCAGTTAGACTAGCCTGGTCAACAAATGTACAATAAAATAAAATAAAATAAATATATGTGTCTACACCTATATGTCTATGCAGATATATATCTATGTAGGTATATACGGACATAGCTATATATATGTTAGCAGATATATATATCTATATAGGTATATATGGCCATACATCTGTAGATAGCAATGGCAGATTAACAAATACACATATGTCCACATGCACCGTTAATGGGGTTGAGAGGCCCCACACACTATATGTCTTGTACGAATAGGCGTCCCCCCCACAGCCAAACACGTGCGGCCTGCAATACACTACCAAGTACAGTCTGCCTCCCATAGGACATGTAATATGTGGAAGCCATCAACATCCCCAGGATACCGATATACAGACACAGATATGCAGATACAGATATACATATATATATATATATATATATATATATATATATATATATATATATACATACACACACACACTCACACACACACACACACACACACACACACACACACACACACACACACACACACACACACACGCAGATATATGTACAGTAAGATACATATGTAGACGGTGCACACAATATGGAACAGACACTATGCCTACAGTTAACACCTGAACAACTGGACACTGTATGAGCCACCCATACAAATGTCAGTCATTGCATGCAACATGTACCCATAGAAAGGTCATAGGAAAGACACCACACACAAGTTTGCAGAAATGGGAATCCTTTAATTGTGTACTATAACAGTTCTATATGCCATGTCATATACCTGTTCAGATACTGACAACCATATAAACAGAGTACTGCAACTGTGAAACAGTTACACTAATACAGTATTCTGGAAAGGCTCACAACTGTTGCTGTCCAGGCCAAGCCCTTCAGATTGTACAATAGTGAAGACAGACTGGGCCACAGGATACCCAGCAATCAACAGTATGTACTGCAGTTGTGTAGTTCAGCAGCCTCTATCTACGCTCTGTACATACTCAGTAGGAGGTAAAGACGTTTTGTGATCAAATGGGTTGTAATTGGTACATAACAAGGCATAACTGACACCAACAAACAGAACAGTCTGTATGGCAGGAGGCAGTAGGCTTGCAGTTCCGTAATTCATGTAAGTAATGTCAATATAGATGAAGTATACGGTACTGTACAGCCAGATACCTTGTGGCAGCTCACCCCTGATACCCCCACATTTTGTAACAGCCTAGGTCATTTATGGTGCTCCCCACCTAGACTCAATAATACAGGCCCATATACCACTGTTACATACACTGGCCTCTGCAGTGCATAAGGGCACACATGTATTGTGTAGGTGATACCCACACATATATGGCCCCAGCCCCACTGTATGTGTGGGGGATACAACATCAGTGGACTAATGGCAGCAATGGCAGTGTGATATACTCACAGACCACTGCAGAACAACCCCCAACAGCATGACATAGGTGCAAAGTTTGGTATGTAGATGGAGGACAGAGGCTGTCACACAGGCACATATGTGGAACACTGTTGCCATACACTAAGCAAGGTGCTGGTGTTACAGGATAGTCTGCAACACACCCTTAGTCAGGGAATTGAGGTTAGAAACAGAAATGGATTTAGTCATGTACTGATAGCATGCAGCACACACACTGCTGGTGTAATATCTGACACAGGACCTGTGTGGTGGATGGACATCACGTGATAGGCATACCTCTGTCCAGCAAGAGGATAGGCCCACAGTAGTGAGCTATGCAGATAGACCGCGTTCCAAGGTAGGCTAGTATATACACACACACACCCTGTAAAACCAGTACTATACAAAGCATAGCACAACTCTACTCACAGTCTGTCTGTAGTTCCTGATCCTCCTACAAATATGTGGCCGCTCTGAGTGTGCAGGTTCTCCTGTAAGAGGTATTGCTACCTGCTGTCGGTAACACTGATGCTCACACTCAGGAAGGATGTCCATCACACAGGAAATGTAAAGGGACCACATCCACATGCTGTAGGGATTTATAGTGTGTGGTTGCCATGACATTGGTAATTGGAAGTAGTACACATGTGTAATTATATATATATGGCTATGTACATATATTTCCACCATATGTCCTGGACATGGAGTGTAGCTTTACCCCAGCCCCTATAGTCCCAAAGTCATAGTGCAAGGGGATGTCAGGTATATATAGCAGGTATATTACTAGACTATTGCTACTGTCATTGGGATTGTTTTCACAGACATGGTGTGTGTGGAAGGTGACATCTGCTTATAACATGTGTGTCATTGGCTACTGACAGACATCCTAAGGAAATCATTGTAAAGTACCGCCGCTAGCAAGTTATGCCCCTGTGGAGTGCAGCAGAGATATTGGCCAATATATGTGGAACTTTGGACACACCCTGTACAGTCCAGAGGTATACACATAATTCCTTAGTGCAGAACATGTGTACCAGGCCTGACAATATGGATGTAGACAGCCATGTAGATGGGTATAACACATAACGACTGGTATGCATTTGCCACCATAGGTTTTGGATTCACACACTCCTGCCTGGCCTGACACATAATGACTGCTGGTATAGGGGTGCCATGGACACATACTACCCACTAGATATTGACATACATCTATACAGCATCCCACTGCTCTGTCTGACATACATGACATTTAAGGGAGGCCCAGCAGCAGTACATCTGGCAAGTATCTGCACATGACAGCTCACTGGGAAAGTAAACTAGGCTGCTAGCATGTAACAATGCACTGTGTAGGCTACAGGCAGACTGGCTCAACACTGGCCTATATCTCGCATGGGGGATTGCACATGTACCTGCATATATAGCAGGCTCAAAAGCCATGTCACAGCACAGGGTAAGATACACCTGTGTGAAAGTGCATAACCACAACCAATGTGAACACAGCCACAGCCACATATGGTAAGCTAGCATATTATTACAGTATATGGACTATCTGTTGTACACCATCCTCATATGTGGCACTCACAGAATGACCCTACATATACTGGGCTGCTACACAGTTTGGTATGATGGCTGTCTGTGGTATGGGACATGTATGTGTATGGCCCTAGAAACATGTACGGCAAAATGGTACCATACAGTGGGGCAGCATGTAACATCAGATAGAAGGGGAGCTAGAACAATGACATCTACCACAGTCTGTACACAGGTTAATGTACATATTAACAACATACACACTGCTGACATTCACCATCACTACACAGACCTCAGTACTGTACAAACATCCACAGAATGTCCAGGTTATGTCATGAAATATAACCCCTGCTGTACATGACATGTGTAGCAATCTGATATATCACTGGCTTTTTATCAGATATGCTGACACTATTTATGGTGTACAGCACATATGCACCGCTTCATGCACGACATATGTACAAAGGTTGACAGAGGTGTGGCTGACAGCAAATACACAGCGCCAGTATAGACATCTTGCTGTGATAACCTCATACATTTACCATTGTAATGGGGTTTGTTGCAACATATGTCCTATGAGGGATATGAAGTCAGTGACTGTCACGGCCTTCACCATCTACAGACTGCAATCCTTACACTACCTTCTGCATTCCACATATAGATGCACCGTGGCTAACACATGAAACCAAACGCACAACACTGCCCAGTCTGCAGATGACCCTGCAGATGGGGATTCCTCATATACATGGAACTGACATGGCAGGTATTGCAACATGTACAACAGGCATATCCAGACAAACACTGTTAAACCAACATTACTCCAAATGCAGTATAGCAGCACCTACAGTCTGTAGTCAGGTCAGGCACATCCCCCTCCTGTTTGTTGCCATCTTTCCACAATGTATGTTGTTAGAGGTAAATCCCCAATCCATCTGAGATGCTGTTTGCCAAACAACAGATCTAGTTCCTGCTCACAGTGACTGAAAAGGCCCAACACCACCATGATATTCCTAGGTATTATAGTGCGTTTCCATGCATTTGGCTATGGGAATGTTACCACAGCTGTTCTACATTCAATCAGCTAGGGGAGGGCTGAAATTTGTGCAGAGGCCATCAGCTGATCATGAGCATCACTTAAAATACACATGCTGCTGCCTAAGCAAAGCAGGTGTGGGCCTCCACATCCACCAGAGAGGGGGTGGGCGAGGCAGACAGAGGCAAATACATGTCAGGGAGGAGTGGGAGAGTAAAACTGAAGTATGCTTGTGTCACACACTTACCAGCACAGGGTATCAAACCCCCGACAACTATGTATTGCTATCACAGTTCAATGCAGTTATTGGATGCGCCACATGGGTTACCTGCTGTGCTTCACTCAGAACATATATGTGATGGTGAGTGACATCTGCAACAGGGATACAGTAGATATACTGTAGGTGATGTGCACGTGCCTGTCTACATGAACAGGTGCCAGCGTCAACACAGGCACACTCACACAGGGACGCACACACATTGACACACTTGGCAGGGCCAGGAGTGCAACTCATCACTGGTAGGATTGCCACAACACATCAATGTGCAGGTATCACATGCACCACATGGGTCATATGGAGGTCGCATGGGCAAAGAGTATGAGGAGATGTCAGACATCAGACAGCATGCTTCAGTATGCCCTGGGGGGGTTGTAGTGAGTGTGGATGTGGACATGCACATCATACAACACACACATGAACACACAGGGTGCCAGTTCTGACATACATGGGTGCATGTCTGCATGGGTGTGTGGTGGTCAACTGTGCCAGCAGGCTGTACAAGGGTAGGTGATGGGTATACCTTGGCATCAGGCCACATGACAATGGTCTGCATTGTGGCTCAGGCCTGTAGTTTCTGCATTTGCCCACACAAGTGGGTATTGCATCCTCCATCCAGTCACCTGGGTGACTGTTGTGTGTGGCCAATGCTGTGTATCACTTGCCATGTATGTGTTCCTTAGTCCATGACATGGATGGTGTCTGGGATGTGCACACCTCCCAAATGCATGTACAGTGACATGTGCTACTGTACCTGGGGTGTCTGGCCCATGTTGTGAACACAGATTATCATCAGATGTGCCAGTTTTGCCCACCTGTGGCAGGAACTGGTAATGGGCAGCAGGTTTACCCTGCTCCTACATTGATAGCATGCTAACAGCATTCCCTGATATCAGTGTCATCTGTCCATGGTATGTCCGTTGTGAGTCACATGTGAAGGCACCATAGGTGGTGCAGGTGTCTATTGGGGAACATGGTGGAGGTGCACTGTCTGCATGTACGTGCATATTGGACAGATGAGCAGGGTGACATGTCCTCTGTAGCCCACTGCTATCACTGCATAGTTACTATCAGTGGCCAGTATGCAGTGTACTACCCACATATTGGCTGTTGCCTAGGCATGTGTGTGCGTATGACACATGGGTTGAGTGTGTGCTCTGGGTAATAGTGGGGTTGCTAACTGTGATTGGCTGGCCATGATGTCACATGTATGGGTATGGCTTTGCACCCCAGCCTCTCAGCTAATGTACATCTGTTATCCCTGTATGGTTGACATTGTGATATGTAGTAGGGCCACCATAAAAGAAATAAGTAAAAACCCCTCCACATTGCCCACAGATGTCACACACTCACAACCACCTCTACACAGGATACACATTACACACACACACACACACACACGCACACACACACACACACACACACACACACACACACACACACACACACACACACACACACACACACACACACACACACACACACACACACACACACACACACACACACACACACACACATCATGGACATTACTGAAGTACTTCTTCCCCAAAGGTGTATTTCACAATGAATGACATCAGCAGGATTACCAAAGAAGGGCATTTCAACTGTACTGTGAGTGACTAGCCTAAAATGCATTGATCCCTACACAGACAGTGAGACACATACACAAAACATCCACAACTGACATGTGTGGGTATAGAACCCCTGACCAGAGTCTATATCACACCACAGGGATTACTAGCAAATCCCTTCCCCAAAAGTGTATTTCACAATGAATGACATCAGCAGGATTACCAAACTTGGGCATGTCAACTGCACTGCGAGTGCCTAGCCTAAAATGCATTGCTCCCTACACAGCCAGTGAGACACAAAAACATCCACAACTGACATGTGTGGGTATTGACCCCCTGACCAAGGCCTATATCACACTACAGCATGGAGCAATTATAGGTTGCACCACAGGGATTAGTAGAGAGGTTTTTCCATAAAGTTGTATTTCACAATGAATGACATCAGCAGGATTGCCAAAGTAGGGCATTTGAAATGTACTGTGAGTGAGTAGCCTATAATGTATTTCTCCATATACAGACATTGAAACACACACAAAACATCCAGAACTGCCATGGGTGGAGATGGAACCCTACCACAATTTTAAATCACACTACAGCAGTATGCAGTTACAGGATGTGCTACAGAGATTACTGAGCTACAGCCTTCCCAGAGGTGTATTTCTAGGTGGGTGACATCAGCAGCCTTGCCAGAGATGACTATATGAATTATAAGGAGTGTGAGTACCCTAAAAAGCGTTGTTCTCTACTCAGTCAAAGACAGACAGAGAGACACACACACAGTTGCCAAGCCTGCGGTTGGAACATCTACCTAACTACATTGTCACACTACAACAGTACACAGTTACAGGATGCACTATGGAGATTACTGGGCTATACTCTTCCCAGAGGTGTATGCCTAGGTGACTGACATTAGCAACCTTGCTAAAGTTGAGTATATGAATTGTACAGAGTGTGAGTAGCCTAAAAAGCATTGCTCTCTACTCAGTCACACACACACACACACACACACACACACACACACACACACACACACACACACACACACACACACACAAAACACACACACTTGCCAAGTCTGAGGTGAGAACACCTACCTAGTCAGACACACACAGATTAACACAGTTTCCAAGTCTGGGGTCAGAACACTTACCTAACTACTTCATCACACTACAGCGGTATGCAGTTACAGGACACAGTATGGAAATTACTGAGTTATGACTTTCCCAGAGGTGTATTTCTAGGTGAGTGACATCAGCAGCCTTGACAAAGTTGAGTATATGATTTGTACCGAGTGTGAGTAGCCTAAAAAGCATTTCTTTCTACTCAGACACACACACACACACACACACACACACACACACACACACACACACACACACACACACACACACACACACACACACACACACACTTGCCAAGTCTGAGGTTAGAACACCTTCCTAACTACTTTATCTCACTACATCAGTACACAGTTACAGGATGCATTACGGTGATTCCTGGGCTATAACCTTCCCAGAGGTGTATTTCTAGGTGTGTGACAAAGTTGAGTACATGAATTATACGGAGTATGTGTAGCCTAAAATGCATCGTGCTCTACTCAGTCAGACATACAGATTCACATAGTTGCCAGGTCTGGAATTAGGACACCTATCTAACTACTTTATCACACTACTGCAGTACGCAACTACAGGATGTGCTACGGAGATTATTGGACTATGACTTTCCCAGAGTTGTATTTCTAGGTGAGTGACATCAGCAGCCTTGCCAAAGTTGAGTATATGAATTGTACAGAGTGTGAGTAGCCTAAAAAGCATTCCTTTCTACACAGTCAGACAAACACGCACTTACCAAAGCTGGGGTTAGAACTACTAATCTAACTAGTTTATCACTACAGCAGTATGCAGTTATGGGATGCACCATGGAGATTACTGAGCTACAGCTCTCCCAAAGGAGTATTTCACATTGGATGGAATCAGTAGGCTTGTCATAACACTGCTATGGGGAGGGCGGTGTGTGAATGGGCCATAACCCATTCATGTAGGGGTTGACATGCCACATGTGGGCACACATGGAGTCATATGTCACAGGTACATGTATACAGCTACTATATGACTACTTCCTTGTACAGTCATGTTACACAGCTGACATCTGCACCACATAGTCTGTCATGCTGACAGATACTGATGGCTAGTATCTGCAGTGAGTGATATCTGCACCTCATGTGTTTAGGGCCCTTTGGCTGTGTGCTGGGTGGGACAGGCCGAGATGGCTCCTTGTCACTGTCACCCTCTTCCACAAATCTATGTCCATCTACCTTTGGCTTATTATAGTGTGTTGTCCTTACATATATGTCTGTATTCCTAGCCAGTGTGTGTGCAAGGCAGGAGTGGTGCATACTGACATGTGTCTGCACTAAGAACTGCGACTGCCAGATATGTCTGGTCCACTGGTGTTTGCAGACATGGCCTTCATGTGTTTACATGTGTGAGCATGCCCAGTATGACTTTTCAGTATGCTGTTGACTGACATTGCCTTCATTCCTTTCAGTATGTTGTTGACTGACTTTACCTTCATTCCGCTAAGTGTGTGAGCATGCCCAGTATGGCCATCTGTATTGCATGTGTGGATCAAGTCCAGGTAGTTTGTACTGCATGCTGACCTTTGTCTTGTACACCGACAGGTAGCATGCTGTGTCTGCAGGGTATCCACTGGTAATTTGACATTGACTGTTGCTACATTTCTTCTGCATAGCATGGGGGGACACCTGACTGTTTCTACATTTCTACACAGGAGTGGGGGGCACACCTGACTGTTACTATAAGTGTATGTGGGATGAGGGGGCACACCTGACACTTGTACACATTTGCTAGGACTGTACTGGTATGTCAGGTACTCCATTTCAGTCTGTAGTCTTACCTATCATGCTGGCTAGAGGCATATCAGTGTACTACAGATCTTACCTTTAATTATCTACATATTAGTTTCTGACTTCCTAGCCTTCACAACTTACATCCAACTGCCTGGCCTGCTGTAGTCTAACTGTGTAGGCCTGGGGGAGGGGTTATCCATAGGACTCATTCAGAGGCCATAGTACAAAATTTGTTTGTGTTTGTCTACACCTGTCCTGCTGGCTGAGACTGTTGTTGGGTGTGTGAACCTTCCTGACTGGCATGTATGGGTCTTATGGACAACATGTTGCTCAGTGTATTTCCTGCAGTGGGTTTTGTCACTGTGTGTAATACTGGCTACTATGGTGAGTCCAGTATGTGTTACAGATGTCATGGTGCCACTATGGGTGTCTACTGTCTGCTGCCTTAACATTCAGCCACCCAATTCCCTTGCATGCTCACATCCATACCCTAGCTACAGGTAACAACTCATTCTACTCCATTTGGCAATTTGTAGGTTGATTGACTTACATTGAGGGTGTGCCAGATTTGAGGATGGTGTTGGAGGGCTGCCTGTGTCAGATGCACATAGTACACTCCCTATACATGGTTGAGCACAGGTAGTGTCATGTTTGGCATCCCTTTTACTGTCTGTGTGAGTCAGAGAGAGGTGTCCCAAGGGGTTGGGAGGGTGGCCTAATGGTTAAGGTGTTTGCCTTACAAACACAAGGTGCAGGGTTTGAGTCTCACAATGGATAATTGGCTAAGCTTAAAATGGCTCGCAAGGGCAGTTAGCTTAGTAGGAATCTATGAATCTATGAATCTATGAATCTATGAAATTCCATGGGTCTCTACTGTGTCACTGTATATGCTATGCGTTGCCTCTTTGCCAAGGCCAGGGCATACTGGGCATGCCTCCTTCTCCCTACTGGGGCAGTCTCAGGTTGTTGTTCCTCTTCTGAGTCACTCTGTGCCTGTACAGGCCTTGGCATTGGTGGAGGGCTGTGTGGCCCTGCCCAATGCTGTTCCTGCTGCAGCTGTTTCTGCAGGATCATATTGTGTAGCATATCACATACCATAACAATTTGGGTACATGTAACTGGTGAATACTGCAAGGCTCCACTGGATGTGTCCAGACACTGGACCCATGACCTGAGCATCCCAAACACATGCTCTATTATATGTCTGGCCTGTGCGTGTGCCTCATTATGACATTGTTGTTCAGGTGTGTGTGCATTTCTGATGAGTGTCATCAGCCACAGCTCCAGTGGGTACCCAGCATCCCCCACTAGGTGACTGTAGGGGATGTCCACATTGGCAAATCTGTGGTACAGCTGCATCAGATGCCATATGTGTGAATTGTCATAGCTTCCAGGGCATCCAGCACACACATTCATTATAATGCCCTGGGCATCACATACGACCTGGCAGTTGATGGAGGGGATGGCCCTGCGGTTGATGTAGGCCCTACCCTGCTCACCAGGTGGTGCTTTGATGCATATGTGCATGCATTCTATAGCACCCACTACCCTAGGGTATTCTGCTATTTGGTGGAAGAGGTGCATATTGCTGGTCAACACCTCACGTGTGTTGAGGAAATATATGTGCTCACTGGCATGTGCTGACATGGCATCCAGGAACTGGTGGAATACTCTGGATGCTGATGCCTGTGAGATACCCATGATATCCCCAGTTGTGCTTTGGGAGGTACCTGTGGCTAGTATACCTAGGCCTACACATACCTTGGTATCCACTGGGATGAGTTCCCCTCGGCAGAGCTCAACAATTTGCTGTAGGAGGTCCCTGTCCACCCTATAGTGCTCCACTATCTCCAGCTCATGTAGCCCCTGGTAGGTTACCCTGAGTCTGTACACTCTTCTCTGTCTCTTCACTGTGGGTTGTTCAGCAGCATTCACATCCTCACCATCCTCAGCCTCTTGCACATGTTGTTCTATGTTGCCTTGTTGCCTGCTGCAGCCCTTCTCATTTTGTAGGTTTGTTTGTTAAAATTTCCCCTCTTGTATAAACCGGTGGAGTAGAGTGTGGAAAAAACAGGGGAAGGTGTTTGCTTAGTTTATAGTAGTGTTCTGGGCTGAGCTGGTCTGCTGTCTGTGTAATTGGCTGATTCTGATACTTTTCACCTGCCAGCTAAGGTAGTTCTCATTGATCACCTTCCTACTGCTGTTTCCCTTCCTATTGCCTTCCTGTTTGAGTCCGGGGGCGCGCCGCACAAACACAGTGCTCAGATGTGAATGGCGCTGCTATTTCCTGTTTTTTTTTTTTTTTTTTTTTTTTTTACACCTGGTGGGCACCGCACAAACACGCGTATGTGCTGTAAGCATGTTTTACGGGATTTTGGCTTTTTCTACCTGCGTACACCATGATTTTCTTGGTGTAAGATAGGACAGCCCTAGATACACCCCCTGCCTTAGCTTATCTTAGCTAAGGGCAAACATGAGCCACAGTGCTCCAGTTAGCTTACAGCATGCCTGACGCACCCCCTTCTGATGTCACCTATGTCTAGGGCTTACACTCATGGTTTTCCTAGTCCTACATTCTTGGGAGCAGGTTTGTACTGACAGGGAATCTGGGATTCTCTATCCTTCCCCTCATTTGCATAGGATTGCTTGCTAATGTATAGTTACATGTCCCACACTGAGCCTCCCCCCTTAGCAACCATTGCTCACTGGCCAGGTTGTCTTCTGCCTGCCATTGACTTGCATGGCAGAATACTGCTTTTAGTTAGAATGCTTATTTTAGGTTTATTTTAATATTTTCTCCCCGATCCCGTTTGTGTGCCGCTGCCCTATGCTTAAACAGGTGAGATCGGCAAAAAAACGTTGTTTTTTTTATTTTTTAAATAGTTTGCAATGCCAATGGCCTTCTACTTGGTCATTGGCATGCTTCCTCAATAATATGCAACCTTTATTTGGAGCTGTCATAGCCCCGTTTTGTAGTTTGCAGAAATGTACTCGGTTACTAACCGAGTACATTTCTATAGACTGCACTCGTCCTGCACTGACAGCTGCCGGCTTCCTGGATTGCAAATTACCCTCATTTGCATGGTTTTCACCTGCAAATGAATTTAATTTGCATACAGGAGCTCAGTCCGTGCAGGATTAGTCTAAGAGCTCACATGCACATCCCGGGAGCTCATTCCTGGATCTCACATTGGCCATATTGCCGAAAATAGCTCTTAGACTAATCCTGCACACTATAAAGGGCTTCGTAAATCCGGGGGAGTGTCAGACCCTGTATATATATATATATATATATATATATATATATATATATATATATATATATATATATATATAAAATATAGATGGATGGAGAGTTAGGTATACCTTTACATGCTCCACACGACTATGCAAACAGTAATTTACAAGGCCTTACCTAATGTGAACTTGTAACCCCATGGCAGTAATGTTACAGTAAACCATACACAAACAGGGTAATTTCTTAAATATATTTGCACACCTAGTTTTCTTTCTTTCTTTTTTTTTTTTTTTTTTGTCAGGTTGTATTTGTATTCTCTGGGCAAATTTAGATTGGAATGTGACAAATACTGTTTCGACAGTCAGTGTGAGCAAACGCATTGGGACTGTTAAAATCTATGCAAACCTTTAAAGGAAAAGTGCCCTGTAAGTCCTAAATTTAACAATTTCTTTAGAGAAGCATGCAAGGCCCATCAAATGCTGTACTGAAGCATCTGATTTGCAACAGAAATCCAACTTGTTGGGAACATTATGGTATTCTTTTACCAGAGATGAATACATGGCCTGTTGAACCTCTGATGCTGATAAATATATTTGTGTTTCATTTAAAATTAACATGTTTCACCATACTACAGAAAGATATTAAGTTGTACTTGTATCCATATGCTGAATTAAGTGCTTTGTTTGAATAATTTATTTTGTAACACAATTATTTCTTAAGAACTGTGATCTGGAACTAAACCAAATTGTAACAACACGTACCAGCAGTACAATGACTATAGCTGATGGCATTTTGAATGAAACAGAATCTTCTATTTTTGTAAGTTTTCTGAATTACTCCAACAGTTCATGGTTCACAATACAAAAAGAAATTAACATTAAAAAGCGGGGATTGCCTTTCCTTGTCTGTTTTAATAAAATGTGAATTGAGATAACTCTGACAGTACTTTCTTAAGTTCTGGGGTTCCTTTTGTTTGTATGCAATTAGGGTAATAGGAACTGGGAAAGATTACATATTGGATAAGATTATAACTTGGCATTTACTTAGGAGTGGCATTACTGCAGTTTGTGGACTCCTACACCTGTTTCATCCAAGACAAGACTGTTTTATTGAAATGCAGATTTTTAGAGGGTTGGGTTCAAGTGTCAGTATCAGTGTGTTTATTATCTGTCCTTGCTTTGTTTTCTTTATTTGCCACCTGTGCTTCTGATGCCTACTGCGTTAGTTAATAAAATATGACCATTACAGAAGAAATCTGTTACCAGAAAGCTAAGAAGCAGAAATTAAGCAAACATACTTATATAATGAATTGAAATTTTCACAGAAGTATTTGTTTTCAACATCAAACGTTTAAGAATATATTGGGAAGGTGCACTTTAAATTCCTTTTGAAGAACATTTATCTTAGTTGAGCATGAAAAGCAATAGCATGATCCTGACCTACCATGTCAGTACTGGAAGCAGTCATAAGAAATTGAATGCCATTTTATTTATTTATTTAACATTTGTCAACTGGGTAAGAGGGCTTGTCTACAAAACATTTTTAGCCATGATATGGGCCACAACAGCAAGGGTAAATGAAATGTACAAATGGACAATTTAGTTTTCCAAACAACTGATGTATTATCTGAAGGAGATAGGTAACTGTTCCAGCCAGAAAAAATCAAGGCAGACATGGCGACAGCACACAAATTCCACATAGGCAATAAAAAGAAGTCAGGACTGTAGCCTTTGCTCTGAACAGTGAGACAGAGATGACAGCAATGTATATGGCTTATAAAATCTCTGCCTCACCAGTCCAGGGTTTTGGATTCAGTCCTGACTCCAAAACAGTGTAAACAAGGAGTTTATGAGTTCATATGGTCCCCTAGTCTCTGCATGACATTACACCTTGTACTGGGGTTTTCTACCACCTTTCAATAATATGTTGGTTGATTAGCTATAATTGTCACACTGTCAGAATATATAAATCTCTTTCACTTTAATTATATATATATATATATATATATATATATATATATATATATATATATATATGTATATATATATATATAATATATATAGATCCCCTTCATATCATCAACTTACCATTTTGTTGACTTTTAGAACAGCGAGACCACATTGTTGAATGTTTAAAATAATGAACTTCCAGAACATTGTATTTTCTCTCCGGGAAAGTTACCACTTGGCCTCCATGGTGAACGTTTCCCTTTTCTCCACTATAGTGTCATCTCGGAGTTGACATATTTAGTTAGGGAGGTGTGGGACAAAGCCCCTTACTTCAGTGGGTTTAATTTGCTTACATTTGTTATTTCATTGTTGGTGGACTCCTTCATTCCTGAGCAAAATATGATCTTGTGCCCAGATGAGGACTTGCATGGTGATATTAGCTCATTCTATAGTTGTTGTTTGTCTTTTGGCTTTTCCCGGTAAGGGGTCGCCACAGCAGAACTCCGGTCTGCTAATGATTGGCAGTAGATTTTTACAAAACGCCAAGGTGCCATCTCGATGCCCAACCTTCAACGAAGGCACGCCCATTTAAGCACACATGTCTTTCAAACGCTACCCAACCACGGGGAGAATATTCTATAGTGATGGCTTAAAATAGAAGCAGGATATTTTGAGTAATAGATAAGTACTTAATGTTTGGACTGCTCCACTATGAAACTTGAGAGTCTGTAAT
The DNA here is from genome assembly GCF_019279795.1 of Protopterus annectens. Lineage (NCBI taxonomy): Eukaryota > Metazoa > Chordata > Ceratodontiformes > Protopteridae > Protopterus > Protopterus annectens. The sequence goes on along the minus strand of NC_056730.1, from coordinate 632,960,918 downwards.
AACAAAAGTATATCAGTCATCCAGTAATGCAACAGGCTTGGCCTTTTGTAAATGATCACATGGAACCTCATGAGGCAAAAATCAAAGTGGTACTAAAGGCATGTAGTATAAAAGATGACCCAATAATTGATCTTTAATAATGATGGAAGTCACAATCTCAAATGTACAGTTTTATGACTGGGTCATCAAATTAAGCATGTTTACTGTTTTGGTGGGGGGTGGGGTGTTTCTCTCCTCCTCATCCTGCTGCTACTTTATTACTATAACTCCATGGTTGCAGCATCTTGCAGAAGATGACAATTTCCTCATATAAGGTGTTACACAACTTAATTGTTATAATAATAAAGTTGTAAGGGAATGCAGTTGATGAGTGGGGACTGACTTCCTCCTAATGATGGTTTGAGATCTCCTTTTATCTTTAAATGCTATGATTTAATCTGTTGTGCTTTTTTTATTTTGGAAATTATATCAGTTTGTACCACTGACACACAGGCATTTCTGTGAAGACCCTGCAATGATTTACAGATTAGATTCTCCTGCTACTCCTACTACCTCAGCATAAAAAGGAAACAATCTGAAGTGTACATGCAGCTGGGCATTTATATAGTTAGGGATATATGTTAATTTTGTTTGGCAAAAGGTACACCACAAATGTTGACCTTGGAGATTAATAGCATAATCATTATATAGAAGATACTGAATATCTTTAGAAATGTATTGATTTTCCTTTGGAAATGATTTCTTACTAACCATAGTTTATCAAAATGTACATAGATCACACATTATACTCATTGCATCAGGTATATAACTTATCTTTCTTCAATACCAACAGGCCCTTTGTAAAACATCCTACATAATAAGAAAGCCAGCAGTGACGACTAACTTTAGACCAATGGTCCATTACAATTTTGTGAAAAAAAATTGAAAAAAAAAATAGTTTAGTCACAGTGAAACTTCTTCCTTCAGAAATATATACTAGAGTCCAGAGAACAGCATGAACTGTAGTCAGAATTACAGCCTTGTTTATACTAACAACTCAAAATCACTATAATAGCCCCTGTTTTGTTTTACCCTCATAAGAGGCATTTCACCTTTCAGGTTATGCCTTCTTTTTTGATGCCTTACTTACAACTGATATAAATGCTAAAGCTTCATTTCAGTTTAGGGAAACCATGTATAACCAAAAAAGGAAGTCCTCTATTTATTGGTAAGCTTTGTTTGCTCTGCTATTCAACCTTATTAATAGCAACCTTTCAATTGACCTGCCAAACCCACCATCATATTATATGTGAATGATATACTGAATTATAAATATAGCCTGTTATAATCCACAATAAACCTTGAAATTGTCTTATGTTAATTTTCTAACTGGATACAGGATATGAAGTTCCTTTTAAACACTTAAAAAGTAATAATACTTTGTGGTACAAAAAAGTGTCTGGTGCCATAAAAAATAATGTAACACTTATTAAAAAATACAGCCTATAGAAATCACTAAATTCCTCAGATAATATGGAGCTGAGTTAGACTGAGATCCTTTCTTTTTCTCTCCATTTCATTCATTACTATGCCTCAAGATTACCAATTTTATACCGGGTTTACAAAGTTGGGTAACATTTTATCTGGCTTCTTGTACATATTCTAAATATGATTAGTGTACATTTTGGATATAGATAAGCTATTTTCTTCTCTCTTATGTAAGGACAATGATAAACTGCCCTGTCCTAACTATATAAGGAGACATTTACTTACTTGTGAAACAACAGCATGAGGCCAATCTTGTGAAATTGTATTAATAATTTTGTTTCCAAGTTTTCTAATGTCAAGTGATAATTTATGAAAAACAAAGAGAAATGGATAGCCACTATAAACAATATCTGTAATAATATTTGAGGCATTTTTTCTGAACTAACTACTACAGCCTGGTCAAAGTGTTTTTGTAGCTTAATCCTACAACATTTTTCCATTTTCCACTCCCATTTTATCTTCTCAGAATACAGATATTGTTTTCAGATTGTCTTCTGTGTGTTTATTTTCTCAGACGTAATTAGATTCATAGCTATAAATGTCATTTCAAGTTTACCTAAAGTTGCATTAAGCAGCTTGCTGTGTCATGTGAGAAATTGATGGATTTAAGTTTAATTTCATTCACACATTCATACTGATCATGGAAAGAAAAAATAACGTCAAAGGTATAATGAGATGGTTTAATTAGAGTTCATAAAATGAAACCGAATGTTGCTTTAATAAGTGAGTCTAAAAATATGTAATGTGAAAAATGCTAATGTAAGAATCAGTTTCTGCTAGAACATTAATATAATAAGAATATTTTTGTTAACATATACCCTGAAAATGGTAATGTAAGAATCCGTTTCTGCTAGAACATTAATATAATAAGATTTTTGTTAACATATACCCTGAGTTTCATTAACAGTTGTGTAGGCTTCCAGTTAAGCCTACACAATGTAAGCATGTTAGCATGATGGGCAGCAGCCCAATTCAAATATGCATGCTGCTCATTGCACCTACCTGTTTGCAAGCACCTTTTTGTGGCCAGCAGACATGAAAAGATGCTTACAAGAATGAACATAGAATGTAAACAAGGTGGCTTGTCTACAGGAAACCTTAGATAGGAACATGTGCTATAGCCCTGAAGTATTAAGGATAAGTGCAGTAAAAGAATTCTGAAGGAGGGAAGTGAAAGTGGGGGTGGGGGGGGTTGTACACAAATAATTGCTTATACTGCTTAATTAAATAATAGGAACGGGGAAACAGGTAATGTGTACTCATATAACTTTAGGCAAATGCGCTGAAGTGTCAAAGAAACACTTCCAACATAAATCCTGTAATACTGATATAAAGATAATTAATGTCAATGACAATACCGGAGTTATGCACATAAATAAAAACAGACTTGCTAATGAAGGATGTGGTGGGATATATAGCTGCAGTGTAACAAAGTACAGTTAAAATGTGATATACATGTTAATAAAATACTTAGCTGACTAGCACTGTGTGATGAGTGCCTGAATTTATTGCATGTGAGATGTATATACAGGGAATTTATGTATGCAAGCTGACACCACTGTTGTATTCTCCACCTCAAGATGTATGCACAAGAACAAATGTACCTTACAGCTGTTGTGTCATACACATTAGAAAGGGGCATGTGTTTGCAAATACTTTTATTGGCACCTGTAGGAAAGGGTTTATCAATCACCTATAAACATGTAATAGAAAAGTTTTGCATAGTCATGTGAATTCTAAATGGTACTCTAATAACACACAGCCTATGTAAGTGACAAATGACAACAAAAATTGGACATTTCATAATTTCAAGTTTTCCATTGTTAATTTCCAAACATCCCAGACATTGTTATACTGGGCATGGTCACATGGACTTACAGGGAACAGTAAAATAACAGCAATTCAAATGCACCAACACAGAAGAACGTGTCATAACAGAGGACTACTCATGGTTTCTGATGGTCTGGCAGCATGCCATACAGAAAGACATGTTTATGGTACCCCTCATCTTCTATTAAGCTGTATAGTATGATGCAAACAACTGCAGCAATGAAGAAATGTCTGCATGATGACATGCAATACCAAGTGTAATTATTTTGGAGATAGGTAATGCCTGTGAACAATGACATAATAAATATTGACATCATAAAATTTTTGAACACATGCCATGACAGATACAAGAGCGATGCACAGCAGTCATGCTCGCTACAGAAATGTGCATATTGGTTGACTCTTGAAGGGTTTATAGCACTTTCCTATAATAAGGGGTATGGATATACTACCTTGTAGAACAAGGCTTGAAAAAGGTGGTCATCTGACTGTGCCATAACTATTGTGTGTGTATGTAAGCCACTACTAACAGACAGATGTTAACAGACACAAACATCCACCCATGATAATAGGCTCCTTACAGGCTTGACTACATGAGCCACAGTAGACACCAATGGAGGCTGTCACACATTACTGAAATCAATGTTCAGTAAATAGGAGTTACAAATATACTATGACCAATTGGGTTTAATCAAAATGCTGAAAAGGAATTGCCCATGTTACTGTCCACACAACAGTGAGCAGAACAGTATCAATGCTTCTTTGACAAGGAAGCCGTTTCCATTGTGTAGTATATACACTGTCCCAGAATTGAGTGCCAGGCTATCTGTGTAGGTATGTTAAATAAGCCAGTAATCAATGCATGTGTGTACGGGAGCACTAACAGCATGACATGCCCTGAATAACCATTTCACTGTGAAACAATTACAACCTGTGATGATATATCATTATCCAACATAAAAAACGGATACGAATACCTAGATACAATGGTGTTTATGCAACATTATTACAGTCAAATAATGACACCCTTTCAGAAAATGAATAGGAAGCCATGCGAATCTACTAGCTAATGACACGTGATTGAACCACAAGTTCTACAGTTGGAAGCCTTAGCACAAGTGTGGCACTCCACCTATGCTTATTATTACATCATACATATGTGTCATAAACAATCTCTATGAAATAAAATGGATGGTGGAGGCCTCTCCCATTGCAAATCTACATATTATTACTAAGGTGGATGCCATTAATGCATTACACTATAAGGCCACACAGTGTTACAGTCACTGAATGTGGATGTTGAACACCTGAGCATTTTACTACAGACAATGCATGATATTGTAGAGGATGAATGGGTCACAGTAGAAATGTCACTACAATTGTGAGATATACCAATATGGCAAGGCTTTATATGATGTTATTGCTACAAGGGATACATGTGCCTGTAACTGCTGTACTAAAGCAACAACATGCAGAATGTTGTCTTATTCCTTTGTGCCAGAGTATAATGCTTACTACAAATGTTATGTAAAGTGAATGTAATCACATGCCATCATTGCTCTGAATAAAAGCATAGCTATGTGAGAAATTATCAAAGGTTTTTGTAAGAGGAATCAAAATCTATGCATGCACACAGCAGATGTATTTGACAACAGTGTGCAGTCACAATAAGGCTGACACAACATACTCTGAGCAGTAATGGTCAGATCTGAACTTACTACCTAACATCACAAGCTACAAATTAGTGCACAAATCGCAAGCACCACACATGTTGTGGTACAACTGGGGCAGTGCACAGTTGAATGGATGGCATCACTACTGTTTATTAGCTGACAATTTAGGCTTAAAAAAGTGGCCAAAGGACACAATAACACTGTATAGTTACACATCCTATATGTATTTGAAGAGTAGTCCAAACAGTATGAGGGTGAAAGACACACTCACAGCTGGATTCAAACATCCTACATATGTAGTTATACAATGTACAAAGTACAACATCAAAGATATCCATCACAGGAGAATTTTTACTACAACTGTGAAATACTACAGTTATGGTAACACTGTATCATCAGTGTGGCCAAAAATGCTATTTTTCCCTGGGGATAATAAAGATTTGCTATTGTAACGCAGTGTCACTATAAATCTATCTAATAAGTGGAAGTGTACTTAAAGGTAGCTGTGAGGTGGCCAGCATTAGATAACAGCAATCACAGTCACTCTACTTAAGCAGGAATGGACTAGAACCACCTATGTACATAATTGCACACTTTATGTAGCACATTATTAGCAGCCAGTGCCACAAGAGAATATTGAGAAGAAGTGAGGCATACAGCATCTATGAAGGGATGACATCAGCAGTGTATTGCCAAGGAAATGTGTCTTGTAAAATTAATTTTACAGCCATCTGGGTTATAAAAGCTGTCACTGCAAATGTGTGTAAACCAGTCCTGAATTCATTTAGTTACACACAGCTGCAGAAGTTAAAAACTGCTGCATCTGTCTATTTACACATTCTAGAGAATAGTGTAAGGAAATGCAAGTGCCATAGGAGAAGTCTGACATGAAAGTGTAAGAGTACACTTTAAAAAGAATGACATCATCATTGTGGAGTCATCTAGCAATTTAAAATGTTTCTCCAGAATAGAAGTTGATTGCTAATTGTGCACAGCTGTGTTGGAAGGCATACTCATCTGACTCTAAACACTCCCTTCCTCACCCACACAAGCACAAGATTGTGTGTATTGAGCCTTGAACTTACTATCTATTTCCATAATCTGGTGAACACAATATTAATCACAAGTACCACAGAAGTCTGACTCTTAAGGGGAGAAAGAGTGCATATTTGAACAGATAAACTCATTGGTGTGTTTCTGAGAGGATGTTTCTAAAAAAAGTGTGATAAAGGAGCTGTGTGCCTAGTTAAATGCAATCTCTTCAGAAGAAGGTGATACAGAATCAATCATTACACACACACACACACACACACACACACACACACACACACACACACACACACACACACACACACACACACACACACATTGAGCATCAAACCTCTTACCTATCAAGTTAAACTATCTACCAAGCACTTGATTAGTTGCAAGTGCCATATAAGAAGTCTCACTCTTAAGGAGACAGTGCACTGTTGATTGGATGACCTCATCAGTGTGTTGCAGAGAGGATGATTTCCTAAAAAGTGGAATTAGGGTGCTGTGTGCAAAGTTAAATTTATTATGGTCATGGGAAGTGGATAGAGCAACAAGTGTTATATACACACACAAGTTTCTTATGTTGAGCTTTGAAACTCCTATCCATTTAGTTACACAATCTAGAGAGCACAGTATTAGTTGCAAGCTCCACGGGCGAAATCTGACTTTTAAGGAGAGAGAGAGAGAGAGAGAGAGAGAGAGAGAGAGAGAAGTTTTGACTGGGTGATCTCATCAGTGTGTTCATGAGAGGATTTTTCTGCAAAAAGTGGGATAAGGGATCAGTGTGCAAATTTAAGAGCTTTCTCCTCATGGAAAGTGGTTACAGCACCAAGTGTTACATGCATATACAGACACTAGTTTCCCATGGTGAACATTGAACTTCCTACCTATCTAATTCTACAATCTATAGAGCACACTATTAATCATAAACACCACAGGTGAAGTCTGAATCTTAAGGGAAGAGAATAAACTTTTGAACAGATGACCACATCAGTGTGCTGCAGATAAAATGTTTCTGTGTGCAAAGTTAAATGTATTATTCTCAGGGGAAGTGGATACAGTATCAAGTGTTACACACACACACACACACACACACACACACACACACACACACACACACACACACACACACACACACACACGTTTCTCATGGTGAGTATTGAGCCTCCTACCTGTCAAGTTACACAATCTGCAGACAATAGTATTATCTGAAATGTGCACAATAAAAACTGACTTTAAGCATGTGAAAAATCATTTTGTACTTCTTGAAGATCCACTGTTTGGAATAGATGGTACTGTGCATTACAGGTTGCACAACAAATGCACATGTGCATACAGGACAATGTAACATCACTATGATTGTCCCATCTAATTACATACTTCTCTACTAAAATTTAGATACTGTCCTTCATATACATTGTGCTGCTGTGAGGGACATTGCCATGTTTCACAGTGTGGTATGCAAAAGAAATTATATTTTGTAAAGCAGTGGATTAGCAATCAAGCCACTTCATGCAAGCATGATCCCACACTTGTCTTGTCTCATATTTGCACAATGTGTATTGACAAGGCAAACAGACACCTGCTATATAGGCCCCTGGATTCACTATCCTTCCGTGCAGGACTAGTTTAGTCCTGCATGGGAGCAGCCGTTTAGGAGCAGGATGGCAGCGCGCCATGCATAATAATGAAGGCGCGCTGCCTGAGCTCCTAAACGGACATAGAGCATGTATGAGTGCAGGGGGCATGTCTGAGAGCAGAGCTCTCAGAATATACATGCCCCTTGCAATCAAGAACAGCAGTGTAGAAGTAAGAGTGAGCGAGACCGCTCATAGGCATTTGCATACCCCAGCAACATCCCCCCAAGTGTACAAGAGCAATAGTTACAACATTTAAATATGAAGATTTTTAGATTTTTTTTTTTTTTATGAAACAGATCAAATTTAACCGTAGGTGCGCGGGTTTGCCCGCTATGGTTAATGCAGCTTAAAGGGTACAAGAGGATAAAAAGCAAGATATATGCAAATGAAGTAGTACAGTAATAGTGTAGTGGGCAAAGCAGTCATTCCCGGTTCGAGTCCCACTCCAGTACAATCCATTTACCATGTCAAATCACTGTATGATCAAGTTACTTTGTTGCATAACCTACAACATAACATATATTTGTTAACTGGAGTACTGCATTAAATGCAGATGTGAGGTGTCATTGTCATAATGTTGCAAAGTCCACAGATAATCACAAGTGCCCCATACAGTATATGTACACAGGAATCAGGGATACAAATGGAAGGAAAAATGTGTAATGAATGATAAATCCATACAGGTGCCAAATCCACCACCTGGCCAAGAACCATTAGACATCACTGTCTAAATTAGTGTGGAGTAAGCATATTTAAGCAGTAGTAAGCGGGTTTAATCCTGTTTGCATGGGGGTAAGCAATGTGCACATTGGTTAAGCATTATTGAAGCTAATTCCCTGTAAGCATATTTAACCGGAGGTTAACATTGCTTACCTTCGTGCAAACCTGCTTACAGTTGCTGAAAAGTGCCTTAAGCACTCTGTATGCATCAGACGCTATTCTGGCCAGAAATAAAATAAACAGCCTTTGCAGGTCTTGAACCAGAGAACCTTGTACACTACAGTCACAGCAGTTAACCACTAAGACATCAAAGCAGTCCATAAGGTTGAGGTATCACTAAAAAGATCCTCACCGTATGAAATACAAACTGAACATGTGAAAGGAATCTATATCCAGTTTTATATTGTATAACCAAATACATGACATAAAAATGTGAACTGGAGTACTGCATTAAGCCCAGATGTGAGGTGTCAATGTAATAAAGTGCTGAAATCCCCTAATAAACACAAGGGCCACATACAGTGTACGTACACATGAATCATGGATACCAAAGACATATATAACATATAATGAATAATAAATTAATGCCACAATGCAAATCAAATATACTGCAACTTAAATATTAAGAAATGCTAAGCATTGCACAGCCCAGCTTAGTAGGTGTAAGAAATGTGTAGGCCAGCTAACTCAATCTGCCCATTGATATATCCCTTTAAACAATGCCAACCATAGGTAAGCAGGTTTGCCCATAGCTTAGCCTTTTCAAAACCATCCAATCATGGCAAAGTGTGGGAAACCGGCCCTATTTAAACCCAACAGGTGGCAATACATCTCATAACTGGTTGTAGCTTCCCCTTGTAGGCACTATGTCTGGAATGGAGAGGCTGTGCACTTTCTGGTGCAGCGCTGGGGCATCCAGGAGTCCAGAGTGATGGCGGGACTCCTTGTGAAAGATCATGACATGAGACTGCTGCAGGGACAGTACTAGGGTTCCCAATACAAAGTGGAAGCCTGGGACTGTCTCACCTGTGACCTCACCAGTGCCACTGGCATACCCCGAACTGGTGAGCAGGTCAGGCATCACTATGTAGACCTGAAGTGGTGAAACCAGATCTCTTGGATCAGAGGATCCAAGAGGCTAGGAGGACAGGGGAAGTCCCAGCCTTGTGTAAGTATCAGTCCACTACCTGTTTAATAATTGCCAGCTCATGTATATTATGGATAGGTATGGCTAATTATTCCTCTTATGTCTTTCACAGTGGCAAGTGAGCGGCTTATGAACCAGGAGGCCCATGGATGTAGATTGGAGAGGTTGCGACACGAGGCAGGTTAGTAATACTCTTGCATGTATTGTCATAGGAAATAAATATAAAAGTAGTAGTAAGGTAATTGCCTGTATAAAACCTGTATTGTGTATGGCATGTACTGCATACACTGGAGAATATGTCAGGAAGAGTCTCATATAGGTTGTATGTAAATAAAAGCATAATAGCCTGACAATAAAGGTCTAACTGCTGGACTGCATGTGTTTACTTTGGTATCATATGTTAATGTAGATTTGCAATCACTTAATAGTACTGTTGTATTAAGCACTGTTACCCACAATGTGCTACATAAATAAAATGTGTAGGAATGTCTGTATATGACTGTAGTAATCCCAAGAGGTCATATAGTAAAACTGAGAGAGACTTAGAAAACAGTGAAAAAGCAAACAACAGAATCCAAATAGCACACTCAACTGAGACATGAACTGTTGTATTTTTAGCACACACAGCCATGGTTCAAATCCTGGGAGTGGTAGTAGGCTGTATGCAGAATCATACCCCACAACTGTACAGATATGTCAAGAATGTCCAGTAAATCAGCCTATATCTGTTGCGTGTCACCCTGTCCCCCTGAGAAATTAGTGGGATGATCCCAGACGTTTAGGCAGCAAACAAGAAATACAAATGACATCTATAAGAACAAACCTGTCACTCTAGCAACTCCCCAAAATGTTATGAGAGTAATAAACCAAGTATCTTCCATCTACACTTCCATGTTGTCAAGCTGTGACCAGAGTGTGTACAGTAACAGAGTGAGATGTATGTGCATAATAGTAATGTGGAATCAGGTAATTTGTGTGGCAACATTCAGATAGTAATAACAATCATTGCTCCCAAAGGTCTGACAGATACGAACACTGTGCCTAGAAATAAAAGATTGATATCCTGTACTAGTGCTGTTTACTCTGGTATTGTATGGCATTGTTAGTGTTGAAGTTGCTCTGAATAATAAGGTATTACTCATCACTGTCACCCACACTGTGCTACATAATAAAACTGTCTAGGAAATCCTGTATAAGAGTGTTGTAATTACAAGGTCAGAATGTAAAACCACCGGAGAAGTATAGAGAGAAATCAGATAAGAGATACACAGCAATATCTATATAGCACACTCAACTGTGATGGACAGTGTTTTATTTTTAGTAGGCACAGCCATGGTTAGAATTCTGGGAGTGGTAGTAAGCTGTATGCAGAATCATACCCCACAAGTATACAGAAATGTCCAGAATGTCCAGTTAATCGGCCCATATCTGCTGACTGCCACTGTGTCCCCTTGGCATATCAGTGTGCTAATCTCTGACATGTAGGCAGCATTTCATTTCATATAACTGACTGTCAGGCCTGTACATATTTGGAAAATATCAATGAAAACAAACCTGCCATTGTACAATTCACTAAAGGTTTAAGAGGGCAATAGCTGAAATATGTCCCAGTTCAACTGCATGTAGTCAAGACATGCCCAGAGTCTGTGCAAAACGAGATGGACATGTATGTGCATAACATCAACCTGGAATCTGAGAGTATGTATAGAAACAGTTAGTGTTAACAAACAATACCTTCGCAGATATACCAGGTAAGAGGTGTATACTGCAGGTAAAACCAGTTCATGTATATAGTTTTCGACAGCCATACCACTGTCCAAACTAAGGCAATAGGGTAGTGTACTAATACTTGTAAGGTACAGATAACAGCACTGACAAGGAAAGTAATGTGAACTAGAGGAATATACTAGTTGTTAATTGACATATTTCTCTCCCCAACACCATATTGGCAACAATAAACTAAATACACAACTCAATTGGTATGTGCTGACTTAACTCTAATGTTGGACATGTGTTCTATTGTTCGATAATTATTTAAATATGTTTCTATGCATGTGCTATGTTGAAATACTCCCACATTGGTGTTCTGCTGCCATCAATATACCTGCATGCTGTTGTAATTGCCACTGTGGTCCCATATATGCATGTGTTCTGTTTGCTATGCAACTGTTCCATATCTGGTGTTTGGGTTATTGGGAATATTTATGCATGCTGTTATACCTAATCCTGGAATGTGTTGACTATTACTAACCCATATATGCTGATAAAACTTAAACACCATAGCACATATGGGAATTCGGGTCCTTGCGGACCCACCTGTCCCACCTCAGCTGGCCATGGCACCGGGCAACAGCACATCTGGGACCCAACCTGAGACCTCCTTGTCCATTGGTCCAGCACCACCTTTGGGTGGAACCACCTCAGGGGGTGGGGCTTGGCCCCAAGGGAGCGGGCACGGACAGGAACCTGTCAAACATCGGCAGGTCCAGGTTGTTTTGCATAGCAAGCTCCGTAGGGGGGTCGGAGATGTGCTACACCAGCTTGAGGGCCATGTGTCATGACTAGAGGTTTGGCCTGGCTCTCCTACTTTTGGGGCTGTGAAGGTGCAGTGGTGACTGCCCATGGGTAGGTACCTCAGTCCCACTGTTTCCACTAGGGGGCTCATGGGCTTCTGATTTTCCAACACCCCTTCCCATCAAGGTGTATATCCCACACATGTGTCATATACTGCCCCTGTATGCATCTTGTTTGTCTTCTCTGTTAACCTACCCAACCTACCTTCCCAAATATACCTACTATCCCTCCCCACCAACCCATTCTCACCTGAAAAAAAGGGTAATCTGTTCCCCCCAAAAAAATCTCGCCCCATACATAGCTGTCCATTTCACACATGTCCACTGGACACATGCAACCTGGTCTAACTGGCTTAACATATTACTGTTGTCCTCACCCTTCTCTCAGGGGTAAGAGTGGTCCAAATCTATGTCCAAATTCAGTGTATATGCACAGCTGTTGTTGTAAAAGAAATGGGCAGCTATGGACCTTTCCTACACCCATCCTGCATATCCCTAGCTATTTACCCTACTGCCTTTCCCTCTTTGTTCCCCTTTTTCACCACTTTCCTATCAACCCTTGTTCATTTCTTTTAAAGAAATTAGCACAGGGGTATGCGGGAGTAAGCACTTTAAGCAGCAGTAAGCGGGTTTAAGCCTGTTTGCACAGGATAAACCATGCCTACATGGGTTAAGCAATTTAAAAGCTGAGTATAAGAAACTGTAACTGGAAGTTAGCAGTGCTTACCTCCATGCAAACCCATGCAAACCCACTTACAACTGCTTAAAAGTGCCTTAATCACTCTGTATCCAATGGCCCTTGCTCTGCCCAGCAACAAAATAAACAGCCACTGCAAGGGTCAAACCCAAGACCCTGCATACCATAGCCAAAGCGATTGACCCCTAAGCCATGTCAGATATACATAACCCTGATGTTTTTACAAACATATCATCCAGCACAGGCATTCAACAGTACAGGAAATGTATTTAAACATGTAGATGTATATGTGTGTGTGTATATATATTTATATCTAAATAGATATATACATATATATATATATATATATATATATATATATATATATATATATATATATATATATATATATATATATTCACTGCAGTAATTTAGGGGAGCTTTTCTCCCCAGGCCTACGCTGAAAATGGACCTCGTCCAGTTGGACCATCCCAGTTAACAAATGTAAAATAAATAAATAGAATAAAAAAAAAATATATATATATATATATATATATATATATATATATATATATATATATATATATATATATATATATATATATATATATATATATATATATATATATATATATACACACATATACATATCTATATATATATATATATATATATATATATATATATATATCTATATACATACACACACACACACACACACACATATGCATGCATCTATAGATATGTATGTCTACATATATATGTCTATATGTAGAGAGAGAGTAATACATATATATATATATATATATATATATATATATATATATATATATGTAAGCATATATATATATATATGTATATAAATATATACATATATACAGATATGTAGCTATAGATTTAAAAGAGAACATAACAAATACATATATGACCACAGGCACTGTTAATGGGGCCCAAGGTACAAACGTCATGTACGTATTGATATTACCCACCCCCCACAGCCAAACAGGTCTGCCCTGCAATACAATACCAACTGTTGCATGTCCCATAACCAGGACCCAGCACAACATGGGCACAAGGTGTTAACAGTAAATCCGTCCCATCTGTTTTATGTCAGGCTGGTATCAATAACATATCCTGCAGTACAGTCTGGCTACCATAGGAATGTACAATCTGAAAGCAATAAACATTCCTAAGATACATAATATACACACACATACACACACACACACACACACACACACACACACACACACACACACACATATATATATATATATATATATATATATATATATGCAGATACACATATATATATATATATATATATATATATATATATATATATATATATATGTATATATATATGTGTGTGTGTGTGTGTAACTGCACATACACACAC